>NC_141377.1:23156479-23610241 GCF_017979445.1 Akebia trifoliata | reverse complement strand
TGCCGATTGAATCCAATTTTGTTAGGGTTTTATCGAATCGGATATTATCGGATATCCGATAAGTTTTTCGAATTCGAATTCGAATCTTGGTTAATGATATCCGATCGGATTCGAATTCGAATTCGGATATCAATATTTTTTTTCGAATTCGAATTCGGATATAGCACTATCCGATCGGATAGCTATCCGTTGACAGCCCTAGGCATCGGACTTTAAATCGATGTCTAAAGTATTTTTTATGGTAGTACGTTCTAATTTTTAAAATATGATATTTGGAACGATTTTAAGCCGTTCCAAAATATCATTTTGAAACGGTTTTTAACCGTTCCAAATCCTGATATCTGAAACGGTTTCCAGCCGTTTGTACTCATTAACGACGGCTCGAGTAAGAGACGGTCATTCAACCGTTTCAGACCGTCTTAGGAACAGTTACAAACGGTTCCTAATTCCCATTTTTTGTTGTAGTGACTACAAAAATGGTGTATTTTTATGGCAGTAGATTCATGGCGTTTCCTATAATCCGTTGTTAATTATAAATTAACAACAACGTTTAATCATAAACCATCTGTAATCCTTCCGTCAAAATTTTTTGAACTTTATTAATTATTAAATGGTAGTTTGTAAATGCTGGTAATACCATAGAAATAACAACGTTTCAGAACATTGTCGTTAATTGTCTTGATTAATTTTAAAATACATAAAAGAGAATTAACAGTGGCTTCCTTATGCCGTTAATACACATGAAACAACGGCATTATATGTTAAACCATCAATAATCCTTCCATTAATAATTTTTAAATTTATTAATTATTAAAATGCAATTAATAGTAGTTTTAAAATGCTGGTAATACCATACAATAACGATGTTTTTTAAACACCATCGTTAATTACTTAGATTAATTTTTGAATATATAAAAAGAGATTGAATGGCGGTTTGATTGTATTGATAATACTTATGAAACAACCGCGGTTGTATAAATACTGGTAATACCAAAAAATTAATTATTAAATTTTAAATTTATTAAGTATTAAAATGCAACTAACAACAGTTTCTAAATGTTGGTAATAGCAAAATGTCTGTGGAGCCATCACTGCCCTTGCTGGTATGTTTGTGTACACATACCTTAACTTTCATAATAAGACATCTCCTAGACAATCATCCTTCTCTTACACAAAATCTAAAACTAGCCAAAGAAAATGGTGACACTCATGATGGAAACTGCGGTGGAGAATTCATTTAAGACAAGAAATAAATCTCACTTTGGGGATGATAATATGAGAATATTATCGAGTTACTAAGGCCTTTTTTTTTTTACACTATTTTGTTTTATTCCTATCTTGAAAATGAATTTCCACAATATGGTGCAGATCTATTACCTCTATGTTTATCCTAATTTTTTATGTGTGTAGGTTGGGCAAGCATATAATGTATGTAATTTCATTGATGGAGTTTGGTATATATTTCTGTTCTGGTTTTTTTTTTTTTCCAAAAAGAGTACTCACAATGGCTGAAGTAATGATTTTCATGGCATAGTTGATGGTTGGAACATCCTCTTTGCGTAGTTGGAGGAACTAAGCTTACTTCAAATGAAAGCATGGGAGGAATGGACGTGCAACGATGAAGCGGTTGTGATATCTTGCCTCTGGAGTTTGATTGACTTTATGTAATAGGTATATTTTTATGAAACATTACATATACGATATAATTGTGAGTTTTAATTTTTTTTTGGCTATATATACCAACCTTTTTTTTACTAAAAAATTAATAGGCCTAAATCATCGAATATCTTATTTTTTTTTAAATTATATTATTAACACTATTATCAGCGGTTTCAAAAGCTCCTCCAATACATTATTTAACAGCGGTATCCAGTAAATAAGTGCGTCTAATACATTCTTTAATGACGATTTACAATAAATGACGTTAAAAGTATCCATTACCAACGATTCAAATAAGTGCCTCTAATACAAATTTAATAGCGGTTTCCAATAAATGTCGTTTATATTAGACATTGCCAGTGATTTATAACCACCAGTAATAGACAAATACACGTGGATAAAGAGTTTTGTCAGTATTTCATAATCGCCGGTAATTGGTCCGAAAATCGCCTTAAAAAATCTATTATTGTTAGTGGTTCTATAACCACCACTATAATTTTCCTTGACGCCATAATTTCCAGTCAAACGCTAACCGCCGTTGATATATAATATCGATGCTTCTTTCACTTATCGCGACGATTGGAAAATGTCAATGAAAACCGTTTATTTTGTAGTGAGACCTACACTGCAAAAGGTTTTCATTCATTCTTTGCCCTTTGGGGATACGACCTGGCACGTCAATTCACGACTATCTTTCCGAAAGAAAAGGCACACGATCCATTTATAGAGGAATTTGAAATTTAAAGTAGATGCAACAATTCACTAAGGATATCCATAAACATTAGAGTGCATCTCTATATATAGGTCAGGATCAAGAGACATATGAAAAAACATATGTAAAAACAATGTAACATTAATAAATTTTCAAAATATGGGTTAGCAATTTTGGATTGAGCTGATTTTTTTGTGAGGATGATCTCCATGATGGGAAGATCATCCGAAAAAAAAAAACCAGTCCAATCTGAAACTTCTAACCCAATTAAAACTGATTTAAAATGTGGATCGTTGATTTTTTGCCAATAATTTGTAAATCACTTTTGAAGGATTTAGAAGTTTCAGATTGAGTTGATTTTTTGTGAGGATGATCTTCTCATCCTTACAAAACCATCCTAGCAAAAAATAAGCTCAATCCAAAACCTCTAACCCATATTTTGAAAAATCATGGTTTTTACATATGTCCCATGAACCACTCCCATATATATATAGGGGATGGTTCATGGGACATAAAGTAAAAAACATATGTAAAAGCAATGGTTTTTCAAAACATGGATTAGAAGTTTCAGATTAAGCTGATTTTTTGTAAGTATGAGAAGATCATCCTCACAAAAAAATTAGCCTTATCTGAACCTTCTGACCCCATCAAAAGTGATTTAGAATGTGGACCATCAATTTTTTACCAATAATTAGTAACCACTTTTGATGGATTTCGAAGTTTCAGATTAGGTTGATTTTTTGTGAGGATGATCTTCTCATCATAGAGATCATCCTCACAAAAAATCAGCTCAATCCAAAACTTCTAACCCATATTTTAAAATACCATTGTTTTACATATGTTGTTACTTATGTCTCATAAAGCAGCGCCATATGTATGTAATACTATTTTACAATCAAAATTTGATATGGTCTGGAATAGACAACTTGTAGACACCCTAATTTGAACGGGCTCATACTCAAAAGGGCCCAAAAATATAGATTTTTCAACAAAAGTTGCCAACAGGCCCCAAAGGCCTGAATAATTAAAATATGGTATTTTATAAAAAAATGAGGCCCTTAAGACCTCCTAATGATCTAGTGGATCCATCCACAAAGATTTGGCACACCACCTGCACTGCTCCGCAATTAGAAGAGCTCAAAAATATCAATTTGTGCCAACGGGTCTCAAAAGCCCAAATCATTGAAAAATGGTATTTTGATCGAGCCAAAGCCCCTAAGACCTCCCAAGGGTCTAGGGGACCCACCGAAAGAATTTGAACTATCCTACACCTTCCCAACCTTCACTACTTTACGCTTGTATCTAGAAATATACAATTTTTAATAAAATTCTCCAACGGACCTAAAAGGCCTGATTTGCCAACACGTGGCATTTTTTATCAAACTAATGATTTCAAAAATCTCAAATAATTAGTAAATTAAAAAAGTGAGACTTGGGATGCCTACCACCTCTTTTACTTCCACTGCTCCATCCTCCAAATCCATAAATACCCTAAATCCGTTTAAAGCCCATGAACCTCAATTCTCCAAAAATCAATTTTCCACCTTACACCCTAACCTAAAATTAATCCCATATCACCTAAACCCTAAAATGAACCCACCCTAAAAAATCCAACCTAAAACAAACCCTACCCAATCCAAAATGACCTACAAATCATCTCTAAAACCTAAGCCCAACACTCTAAAGCCCACAAATTATTATTCATATCCAATTCATATCCAACCCACAATCCTAACCCATAAACCATTATCCACATCAAACCAATCACCACTCTATCATCAAAAGGTGACACATGTCCTCATCTCCTTGCACCTTCCTCATCTAATCACCTACCCCCATCACGTTTCTTTAAACAACTCATCTAACCTCTCTCCAAAAATCACCTCAACCCATACCTTACCCTAACCTAACCTATCACCCTTCTTTAGCACCATTAACCACCCACATCACAACCGATATCTTCTACACCCTAACCTATCACCATTCTCTAATACTATCAACCACCCACACAACCCATATCTTCTACACCCTAACCCTTTACTTTCACCTAAAACCCTCCACCAACTTACATCACAACCCATACCTCCCATACTTTTCTCTCTAATCAATAACCACCATCACCAATCAACACACCTCATTACCTCACTCTCTCATCATCTTTGCCAAATGTCATCATCCCCTCAACGCTCCCAAAATCCAACCAACCCAACATGGACACTACCCATCCCCCCAAATCTAAACACCTTACCTCTTCCATCAACCTAACACTCAATCAAACACCTAATACCTTACAACCCCATTCTCTCCATCAACCATCACTCACCTCATCTCACAAAACACTTTACCTAAATGGATTTGGGTAGGATCCAAACCATTTGGATCTAAACACTACCCATTTCCATCCATTACACAATTACCTGTCTTTTAACTTTAAATTTCATACCCCTCATCCTTAAAACCCATGCCATTATCCTTCCTTTCAACTCTTCACCCCATTATACCCCTAAAATACCCTCCAAACATCTATAAATACCCTCTCCTCTTCCCAAAATGGGTTACCAACTCTCACTACAAAAAAACCTTACCAAGTTTCACAAAAAAAAAATACTACATTCAATCTAATTCTCCCATCATCTCTTCTCTACTCCCTCAATTAAAAAAGAAAAAATGTGACATTTTCCTAAATCATTAAGGACCTTAGAAAACATTGAAGAAGAAGAAGAAGAAAAGTAAAGGAAGAAAAAGAGAAGCATCAAGGTAGGTTCAAAGTATACCTTCCCCCTTTCCTTCTTTACCCTCTACACCCCCCTCTTCTATTACCCCATTTCACTTTTTATTTTTATTTTTAGAAGGCCTTTAAGATGTAATGCTCTCCTCATTTATCTCCGGTAAAGTATAAGTTCTAATCCCTTTTAAAAATAAAACCAAATTTATCCTAAAACTATTTTAAGGCATTTGAAAATTGGATCCTTCTCAACCCATGAGAATGAATCCATGACCTTAGCCCACATTTTTCAAATATGGATTATGTCCAAGGCTCATGTCTATCAGGATCATCTCCTTCAATGAGATGATCGAGCTGAAAGTAAACCCCTATTTAGGGTACAAATGCATAACACGTGGCACTTTATTTTTCATTTTTTTCTAATCAAAATGATCGAGTTCTTTGAGGTTACCACCACTTGACGGGGAGAAAAGGATGTCTAATACCTTCCCTTTTCTCTAATCGAGCCGTTTACCCCGATCTCGAGGTTGATCGGTACCTTATCCATCTTGAGTCTATGTGCCAAGAACGACACATTTTTCAAAACATGTGCATCAGGTGACCATTCATACCCACTTACAATATGAATGGTAACGACTCCAAACCTTAGTAGATGTGGCCATCGTAATCGAGAATCACGTATCTACAGTTGGCGATTCTACTGGGGAACATGGTTCATCCCTCGTGACAACTCGGTCATTTTGAAAAAAAAATAGATTTTTATTTTACTAATGTTGTTTGTTGGCTGTTGTATATGTGTCTTTCTGTTTTAGTTTTCATTCCTATGTTCATGATGTAATATTTACTTATATTCTTGTTTTACTTCACTATGTACTTGTAAGGGGGTCGATGAAAAAGAAATGAAAAAAAAAGTTGCACGTGCACTTGTTAGCATAGCCCCATTGCACGACCACCCCACCCTCAATATATTTAGCATTGATACCTATTAGTTCTACGGATTGAGATCATTATTTCAAGTGTCGGGGATGAACACATCAAATCTAATCACCTAGAAACGACATGTGTACTTCGGTATGCATCGAGGTTTGAAGATTGGGTAACCATAAAGCCACCTATTAGCCGCATGCATGTGCCCGATTAGACAAATCTAGGACATATGTTCTCAAGATCACTTCGACCCCTGAACAAATTTATTTTGCTTGAAGTTGAAGTTGTTGTCGGGCCTCGAAGCCCAAGTTGTAAGCCCAAAATAGGCACCCTTAGATCATAGGTTGTTTTTCTTGTTTCCTTTTAATCTTCCCTTAGGTAAGAGAGAGGAATTTATTGCAGCAAAAAAATAAAAAATAAAATAAAATAAATAACATAAAAAAGAAAATATATTGAAAACAGTGGCTAAGGAACCAACTTCTGTAATGTACAGAAACTGGATTTCCTTTTGGTTCGTGTCCATAAAATGGGTAGACACAAATGTGTCTCATCCGTTCCAGAAACACGGATGAAATAATGGACATCTTAACTGTGTTCAAAACACGGATGAAACAGTTAGTGCATCATCCATTCTGGAAACACGGATAAAATAACGAACATCTCAATAGTGTTAAAAGTACGGATGAGACAATGGTTGTTTCGCCCGTGTTTCCAATACGGACCAATATGAATTTGAGCCCACAAAATATATACAGTCCATTTTTTAAGGAGCCCACTTACCATGGATCAAACATTGATGGCACCCTTTAGAAAAATCCCAAATTTTGGAAAAACTAAGCAAAATGGCTTTTTATTAATCAATGTTTTCAACAAAATACAAAAAAAAAAAAAAAAGAACGTGTGGATTTCCCAAATCAAACCAATTTGGTGAACTGACCTATATCCAAGCTGGATTGGGCCCCCCCCACTCGTGTCCATCCAAAATGGGTCCACTACCCGTACCACTTAAATCGGGTCCACGACCCGTACCACTTAAACCAAGTCCACAACCCGTGCCATCCAAACTGAGTCCACGACCCGTACCACCCAAACCGGATCCATGACCTATATCCATTTCAATTGGGTCCACGACCCAGATTCATTTCAACTGGGTCCACGATCGAAATCCATTTCAACTGGGTTCACGACCCAGATCTATTTCAATTGGGTCAACAACCTAGATCCATTTCAACTGGGTTCACAACCCAGATCCATTTCAATTGTGTCCACAACCCAGATCCATTTCAACTGTGTCTATGACCCAGATCCATTACAAACCGGGCCCACGACCCATATCGAACCAAGTCCATGATTCATTTATGATCTAACGAGGCTAACAACCGATCAATCAACTCAAATGAATTCAATTTTTTTCAAAAAAAAGATTTAAAAGCACTCATTGTAATCCTTGATCAAATTCGGTGCCTAGAAATGATCTTGCCCTATTGACACGAGGGGGATAGACTACATCTATTCAAAGAAATGAGGTGATTCAAGAGTGCCCCTACGAAAGCATTGTGCGCTGCCTCTTCCCTGGGGATCTGACTGGCCGACCTTGATTTCATAAAACTAAATTGGAAGCTAACAAAAAAAAATGTGGATTTTTCCAAATCGATTTGCTCATAAAAATCCAATTTTTTAAAACGTTTTACCGACTCCGTGTCAATGCTAGCTCCGTGCTGATGAAATCATTTTTAAATTTACACCGACTCCATGTCAATGCTAGCTCCGTGCTGATGAAATTACTTTTTCAAAGTATTTCATCGACTTCGTGTCAATGCCAGCTCCGTGCTGATGCCAGCTCTGCGCTGATGCCAACGTGTAGATGTCAGCTCCGTGCTGATGTAATTCTTTTTTCAAAATATTTTACTGACTCCGTGTCGATGTCAGCTCTGTGCTGATGAAATCATTTTTTAATATTTTACCGACTCCGTGTCGATGGCAGCTCCGTGCTCATGAAATTATTTTTAAATATTTTATCGACTCTGTGTCGATGCCAGCTCCATGCTGATGAAATTGTTTTAAAATTTTACCGACTTCGTGTCGATGCCAGCTTCATACTGATGTAATCCCGTTTTCAAAACATTTTACCGACTCCGTGTCGATGCCAGCTTTGTGCTGATGAAATCATTTTTAAATTTATATCGACTCCAGGTCGATGCCAGCTCCTTGCTGATGAAACCCTCTATTTCAAAATCAATCCAGCTTCGTACTAACGCCAACTTCGTGTTGATGCCAGCCCCACACTGAGGTAATTCTTCTTCAATACACAATCGAGCTCCGCGTTGATGCCAACCTCAAGTTGATGCCAGCTCCGCGCCGAGAAACCCTTTTTCTTTAAAACTCAATTACCTTATAATAAAAAACTTGACCCGACGTAATAAAAACATCATGCATCTTCATGTTTTGCAAAAAAAATAGTAACGCTTGGTCTTCTGTACCCACAGGTGGCCAAGTGAAAGAAATATAAGCAGTCAGAAGTACCTTCGTATTTTCTCAGATCTTCTACCGTTACCATGAGTTCTTCTGAATCAGCACAGTCCACAGCAGCTGAAATGTCAGATACTGATCCCCGAATAGCAACACTATTAAAAATGATTGAGAGGCAAGAAAAGATGCTGAGTGTCGTGTTAGCCAATGCCAGCATCATACAAGCCCAAACAATGCAACACCCTGTATTAGGGTCAAATCAGGATCTACTCGAGCAACCTCTGCAGGTACCATAGACCACTATGCCTCCTGTAGTGTCGGAATACCAAGGGCCCCCACTCTATATTCCACATAATCGACCACCTTCTGTGGTCATTCTTGATGAAGAATGCAAGTATAGGGCCATAGAGGCTAAAAACGCGACTGATAAAAATTGGCTCAACAAATCGAGTCTCTACAAGAAGAGATGAGAAGAATGAAAGGCCTCAATATGATGAGCGGGACTTGATTTAAAGACCTCTGCTTTTACCCTAATGCACAGTTGCCAGCCAAGTTCAAATGTCCGGAGTTTGAGAAGTACAGTGGGGTGGGGTGTCCGCTGTCATACCTGAAACTATATTGCGGATCTATGTGCCAATACGGTGAAGATGATAGGCTACTGGTGCAGTTGTTCCAAAGAAGTTTAATGGGACCAGCCCTCAAATGGTTCTCTGGATTGGACCACACGCTTATCAAGTGGTAAAAATTTTTTGGCATAATTACCGATTCAATACAGATGTCGGTCTAGACCAGAACGATATGGTCAAGATGGCACGAAAATAGAGGAAAACGGTAAAGGAGTATGCCTAGAGATGGAGAGAGTCTGCTTCACAAGTGAGGCTCACAATGACTAAACAAGAGATGAACACCACGTTTATCTCGACACTAGGGCAACCCTTCTACAATCATCTGGTGAGGCATACCACAGGCACATTTTCAAATCTGGTACAGGTAGCAGATCGAGTAGAGGACGGGATCCGAACTAGTCTAATATTTGACTTTACAAGCTTAGGGGCAACAACAGGGATCCCCTTTCAAAGAAAGCCAGTGCTTGTGGCAAGGAGAAAAGAAGAGACACAGGTTAACAACGTTCAATCAAACCGATATCTCTTCATTCCTTCACCAGCACCAAGACCACAAGCGTTGTTGACTTCCTGGGCTCCGACACCACCACCAGTTTGGAACCCTACACCTCAAAACCAATTCAGGGCAAATCCTCTACCAGTCGCACAGCAGGCACCATTGTATAGGCAGAACCAATAGTCACAACCCAACAGGGTAAACAGTGTATTTATCAGATTACCTATGACATTATCAGAATTACTGCCAATCCTACTCAGGGGTGATGTAACACCCCGAATTTTTAATTCGTATCTCGAGGAAAAAAATAAATAGTGGAATTGTAAGAAAATCTTGAAAGTGGGATTTAGGGGTAAAACTTTAGGATGTTTCTATCATTTTTAATGGAATCTGACCTCACCATTAGATTCAAAATGATCGAAAAACATAGTTTAGCTCGTAAGCACGCTCAAATGCGAGTCCGAATATAAAAGTTGTAAAATCCTCGATTATCGGGTCGGACCAGGCTTAAATAGTAATTTTTTGTTAGAGGAATAATTTTTAAAATTCGATTATACCATTGGGTTCATAACGAAAAATTATTCAACATGGACTATTTATTTGTCATTTTTGGAGATCAGGAAGTTGAATTATCGCCAAAAACGAAAACGACATCAAGTTTAGGGGTCACGTCAGGCCAAAAATATAAATTTTTGATGGAGACATAATTTATAAAAATTGACTATACCATTAGATCCGGAATGAAAAATTAGGCGAAATAGAGTATTCGTTTGTCAGTTTTGGAGACCGAATGATCAAGTTATCGACAATCCAAACAATTGACAAAATACCAATTTCGTCCCAACTTTTATATAAATAAAAAATTTAATTTTTTTTTTAAACCCATCTTCCCCAACGCGTCATATGGCCGAGACATATAAAACGAAAAATTTGATTTTCCTCCGATTCTTCCACCTCAGATCTCTCACAAACGGCTCGTCGTCGACGATCGCCGCAGAAGGAAAAAAGATCCGCAGCCTCGACATCTACAAAACCCACCCAACCTTTCTTCGTTTCACTTTCTATTTCACCCGATATCGTTAAAAATCAGCCGTATTTGGATACGGAAATTTCGAAACTTTGACCTCGGATTTCGTCTGTTTCGGGGTCAAATCGCTTTCCGACGCAGAAGGGAGAAACGTCCGCAGCCTCATTCTCTATGTAACCCAACCAAATTTCTTCCGTTTTCTCGTCTTTTTCACCCCGTATAGTCAAAAATCAGCCGTATTTTTATACGGAGATTTTCGTCACTTCGACCTCGGTTTTCATCAATTTCGGGGTCAAACCACCTTTCGCCGTAGAAGGGAGAGAGACGAGCACGTCGAGTTCTTCAAAACCACCAGGTCGATTTCAAAAATCAGCCGCTTCGAAGTTCGGTCCGCCTCGATTTTCGCGCCGATCGCCTCGATTTCCGTGCATACGCTTTGATCCTTTCGCCTAGACATTGTAAGGAACTCTCAATTTCTATTAGTAATCTAGATTGTGAAAATTGCATTTAGGATTTTATCGAAAAATTTGGATGTATTTTTAAAATATAGAATTATTTTGTTATTTCAAAAATTCACGCCAGAAATTGCATGTTTGATATGTTTAATTGTATTTTTAATAAATTATACGTGGGTAGGGTATTTTAACGGGTTATTATCATAAATTGGGTCTTGTGCACTACTCGGACCCCGTTTTGATATGAAATTGTATTTTTTTCAATATTATTGATAGAAATAAATTCTATAGTTGAAAAATGTGATTTAATATTCAATGAACTCATATTGAGTTGATGAATATCAGAAAATTGATATTTTATGAAGAGATTGAAAACTGTAAAAGTCGAAAAAAAGGGAAAAAGGGTATGAAACGGTAAAATGTCAGAGTCACACCCGAGGGGTGATGTCTGCATTTTACGTTGTTGTGTTGTATGCAGGTTGGTGAACGGATATCCAGGATAATGTTACTGGTTGCATGTTTATTTACTTTCTGTTAGCGCGAGGCGCTCTGTTATGTTATTTATTTTAGGCCGGGTGGCCACACTTGCATGGTAGGAAACTGGATATCTATTCTCAACCTTGTATTGTTAATTTCTCTTTTGTTTTCAAATGAAAATATATATATAAGTAGCTATTTTGTGAGCTGTTAAAGAGTTTGTGAATGCCTGAAGGGATAGTGCATCATATCATCCGGAGTGGTGTACTATCCTGGGATGTACGGTAGGGACCACCAAACTCATACGTGGTATGGGACGCGTATGAGAGTGGAGTCACAACTGGAATCCGGGTTTATTCCTCTCTATCTTTACCAGTGAACTTGTAATGTAAAGGTGGTCGTATACGAATGGTTTGTATATTTGGGAATCACATGTACGCCTGATAGGCATAGACGAAGATGATTGGTCAGTGATCACTAACAATCTATAGTAGTCGAACGTTCTGACACATCGAAAAGAGACCCATTGCTTACGGTCACGTCAAACGGCCAGCCTGAGCCGGATAAATGGTCAACCAAACGTGGTAAGGGCAGCGACCGGCCACAAAATCAGGAACTAAAAGCCAGAAAGGAATTGTAACATCATGTCCCGACTGGGAGCGATCCAGTCGTGAATCCCAACTCTCTAATTCCAATACTCCACCATCGTGTATTATGTATCTGTTGCTTATTTTGATATATAAAATGAAATGCATGTTTATTGTTTCCATTTGATCAATTAGATTTGTATAAAAAGAGAATGTTATAGTGAGTACTGCTGATCGATGTAATGTGAGTTTTAAAATATTTAGTTGCTCATCCCTGGCTATATGTACCAGTTAATCGTAGTTTTCTTCTGTAAAACTTTGTTTATTTTAAAATGATTCAGTATGTTTATTCGTTCATGTTAGGAGAGGTTATTGGCAGAAATTGTTGCTTCCTTACTGGGTAACCATTGTTACTCACCCTTTCCTTCTCCATTTTTTTTAGTTTCAGATCTGAAGCTTGGCGAAACAAGTGTAGAAAAGAATGAGGATCATCTGGTGGTCAGATAGACAACTAGAGTCCGTCACCTGGTAAGTACTAGGACTATACCCCCTAGTAGTGTCAGTTTCTCCAAGTAGTCTTATGGATTTGTCTTGAGTGTTAGGAATTCTGTTAGAGTGAGGAATTTTGTATAATCCTGTATATAATTTTTCTTCTTCCGCACTCTGATCTATCGAACATTATTAAACGTATATGGGCTTCCGCTAGTATTATATTTTGTTTGTTATATGCAGGATTGTATGTCGTTTATCAGGTGCAGGTTGAATCGCCTTGGAATGCTAACATAAACAGATGAGACCATGTCGAAATTTCGAGGTGCCACCTCGTACCGTGAAATCTGACATGGGGATTTGTGTTAGTGTTCGGCGGGGCGTCACAGATGGTATCAGAGCATAGCATTAGATCCGTATGGGATACAGATCTGTTATGTTTTAGAGAATTGGCTGATGCCACATATATTAGAGCGATAATCATAGAGTGTCACTAGGAATTCGGTATCCGAGCTCATTAATAATTCCGTATTGGAATTATGAGTTTTTCTATGTCTAGAAGTCTATAGAGCCTTCTAAGCCTAAGATAGGATTCTAAGTTTATTCTGTTAGTAATGGAAATGAAGTCTATTACTAAGTTACAAGCTACGATAGTAACTCATAGTTAGGTAAGAGCGATTTTGGCCGTATTCTGATAATTGCCTTGTTACGGATAAAAACAAGTGAGAGGAATGGACGAGGCAGAGGCTGAAACGCATGTAGACGAGACAGAATCTAGACCCGACCACTAACCTAATAGTACAGTTAATGTCGTTCATAGGACAGATGGTTGTGTCTCATATCAAGTCTAAGGGGAAAGTATGAATAATACAACCATCACCTCGACGCCAAATGGAAGGAAGGCAATTAGTATTTAATAAGAGACAAATAATTACGAAACTAACAAATTCATAGGAAAAATAACAATAAGTGGGGAATGATATTATAGACATACCAACTCAATGGATGGAAGAATTTCATAAGAAATAACAACATATACTACTAAATCCATCGAAAGAAAAATGTTGTGGTATGTTATGAGTGTAGCAAATCGGGACATAAATGAGACCAATATTCGGGTCAACGTCAATTGATTAAGGATGTGTGGCTCCGAAAGATGCTAGGCAAACCAATTCAGTGAACAATAAGGCCACCATATTTTACTAAAGTTGATAACGTATTCGTGCCATCCCGAACATACAAGACTAGAAATGGTACAAGACTTATCATGATTGCAAGGCGCACCATTAAATCCAAGAAATGAGGGAGTTTTGGAATTCTTCGCAATAGACAAACACTACTCCACCTCAAGGACTACTACCATAGGTCATGCCTTTGAAGAATGAGAGAATTCCCCAGTCCAAATGATAGGTAAATCCAATAATGTGGTTGTAGAATTTTCAACGATTACGTCCACCAAGATTTGAGGGTTTTTCCAATCCGATTGAGGTCAATGAGGGGATTTTGAAGACCTGAAAGATTTTGAGTACCATGTAATACCCAAGAGATCAATGGCTGACGGTGATTACATTCCAGTTGAACGAGGATGCCAATCATTAGTAACGTTTTGAGATGAATGTATTGGGAAATGGATCGTTTGAGTGGGTAGAATTCGAGAGCATAGATGTATATCCGAGACTGCTCGAGAAATCAAGCATCAGGAGTTTTTGAGATTAGTGCAAGGTCATCTATCGATTATAGACTAAGATGATGTTCACTAAGTTGTCACGAGATGCACCCGAGCTTCTCTTGACAGATCTGCAGAAGGTCGTAGATTCTTTAGTAGACTATAATCCTACCTAAGGGCCAGGAGTTGATGATTGAGACTACCAATTATAGAGATACGATAAATCGAGCTTAAAGGATAAAATGAGAGGAGATAGAGTTACAGACCTCCAATGGACAAATGAGTTGACCTTAGATTTCTTTTCTTCCCAGATCAGATTCGGCTAAGAGGCCTATGTATTCGAGGCTAATCTTCCTCGGATCAGTGTATCCACAATATAGAACTCCTCCACTATCAAGTTGTAGAGTTTCCCAATCTTCGAATTATAGAGTAGTTGGAGCTCAATGATGCCAACAAGGCCAAAGGAATCAATAAGGTAGGCTCAGAGCCTACAAACCCCAGTCTACCAACTGCCTACTCCACAGAGAACTACGAAGACAAAATCATTGACATTGTTACGTGCGTGACCAGGTGGGACATATCAAGAGAGAATGTCCTTTATCACAGCGCGAGCAAAGATTGTGACCTTGGAGAAAGTTACCTGTCTCCAACAAAGTTTTGGAAGTACAATTTCTAATTATAATGTTAGAACGTGGAGTTTTACTCAATATTGGTTCCTCTAGATTATATAATTTTGTAAAGAGTTTGCACCTTGCTAGAGCTAGAAACCACTAACACAGATCAAGTAATGAAATTATTTATACATTGGATGCCTTACGAAGAAAGAATAAAATTTTTGGAAGATCATTTAGAACTTGCAAAATAGGTATTAGAACAATTGTAAAGTGTGAAAAGACAAGTGATGTTCAATTGGTACGCTAGTCTTTATATCAATAGTCTAGTCAATTACTCGTATATTACACTAGTAGATAAATCGGTGTTTCTTGTATATCCTTCATGTCGAGAGCTACGTCCTTGAATATTAACATAGGGAGTTGCGTATCTTTCCTTTCGATTGAAGATGGCTTAACTTTGGGAGGCCTAACGACAGAAATATTAGATAAAGCAACTCTTGCTTTACGACTTCTTGAATCGATTCTCCTCATTTGAAAAGATAGATCATCTTTTCCCTTTCATCTTTCTATCATCGGTGTCGGTTCTAACTCTTCTTTTGCCTTCTCCTTTCACGATCACCTTCCAGTAGAAGAATTCATTATTATCGTTCTCGTTACGTGATCAATGCTTTCTACAAACAAACGCTCACTTCGAGACTTCGATCGTGACTCCTTTTCACTCCTCGAAACGAAAGCGCTATAAGTAAAGATAATGATTCCGTAGAAGCAGCGACTACCACCTGCCAGTGCCCACATCCATCCTAAAGAGATTTAGTAGAGTATAAATTAGGAGGTGGGTCGATGTAAAATGTGAGAAAGAATAATCTTGTGACAATGTTGCATTAATGGTGACTCAATAGAATTGTGAGAAAATAGATGTAGAATTTATCCCCTCGAGTAAGATTTTAAATTATAAAGGTTATGACAGAGGTTTTGAGGAAATATCGCAATAAGTAAAAATGTAATATCGAATCGAATTTAAAGATAATGGTGTGTTTACGGTAAGACTATGCATTGAGGAGTAATATTCATAGCAATTATGAGTAAAATATAATAGACGGTGTAATTGGTGAGAAAAGTAAAGATAAATAGTAGAGAAGATGTGAAAAGATTGTTGTTGATAGACATTGGTGGGGAATTGATATAAGGTAAATTGATTATTATCTTAGGGTTAACAAATAATGGATTTGTTGGAGTATGAATTTGAATTAGAGTGATAAATTAATGAATGTGTTGGGTTTACGGAATATGGGAAACATGAGTCTACGAGTCATAAATGAGATTGGTTTGGAACTAACAATAGATGGTAATCGAAAATAAGTGTTGTTTCTTATATATGTTGTATTAGTGGAATCGCGACAAAAACTCAATAAGGTATGATTTCAATTTCGAGGACGAAATTTTTATTAAGGGGGGGAGAATGTAACACCCCGAATTTTTAATTCGTATCTCGAGGAAAAAAAATAAATAGTGGAATTGTAAGAAAATCTTGAAAGTGGGATTTAGGGGTAAAACTTTAGGATGTTTCTAATCATTTTTAATGGAATCTGACCTCACCATTAGATTCAAAATGATCGAAAAACATAGTTTAGCTCGTAAGCACGCTCAAATGCGAGTCCGAATATAAAAGTTGTAAAATCCTCGATTATCGGGTCGGACCAGGCTTAAATAGTAATTTTTTGTTAGAGGAATAATTTTTAAAATTCGATTATACCATTGGGTTCATAACGAAAAATTATTCAACATGGACTATTTATTTGTCATTTTTGGAGATCAGGAAGTTGAATTATCGCCAAAAACGAAAATGACATCAAGTTTAGGGGTCACGTCAGGCCAAAAATATAAATTTTTGATGGAGACATAATTTTATAAATTGACTATACCATTAGATCCGGAATGAAAAATTAGGCGAAATAGAGTATTCGTTTGTCAGTTTTGGAGACCGAATGATCAAGTTATCGACAATCCAAACAATTGACAAAATACCAATTTCGTCCCAACTTTTATATAAATAAAAAAATTTAATTTTTTTTTAAACCCATCTTCCCCAACGCGTCATATGGCCGAGACATATAAAACGAAAAATTTGATTTTCCTCCGATTCTTCCACCTCAGATCTCTCACAAACGGCTCGTCGTCGACGATCGCCGCAGAAGGAAAAAAGATCCGCAGCCTCGACATCTACAAAACCCACCCAACCTTTCTTCGTTTCACTTTCTATTTCACCCGATATCGTTAAAAATCAGCCGTATTTGGATACGGAAATTTCGAAACTTTGACCTCGGATTTCGTCTGTTTCGGGGTCAAATCGCTTTCCGACGCAGAAGGGAGAAACGTCCGCAGCCTCATTCTCTATGTAACCCAACCAAATTTCTTCCGTTTTCTCGTCTTTTTTTCACCCCGTATAGTCAAAAATCAGCCGTATTTTTATACGGAGATTTTCGTCACTTCGACCTCGGTTTTCATCAATTTCGGGGTCAAACCACCTTTCGCCGTAGAAGGGAGAAGAGACGAGCACGTCGAGTTCTTCAAAACCACCAGGTCGATTTCAAAAATCAGCCGCTTCGAAGTTCGGTCCGCCTCGATTTTCGCGCCGATCGCCTCGATTTCCGTGCATACGCTTTGATCCTTTCGCCTAGACATTGTAAGGAACTCTCAATTTCTATTAGTAATCTAGATTGTGAAAATTGCATTTAGGATTTTATCGAAAAATTTGGATGTATTTTTTAAATATAGAATTATTTTGTTTTCAAAAATTCACGCCAGAAATTGCATGTTTGATATGTTTATTTAATTGTATTTTTAATAAATTATACGTGGGTAGGGTATTTTAACGGGTTATTATCATAAATTGGGTCTTGTGCACTACTCTCGGACCCCGTTTTGATATGAAATTGTATTTTTTTCAATATTATTGATAGAAATAAATTCTATAGTTGAAAAATGTGATTTAATATTCAATGAACTCATATTGAGTTGATGAATATCAGAAAATTGATATTTTATGAAGAGATTGAAAACTGTAAAAGTCGAAAAAAGGGAAAAAGGGTATGAAACGGTAAAATGTCAGAGTCACACCCGAGGGGTGATGTCTGCATTTTACGTTGTTGTGTTGTATGCAGGTTGGTGAACGGATATCCAAGGATAATGTTACTGGTTGCATGTTTATTTACTTTCTGTTAGCGCGAGGCGCTCTGTTATGTTATTTATTTTAGGCCGGGTGGCCACACTTGCATGGTAGGAAACTGGATATCTATTCTCAACCTTGTATTGTTAATTTCTCTTTTGTTTTCAAATGAAAATAATATATATAAGTAGCTATTTTGTGAGCTGTTAAAGAGTTTGTGAATGCCTGAAGGGATAGTGCATCATATCATCCGGAGTGGTGTACTATCCTGGGATGTACGGTAGGGACCACCAAACTCATACGTGGTATGGGACGCGTATGAGAGTGGAGTCACAACTGGAATCCGGGTTTATTCCTCTATCTTTACCAGTGAACTTGTAATGTAAAGGTGGTCGTATACGAATGGTTTGTATATTTGGGAATCACATGTACGCCTGATAGGCATAGACGAAGATGATTGGTCAGTGATCACTAACAATCTATAGTAGTCGAACGTTCTGACACATCGAAAAGAGACCCATTGCTTACGGTCACGTCAAACGGCCAGCCTGAGCCCCGGATAAATGGTCAACCAAACGTGGTAAGGGCAGCGACCGGCCACAAAATCAGGAACTAAAAGCCAGAAAGGAATTGTAACATCATGTCCCGACTGGGAGCGATCCAGTCGTGAATCCCAACTCTCTAATTCAATACTCCACCATCGTGTATATTATGTATCTGTTGCTTATTTTGATATATAAAATGAAATGCATGTTTATTGTTTCCATTTGATCAATTAGATTTGTATAAAAAGAGAATGTTATAGTGAGTACTTGCTGATCGATGTAATGTGAGTTTTAAAATATTTAGTTGCTCATCCCTGGCTATATGTACCAGTTAATCGTAGTTTTCTTCTGTAAAACTTTGTTTATTTTAAAATGATTCAGTATGTTTATTCGTTCATGTTAGGAGAGGTTATTGGCAGAAATTGTTGCTTCCTTACTGGGTAACCATTGTTACTCACCCTTTCCTTCTCCATTTTTTTTAGTTTCAGATCTGAAGCTTGGCGAAACAAGTGTAGAAAACGAATGAGGATCATCTGGTTGTCAGATAGACAACTAGAGTCCGTCACCTGGTAAGTACTAGGACTATACCCCCTAGTAGTGTCAGTTTCTCCAAGTAGTCTTATGGATTTGTTTGAGTGTTAGGAATTCTGTTAGAGTGAGGAATTTTGTATAATCCTGTATATAATTTTTCTTTCCGCACTCTGATCTATCGAACATTATTAAACGTATATGGCTTCCGCTAGTATTATATTTTGTTTGTTATATGCAGGATTGTATGTCGTTTATCAGGTGCAGGTTGAATCGCCTTGGAATGCTAACATAAACAGAGGAGACCATGTCGAAATTTCGAGGTGCCACCTCGTACCGTGAAATCTGACATGGGGATTTGTGTTAGTGTTCGGCGGGGCGTCACAGGTGAATATCTTGTAAAACGTCCACCAAACCTTGAGGCTGCTAAAGGGCCAGGGTACAACCTTAATTTGGTTCTGTGAATTTCATATGGGTGCTCCAGGGCACTCTACAGATAAATGCTAGCAGCTCAAGCACCAAGTGCAAAATTTGATAGATAAGAAGGTACTTATATTGGATGGGCCCGCAAATCCTACTCAGCAACAAAACATCAATCAAAATCCTCTACCTACCCATAACGGAAGGGGAAATGGGCACGGAGTGCATGTCATTTGCGAAGAACTCGACTTCAATCCATCAGATTTGATAGCCCCTATCGAGGCAAAAATCAGGGTCCACTTAACAAAGAAAGCAGAAACGCCCACGATCAACACCATCGACCAATACACAACAAACCCCCATCGAAATTCACGACCGCCACTCAGATTGGATGATCTCACCATCCACCCCACTCCTCAAATTCCCAATGCTGTCATTCGACCACCTCTCATCATACTTTACACATCGCCAAGTCATCAAAATATGACTCGACCCCCCCTTCATATATCATATACCCCATCCTCACGTCCACTACTAGTCATTTCATACACTCCATCAACTTCTCATGTAACTCCTCCTATCACCACCACATCAAATCATCACCACCACCCCTCATTCTCAGTGTAAAACCTAATCCACCTCCAATGACCATCCGTTCACCTAAACCATTCCCCTATAGCTCCAACCAAGCCATTCCCTAGAGTTACGAGACCACCATCACTACAACCGCAAGGGTCGAAACCATGAAGAAAGACATGGTGGCTGACATTGGTCATATGAAAAAGGCAGGGAAATGCCAAAAGTTGCCAGAGAAGGAGGTAAGAATTAGGAAAGAAACAAAAGAAACCGCGAAAGAGGTGACAGATGAAGAAAAAAAAGCAAAGGGAAAGGGTAAGATGTATAAAGATGACAAGATAGAAGAGAAGGGAAAAATATCAGACAAAGAGGCATCAAACTTCATTAAGCTTGTTCGCAAGAGTGAACATAATGTTGTGGGCCAACTAAACAAGCAACCGGCTCAGATTATCATTTTATGTCTTTTATAGAAATCAGAGGAACACCAAAAGGTATTGTTGAGAATTCTGGGAAAGTCACATGTACCTGCAACCACTTCGCCAGTACACGTGGAACAGATAGTAGGTCAGATCATGGCCCCCAATCCCATCATATTCACTGAAAGCGAATTCATGTCAAAAGGATGGGAGCACATGGAACTGTTAAACATCATGGTCATGTGCAAAGGCATGATGGTTGCTAAGGTGTTGATTAATAATGGCTCAACGCTTAATGTTTGTCCTTTTGAAACCTTCCAAAAACTTAATGTTAATTGGTCACATGTCAAACCTAACAATAAGGTTGTCCGAGGCTTTGATGGTTCAAGAAGAGACTCTTTGGGAGAGGTAGACCTACCGATTACTATAGGTCCTTTCACCTCCGAGGTAACATTCGAGGTCATGAAAATATCGACAACCTTCAACTTACTGCTGGGCAGGCCGTGGATCCATATTGCTAGGTCAATGCCTTCCTCCCTGCACCAAAGAGTCAAATTTATCATGGGGCAAAGGATGATTTCTATACTAGCAGAAAACCTGATTCCAGTTGGGAGAGCTCCGGATGTTTCCTTTATCGACATTGAGATGACGAAGGATACAACACTCTATCACTCCTATCAGTTTACTGTAGTTAATCATGTCGAAAAGGGGAAAGAGAAGAAAAAAACAGAGTTATCAAGGGCAAATCTGATGATTGGCCGGGTTTTGAAAAAACCAGGCTACCGACCCAGACAAGGGTTGAGACCAGGAGGAAAAGGGAAAGCTACACCAGTTGAAGCAAAGAAATACACTCCTTATTTCGGTATGGGGTTTAGGCCCATGAAAAAGGATATATCGGATATAAATGACAAAAAGAGGGAGCTTCGGTTAGCTAGAAAATAAAATCGTGAACCAAATGTTTGGAATCTGGGCAAAGTCCTTTATATCAGCGTTAGCTTTCCGAAATCTCAGGTCAGACCCGACAGTCTATCAGAACCACTGCCAACAAAACTAATAAGGAAGTCGAGAATGGGAAATTTCAAACCTATGCACATTTAGGAAGGCTCAATTGTTGAGTCCCAACCATTATTCGTATAAGGCATTGATATTCTATTCAATGGGGATTCCAATGAAAGTCTATCAGAAAAAACTCGAGAGCCCACAAAAAAGGAAGCAATTGAGAGTAAGGAAAAAAAATCACCTTTCCCCACTGGCATTGACTGGGCATCAGTCATCATCCCACCAAGCTTGGAAAGGACTATGCCCTAACCTAACAACAATCAACCGGAGATCATGGTAATCTCCGAACCACCGACCAAACTACTCAACAAATCACTTTCACATCTCATTCGCACCCTTAGAGGAGGGGAAGTTCTGAACAATTGGGAGGAATTCCCTTTAACCGTCAAGGTTGCTGACGCCTTCAAAAAAAATGCCATTAGATAAACTTAATTTGCCTAGGGATCATAACGAGCCCTCATCCTTGGGTAAAGACTATTTGGAGGGTTCCCTATCTTTATTAATAAATTTGCATTATAGTTTTTCTTATTTCAGATATCTAGAAAATTATAAAAAAGCAAATATCACTTAAAAGACAAAAAAATCAAAAATATCTCAAAAGACAAAAAAATAAAAAACCTTTCAAAATTGCAAAAAAAATTGATATTTTTCAAAAACCAATAAAAGAGTTTTCAAGAGATTTGTCTCGATCAAATGAGTACCCAAATAGAATGGAATTTGAAAGGGAAGAATATGATTTTGATCTCTGTAGACACCCCATTTTTGCATCCGCCTGATTAATCAACTCGTCAATCCGATCGCAATGATTCCCAATGATGGATGTGTATTCCATTGCTTTATTTTATTACCAGATGTGTTTCAGAAATCCGGATGAGGTATCTCGAACTGACAAAACCTTAGAAACCACGCTACGCTAGGAAAATACGATCCCAGAAACATAGAAATCATCATCTTGCAAACAAAAAGAAGCTTTAAGATAAAAATCATTAAAAATTGACCAAATTACCAAAATACCCCTAACCTCAAAACAATCCTAGAGCCTACGTTACGCTTAGGAAAACTCTCTCGAACACATAAAATAACAAATCGGAACCAAATAAATCATTTCACCAATTTTAACAGAATTTGACAAAATTACGAAAATGCCCCTCATAAAGTTCATGATCATTTCACATAAAAAATTTCATAAACGACAAAAACTAATATTTCCATTGAATTCCTTACGAAAAATCGATTCTAAAACATCCTAAAACATTAAAAACCGACTTAAAACGTGAAAAGTCCTCTCCGGGGGCAAAATTGTAATTTCATAATTTTCATAATTAAAAAATTCGAAATTAATAAATAAAATATTAAATAATTAAAGTGAAACATTAATGAAATTAATTTAAAATTTTGAACTGAAGAAATCGATCAATCGGGTTTTCAAGTAAAATTGTTGAGGGTTCGTGAGATATTTCTTTAAGGACCCCTCCATTTAGGGGTCCAAAGAATTAAAGATATTTTAGAGGGGGATTCTCCAAAAATTAAAAGTAAATCAAGCAAGACTAAAGTCAAGGTATTAAAGTCAATCAAGCAAGACTAAAGTCAAAATTAAAGTCAATTAAGCAAGACTGAAGTCAAGATATTAAAAGTCAATCAATTAAGACTAAAGTCAAAATATTAAAAATCAATCAAATAAGACCAAAAGTCATAATAGAATTCTAATTAAATAATAACTCTATCTAATAGAGTTCTAACTAAAAAACAATTCTACCTAAAATAATTCTAATTAAAACACAATTCTACCTAAAATAAGTCTAACTAAAACACAACTCTAATTAAAAGAACTCTAATTAAACACTAACTCTATCCAAATCAACCCCTAAAAACATCTATAAATAGAGGTCCCCACACCCTATTTTTGTATCAGATCATAAACCCTAAGAGAAGTAGGTCTAAAAGCCCCCATAGCCTCCCATAAACCTTAGTTTTAGAGTCCCAACTCCTTACCTAACATCCTTCTTTCAATTTTAGCCTAGAAAACACCTAAAAGCCCTCCAAAAACATCCCAAAATCCGCAACAAACTTGAAGAGTTCAGATTCAAAAATAAGGAGATATCTTGCCTCGGAGATCCGAAATCAAATCCGGAGACAGAACGAAGCAAGGGAGTACGGTACAAGGAGTTATTTTTGTCAGATCTGAGGGACCAAAATCCTTGCTATTGGAAAGGTATAAAATTTTTTATTTTTATTTTTATCTAGGTTTTTAGCAATGCGATTTATTTGGGAATTTAGTAGAGACCGGCTTTGGCCGGGCGGGGTTGGTGCCTAACACCTTCCAACCCCGTAACGTGATCCCCGAACTCTTTTTCTCTTTCGTAGATTAGTTTGCCTTTTTTAGAGTCAGTTTGGTTCCTAGACCTTAACAACTAGGTGGCGACTCCCAAACCTTAAGGGTCAAAAGCGGATCCGTGCACCCCGCGGATCGATGGCGCTTTCAATCTCGAACTCGACTTTGACCTCATGGGGTTGAAGAAGAGTCTGAAGACGAAATAGAATACCCACTCAAAGAAATAAAAAACTTAGTAAAACGTCACGAGAAAGGTGTTCAGCCAAACATCGAGGATACAGATTCAATCAATCTTGGTACCAAAGACGACCCACGAATCGTCAAAATAGAAGTCTTACTGACACAGCAACAAAAGGAAGAAATGATCAAACTCTTATAAGATTATCAAGATGTCTTCGTATGGTCATACAGGGATATGCCTGGGTTAGACACCGATCTAGTTATCCACAAGCTACTAATTGCTCTCGGAAGCAAGCCGATCAAACAGAAACTAAGAAGGTTAAAGTCAGAATGGACCCTTAAAGTCAAGGATGAGATCATGAAGTAATTAAAAGCTGGATTTCTTGCAGTTTCTACGTACCCTGAGTGGTTAACCAACGTTGTCCCAGTACCCAAGAAAGACGGGAAGGTGTTGTTTCCACGGAAACAATATTTGGTAGATTATAGAATCATAAATGTTGGAGATGTCTGGGTGGGTAGCGATGTGTGCATATGTGTGGTGCAAAACATGTATATGTTCGGGAGGGAAGATTATTATCTTGAATTCTGTAATCTTTTCTCATCCTCCTTTCAAGTGTGGCTTGATCTACATCCAAGGAGATGTTATGGAAGATCTGGTCCCTGAAAACAAGATGCCTAGGACATATTATATCACAGTGTATACAATTGCACTGATGGTGCCTTTGTAAGTCCCTAACTACTTGACTTATTACTTAGTAATCTCAGATTTCTTGTGCATTTATTCATGTGAAGGTATGCCATCTGCCCAGTTCCCAAAACAACATGCCATGTATAACAATCAAATGTTTTCATGTCATCCATCTTGTCAACTTGTTGGAGCCACGTGTTGTTTGTGACTATCTTCCAAGTAAACAAGCATAAGTAAAAGAATAATATTATCTTTTCAGCTGTACATAATGAACAGAAGAGCTGTTGCTTAGTAAAACAAAGTTTGGAAAAAGATTCTATAGATCAAAACAAAATTTTGAATTCTACTTATAAATGATTCTTGATATCTCCAAGTTCGACTTGGCAAAGTATTTCAAAAACTTGTTGACTTAGTCGAGTTCCTGTAGTCTTGTAAAAGGTGTTATCTAATAAAATAAAATGATGTTAGAAATATTAATAGCATTCTATGCATTTATTGTCATGGCTGCTAGTATTCATAGTAGGAACACATTCTAGAAGCCATGTTAACAGCTAAGGATTTTTAGAGACATACCCCCCCCCCCCCTCCCCTCATGCAAGAAACAAAGATCACATCAGAGTATCTTAGATTTGGAATCTAATTACCTTTGAAAGGGACTTCTTAGGTTGTGACTTGTGATTGATGTTCACTGATTCTTAAGCTCTGAACAGTTTGAATATCAATCAGATTACTGCTACATTTATATCAAAATAATTTAATTTTACTTGTATTTCACTTCTACCATCAATTTATTGGTGTAGTCTCTTATCCATTTTGAGATTGCTTGTTTGTTGGAATGTGCATGTATTGTTTAGACGGTTATCCTTTTGCTTTGTTTTCTCATATACGTCTACTAAAAGTTCTGTTTCATCATTGTCAAGTAAAAACTGGATAAAATCAATGATTCTTACGGCATCACTTTTCCCATTTATATGCTTTGGGATTTGGTATTGAGATTAGATTCATATTAAACACAATTGCTATATTCTATGGATCTCTAGCAGCTGTCCTCTTCGGTATAGTGGTAGCTATGGTACAGACACAAAGAATGGGGTAGCTCTGACATGGGACGATGCACTACACACGAGCATGCATCATTTTGAGCACAAATCCTACAATCTCTTCACTTGAAACTGCAACTCATGTTGCAAAATGTCTGAGCAAGCTTTGTTATGAGGGTGCCTTAAGTGTAATATGGTCAATGTGGCCGTTCTGATTCTACGAAAGGGGCATTGGGTTGACATCATGTTAGTTGCGCCAAGAGTCTATTACAGTGTTAACTTACCATGAAGACTATTTTTTTTTTTTCACCTGGAAGAAGAATATGGAGAAATCTGAAACAGTGAGTGAGCTGTGAATATACCCACATAGTAGCATACATGATATATATGAGGTCTTCCATTTCATGACCCACACGTAAGGAGAGGTACGATGATTGTGCCCGTTTATGATAGATAGGGTTAAATAATTGATTAAAAGTAAATATTTTTTTTTTAAATTATAAATCTAAAAAAATAATTTTTTTTTAATTATAAATCCAGATAAAACAACTGTCTAAAACCATCATTTTTTTTTTAACATTTATGGTCAGTCGCAAATTAAACACACAAATTAAACTCGTGGTTTTCACCATCTTACTCTAAAAACTGGGATTAACCTAGCTCAGTATTAATTCCTAGAAAAATCCTTGAAAATGTGTTTGGAGCTTAACTTGGATAACCTTGAACGAATGTCCACTCACGTTGGACTAAGATCCTTCTAATTTTCTAATTTTTACTTGTTACTGAACTTCCCAAGGGCACATATTTCAAAAATTAAAGCTATAATTCCTCTATTTTTACTTGTTTAGGAAGTTCTTATATTCACAAAATTAAGGTTGTGCCTAGAATCTACACGAAAAAAGGCGCATAATAAGCACTTACAAACGGGCATCAATTACATGTTATTTAGTAGCTATTTGTTAGAATTAAAATATGAACAATGAGTACAGAAGGATGATGTGCTTGGCATAAAAAAAGTTCAATGAAGCATCTCACAATGTTTCCTCAGCTTAAGAATCCGTTCTTAAGTCTAATGCTTAGCTAAATGAACAGCATAAAAATTGGCTTTTTTTTTTTGTTTTTTTTGTTTTTTGTCTGTAAATGGCCATCAATTACAAGTCCATGGATATCATATCATGCATTGTTTTCATTTAAAAAAAATGAATTTACCATCATGTGGGGATGAACCCTTTTATTCTCTTGAAGGGGAATTTAAGAAAGGCTTTGGTGGAATTTGTATTGCTTCAAGATTTCCTTCCAACATTTCCAACACTCTACTCATTGGAGGTCGAGTCGATGGATCAATCTGTATGCACCACAAACCTACTAAAATCATCTTCCTCATAAATTCTTTTTCTTCCATAGTTGTAACTCCATGCAGTTCTAAATCCTCACACAGATCGAGATGCCTATGGATCCAAAGTGGAAAATATATTTCACTAGTATTACCTATCCCTAAATCAAAGTTCTTTCTTCTTCCAACCATTTCAAGCACCATCATTCCATAACTATATACATCTGACTTGTGTGAGACTCCTCCAAAGTTTCTAGAAACTAGTTCTGGTGCAATATATCCTGGAGTTCCTCTGGCACCTGTCATTGATATGATACTTTCTTTCACAAGGCATAGTTTAGCGAGCCCAAAGTCAGCAATCTTGGGACAGAAATCTTCGTCTAGGAGAATGTTATGAGGTTTTATGTCAAAATGCAATATCCGAGTATTACAACCACGATGTAAGTACTCTAGCCCACGAGCAATGCCAATTGCAATTTTGTATAGTGTCTCCCATCCAAGCTGCGGAAGTTTTTTTTCTGAATTTTCATCATATATGAATTTTTCGAGAGATCCATTGGGCATGAACTCATAGATAAGAGCTCTCTTGCGACCCTCAACACAGAATCCAAGCAGACTGACAATATTAACATGGGAAGTCCTACTAATACTCGCAACCTCATTAATAAATTCTTCTCCATTACCTTTGGTTTCACTCAAGACCTTCACAGCCACTATACGTCCATCAGCTAGCTTTCCTTTGAACACTCCCCCATACCCCCCTTGGCCTAATTTATCTCTGAAAGAGTTAGTCATTTTCTTGACATCTGAGTAATTATATCTTTTTTGAGCCAGGGGTCCATGGTTTTTTAAAAACGCCTCTACATTTTGGCCACTCGTTTTCTTCCTCGTCTGAACGATTATTGTATTATCAGCTGATGGGGGGGGTTTTCTCCTCGAGTAATAAAAAATAATCACTGCTGCTATGATAACAAATGCAACTAGCCCTGTTCCTACACCTGCACAAAGAAAGGAGGCGATGAGAATAATATGTTGCAGGAACTGTTTGAGGGCTATATTTTTATTTAGCTCATTATGAGAAAACATATAACTCAGATAGCTAACACCAAGGAATTAGGCTGATAATTTGATGTAACACCAAACATTTATGAATATGTGCTTGAAGAGTGCATGACAAAAGAGTAAAGTAGCTACCGAACAATTGGGAGAATATTTTTTGGATTGGGTTAGTGTATAAGTTAAGGAGGCAACCCATATTATTAAAATGAAAGAAATGAGAGACGTGTCATGTATGCCTCAATTATCAGGTTAAATGAAAAATAGTAAGATAAATAATTGACCATTAAAATTAACCAACCAGGAATATGTATGGGAACTATTTCATTACGAAAGTAAGTCGCAAAAAAATAAATTGAGGGAGGAATATTACATGTATACTCATTTTTAAAGACAATACATCTCAAAGAAACTAGTGTAAGTGACCAAGTGAAACCATTATATTTTTTTCTTTCATTGGTGAACTACAGTAAGTGACCAAGGTGAAACAATTAAGTATATCTTCTTGATGGAATCAAAGTCTTTATATATTGGAGAATGTAATACGATTTTCTTAATCAATAAAAATAAATAATTAGTTTGGAGGAAGATCCCCCTTGAAGTGGATCAAAATTCTCCATAGGATCAAGGATCCTGCCATCTAGTATCAGATCTTACGATCTTGCTGCCCAATATGGTGATTATTAAAAAGCTAAGCAAGAGACTCGATGCCTTGGAACCACAGATTGAACAACAAAGCACCAATATTCGCGAGTTGCTAGAAGAGATGTGAGGGATCCAAGCAACCCTAGAACGTTTGGTTGTTGATCGACTACCAATTTGAGAGACACCACGTTGTGCATCAAAGAGGAGAAAATCAACAAGGAGGCACAATAATTCCAGGTTGTCCGCTTTCTATCAATTTTCCAAGGTTTGACCGAGATGATTTGGAAGGTTGGATTTTTCGGGCTGAACAATACCAATAATAGTTGAATGGCTTGCCGATGAATAGATGGTTCCTTTAGCCTCGGTTCACCTAACCGGATATTCTATAGCATGGTATCATTGGATGACTCGTTCGATTGGGTTAATATCATGGACCCAATTCACCCAGGCCTTATGCTCACACTTTGACTCTCAGGAGCTCGTGGATCCGAGTGCAACGTTATTTAAACTCAAACAAACTAATACGATTCATGAATTTCAGGGCATATTTGAAAAACTTGCTAATTGGGTTACAAATTTATCAGAATCATTTTTAATTAGTTTCTTTTTCTCGGGGTTACGTGACAACATACGTGCTGGAATCTAGTTAATTAGGCCTACATCACTAATCGAAACATTTGATTTGGCTATATGCCAAGAAGAAACAATTAAGGTGACCCAAGAATTTTCTCTGTGCCAACCAACACAGCTTGAGTCTAAAGCGTCTCTTGGGCTTCCTCTTACTAATCAACTTTTCTCGGTAGAGCAAGAAGAGTGGCAATTGAAAGGTCTTTGTTTCAACTACGACAAACTATTCAAGCCGGGATATCATTGCAAGAAACCTCAACTACTCCTTTTGGAGGTTGATGTAAACATGTTGAAGGACGAAGTTGCTTTTGAAATTTTTTCGACTTAAGGACAAGTCGTTTTGAAGAGGGATGGATGTTAGGATACGTTATTTGGTATTTTTCCGTATATTACGATACGTACACCTATTTTAGTAATTTTATTGTTTTAGGAGTCCGTAGTAAATTAGAGTTCTACTATTTAAGGATTCTTTCTAGTTTATCAATTTAGAAGTTTAATTGATTTAGGAGTCTATCTTCCTTAATTCGTTGAAATCAAAATCTTTATATATTGGAGAATATAATACGATTTTCTCAATCAATAAAAATAAATAAATTAGTTTGGAGGAAGATCCCCCTTGAAGTGGATCCAAATTGTCCATAGGATCAAGGATCCTACCAAATTTGGTTGAGCTTGTCACTTATGTATGTAACCCACTATATGATGCTTCGAAAAGCAGTTTGCTTTTCTTTTTTGTTAAGTCCTTTCTAGAATAATTAATAAGAGACTTATATAAATAATAATAAAAAAGACTAAAGAAGAGAGTAGAGAAAGAGAGAAAACTAGAGAAACGAGGTTAAGAGGCTTGGGAAGATTGAGATGTAGAAGAACAAGGTGAAGCTAAGTTATAGAGGTGATTCCTTGTATTGATTTGCCCCATTTTCTTTATAGTGAAATCGAGCTCTAACGCTCATACTTCCTTGGATGTAAGCCCTTAGGTGAATCATGTAAATTTCTTGTTTGGTGGGCATTGTGTTTTTCCTCTTTTCTTTGTGTGGTTGTGATTAATTTTTCATTTGCTACTATTATTTGAGTTTATCCTTTATTATTATTATCAAACAACATCTTGAAGGTATGATATTAAGAGATATTTTGTAAAATACTCAAGAGGTGTTTGATCAAATTTCCAAATGAGTTTCACTAAGGTATTCACATACACAACCCAACCAAAGCATTGCTGCTTGAGAGTGTTTACCTCCTTTGGCGCATCTATTGGTAATAAACTCAATTGGAGGCCTTTGATTATAAACTCAATATTTTTTAAAAATAGAATAGAAATTTGACCAAAGGTATTTCATGAGAGGACACTCAACAATAGGATGGGAGAACAACCCTTCCTTCACTTGACAAATGGGACAATGTGATTGAAGTTGGATTTTCCTCATTTTTATAGTGAGTCAACATGGAATGCACTATGAAAGAGTTTATAGTTGAAAGCTCCCATTCTTGTTAGGAGTTATTGGGATCAATGTTTTCAGAGGAATGCACCTCAAGGCTTGCCTCACTATGAGGGGGAAAAAAAGAAACGTACTGAGGTGGCAGGCTTAGTGTCCAAACACTAAGGCATTTTTGGAGTTTTTGAAGTATAAAAAAGGTGTACACCTTGGTCGAGGTTTCATTCATGCGTACATTTTTTGGATGAGGTGTAGCATTTGTTGTAAATAGAAGTTCCTTTTTTCAAATTACTTTTATTTACATTCTATGCATTTTTCAACAACTATGTTTTACATACTACTAATAGGTTGTTGTATAGTTGTAAGAAATTTGTGCTTTTAAACCTTATTTTTTCTTTCTATTTTGACGTATTTCCAATAATTTTTATTTGATTTTCTATTGCAATGGTGTCGATGTCATATACATACATATTCCAAAGTCGTCCAGACTGATTTACAGAGCCAACGTGCAAGTCTTTGATACAGTTGAAGATTGAGAGTGACTGGGTCTCAAGAGTATCATCTATTTTTGGTGGACATGAGATTTTTATACTTATTTATTATGGTGGTGGATAGTGGATATGATTAGTATTGAGGATTGACAATTCTTAATTCTTAATTGTATGATTAAGACTTGAATTTGATTATGTGGATTGAAACCTGGAATTTTAAAATTAGAAACATGAATTGGTTATACTATTTCCCCTATTTTTCAACATTAAATTGTTTATAAATTTTATATTATCTATTTAAAAATTTCATGTGCATGAGCCTTACACCTCAAGGCACTAGAGATGCTAATGCCTTGCCTTTGCTCCTAGATTTCTGAGACATTGATTGGGATTGTATAGACCTAGGGAGAAGGATTAAAACCCACCTCCCACATCTCAGATATTGCCATATAATGCATCAAAAATAGAAGATTCTTTGATATCTATGTTGTAAGATATGAGGTATAGGAGGTAGGGCTTTAACCCTCATCTCTGGGTGTATACTATTTGGACTCTTTGTTAGTTTGTTTGCTTACAATAATCTGGTTTATTTAATATTTTGGGGACTCGACACAACCTCATGCCATGTTGATTTAGAAGAGAATTCTCCATTGGGAGATGGTTGCCATACTTGACTTTCTTTAGGCTTTAAACATACAATGAGATCTAACTGCTTTCCAAATCTCAAAATTTGAATATTCTTCAATCCTCTCACTATTCAATCTTCCATTCTCAAACAAATTTGAAGTTTTCACAGGGATTTCTAGATTAGGTAGTGCATCAATAGAGCATCATCTCTTCAGGAAAAACATCCCCATTCTTTCAAATGGTTATCAATCTCTTCATTTTTCTTGAATCATACTAACCATTCCTTTCCATGTTTGAGATCCTCCAACCATTGTTGCAACGTTCCATAATATTATGCTGAAAAGGAGTAAATGGTAAAGCAAGGCATAGAACCAGGAGATAAGCTACTATGTAATAATAACCAGTCCTTGGAAGACTCACTAAATAGAGCCCAAAGGAGGAGTAGGTGGTATGAAGCATGAGCTCGGGTACCAAATAAGGAAAGCCAGAGTTGGTCCTATAACCCAAAAAGAGGATAGGAATTAGCCCAACAATATGGATTTGAATGATAAGCTCACTCGGGAGGAAGTACATATAATGATATAGAGAGAAAGTGATCACATCACTTGAGACAGCCAACATTTTCCTTTTACCTCATCTATTTTATCCATCCCCAACTAACTTCATTTTTGACAACTTCTAACCTTTTATGCTTGTTGTAGACCATTCCCAATAAGCATAGAAAGAAATGCCCTAAAGCTAATTCCACCATCTTCCCGAGGCCTCCATTGCCAACCTTGAGGAGTTATGCACAACATCTAGTTCAATACATTTGCAATTGGACGTGGGAAACAGATAGGGATTCGCCTTTCAACATCAAACCAGAAACCAAGGGAGCCATGACATGATTTGACAAGATGGTTTTATGATGCGTCCATGACAATCAATAGTCATGATGACTGGATAATAATTATAATCTTCTAGAACATGCTTCCAACAAAGTTTGGAATACAAATTGCTTGATAAAAGCAGGAAAGAGATGATGGAGGGTTGATCCCTCAAGAAGAAAGATATTCACTATAGAGTTGGGAAAGGGAAGGGGGCAGGGTAGTCCATATTGAAGGTGGTCTCAACTCATTAATCAATACCCGAGTCTAGTAAGAGAGGACTCAACCGCCTCCCAAGAACGGAGGAGAAGAACCTAAGGAGAAAGAATTCCAATTTAAATATATCACTTTAAAAACAGACCATAATTAAAAAGGGATACTTACTTTAAATGGTCAAGACCCTCGAGGGAAATGGGTCTCAAGATCAAATAGTTGTATTAGACCTGTCACCAGGTGAATGCACACTCAAGTAAACAAGGCTAGGAAATGCCGAATCATATCCAGGATTTGATTTATTTGGACATTTGCATACACCTGTAAGAGGATGAGAAAGTAAAAGAGAAGACAGCGGGAGACCCGTGTACCCTAGGGTTTGGCCCAAAATAAAGAAGTCAACTGCACTAGTGCCCATGATTCCCTTAATCCATGCAAAGAACTTCTGATTTATTTAGGAAGAGGCTTGAAGCTTTGGTAGGAATAGCAAAAGAATTGCCATAAGCAGGAGATTTGCGCAATCAATACCAAGAATCTCGTGGACTCTACCATCATTTGTTTCCATTTGTGACTTGGATAGGGTCAACATACCTCACATTGATGTGCTAGTAATCACCATTTAATTAGTCACTTTCAATGTAAAGAGCATTTTGATCAACTCTAGAATTTTATCAACATCATATACTTCCCAAGGCCAGAGAAGTGGGGATCTATCCCTTTACCCCATCCCTTTTACCTAGTAGTAGGAATCTCATCCACGGGATTAAAAGGGACCTTAGTAGTATTAGCAGGTTGAGGAGCATCATTTTCTTTCAAGACAACCACTTAGATTTTTAGGCAAGGGAAAAGTCGATCGCACGTCCTCCACTCCATATGCGTTCCTTACAAGCATCCAAGCATTATCAGCCACCAACCGCACTCTATAGTCCACCTACTTTCTGTTGGAACCTTTGGCCTTCCCAAGTCTGGCATCTTGCAACTGGGAGTGGAGGAGGGAGAACTTGTCGTCCAAGGAGGCAATTTGAGCATCCTTTTGCTAGCAATCCCCCTTTGCCTTGGTATTGATATCCTAAACCCATACTAGCAATTAGTCCAACTCGGCCGTCCATGTCCTCTGATGGGTCGCTTTATTTCTTTTCCTTTGAGGCTTAGGCTAACCTCATTGTTGATGCATTTTAAATTAGTCACATACTGAGTCTCTGAGTTGAAATGTTCGATTATATTATCATAACAATTATGGAGCTCATGATAAATGTTCTACGTCTGACAAGGTAAAAACCTGAATGAACACTTAGCAACAAAATAGGTCAAAAACCCAACAAATACATCAAGCATAGAAAATGAAGAAGACACATGCATCATATTGGAGTTTGGGGAAAGGATGAGGTTGTGGTTGATTACTCACAAACAATTTCCATATCTTTAAGAAAGCCAGAGGCATGGGATATGTTGAAGAAGAGACAATATCCTCAAGCATCGACTTCTCTACAATTATAGGGATCTCCCTATGCTCAAAAATTAGGGATAAACAATCAGCCATTGTCTTCTTCAAATGGTGTGGGGGAGGCTTCCCATGTTAGACACCCTTAGAACCTGAGTAACAAGCTTAGTGGTTATTTGGACCATATAGGTACTTGCACCTCTTAATGAGTGCTGAAATGAGTCACATTTCCCTAATGAAGCTCAATGAAAAATGATTCCTGAGGATGCTTCATTGAATGTTTGGAGTATTTAATTAGGAACATGACTGCACCCTGTTAAATTGGTTATTGTGGCTATGTGATAGTTCCAAGATAGGTGGTGGTTGTTGTTGATGTTATTGTTGCCATTAGAGGATTCCAAGGAAGGGCAATTCGAGTGGATATTCCCACCTTTGAAGGTACTGATCCTGAAGGTTTGGTTTTCCATGCCCAACAATTTCAATTAAGTAACGGAATACGTGATGAACAAATAGTGGAACTAGTACCAACCCACCTTAGTGAGGAAACAGTTCCATGATTCCAACTATTGTCCAAAACTATAGGAGCACCCAGCTGATTTGACTAAATTGGACAGGCCATCTGATTTGACTTTAGTTGATCCTTATTGATTTGCTTTGGAGAAATTAAAGACATACCCAAAATGATCATTTTTCTAAGCTTCAACAAACCATCACGATATGTGATTATCAAGCGAAATTTTAATGTTTGGACAATCGAAGTTTGATTCTACATTAAGCATTCCTAGTATGTTGTTTTATTTCGGGTAAAGCTCCTTCATTCCATGTCCTTAACTAGCGTATATGCTATAGCAAAACAACAAAAGGAGTCTACAAATGCCATTGTCTCTACCATTTCAAAGCTGACACCTTTCAAAATAATTGCAACCTATCCCATACCCATATCTTGAACATCAACTTCAACAATAGCAGCCAGCACCCATGGCATCAAATACAATTTCAATACTTAACCTACCCTACAATGTAGGTTGATTAGGCTTAGCGGAGCATCATGATCGTTGCATGAAAGGCCTATGCGTCAAATGTGACAAGCATCATGATCGCTGCATGAAAGATCCAACTATGGTGGAGGTATCATTGTATGCCATAGTTGGAACTCAATGACTTAAGACGATGAGGCTCTCGACCAAGTCAAAAGGCAACCACTCACTGTCTTTATAGACACGGACTCAGCCCATAATTTCGTTCATCCACAGATTGCTAAACAATATGGCTTTACTACAAGCTCTATAAACACAACTAATGCGATGGTTGGCAACAGGTATATCATGTAAAGTCTAGGGTGCTGAATTAATGTGCCTCTTTCCCTACAAGAGAATCAATTTGTATGTATTTTTTCCCTCCTGCCAATATATGGTTATGAAGTCGTATTAGGAATGGATTGGCTCAAATCTTTGGGAGCAATGCATAAAATGGGATTTCAGCAAGCTTGTTATGCAATTCATGCATGACCTCAACAACATCACATTAAAAGGGCTCGACTTGACCTTTGAGGCGGACCACAATGGAAGTGAATTCCATTGTTTATTTTCTCAAGGAAGACAAGGGTTATTGTCACACCCCCTCCGGGGACATGACCTGACGTGTAACTTTCCGGTAAAATATAATAAAGTGACAACTCATAATGCCATTTAAGGGTGAATAAATTCTTACTATAATGGATAATTGCTTCAAAACTGGTATATCAAAATGATCAAAGTGCAACTTTAAAAAATGATATATATACATATGGTGAAACTCCAAAGAGTATATGTACAATGAGTATTCAAAAACAGATATCTAGGATTTACAGAAACTCCAAAAGTAAATCCCTCGAAAGTCACCCCAAAAAGTAGCCCAACCTCCAACCTACATATCTACTCCCCTACAAGCATTCTATGGTGATCGACATCTTAATATTCAACTCAACAAACCTACCTTCCTAGGCTTCCGCTGCTATCGTGCAAACAAAACCAATCATCCTTTCATTTTCTGGCAACGACTCAAAACACCTCCTTGCAAAATCTTTCAGGGCATCTATCCATGCCGGCATTTTGCTCACATGAGTTTTTACTCAGATAATATAATCCTACACTAAGATGTAGAATGGGTGAGTAATATGAATGTTACTCAGTAGAATTGAAATTCACATTATGATTGTAGAATGAACGAGTAATCGTGCTAAAATCATAACTTGAGTGTTCAATATCTATATAGTTTTCTTGATATATACGTAGGAAATTCTCATCACACTATTGTGTGACTTGTCGAATAAACTGAATAAATTATATAATACTTACACAATTTACCATAATTGGTTATAACACACAACAAACACCTTCTATCTAAGACCATTTAATACTCTTTTATTAGCAAATAGAAATCTTCCACAAATCTTTACGAACTACACGTCATTCTTTTTTTTCCAACTTCCATATGTACAACCTGTAGTCAGAAATCAAATTCCCCGCCTCACAAATCTAGGTTTCTAGATTCCAATATTCTCAAATATCAATACATTCCACATCTCATTCAATAGAAAATAAAAACATTCATCACACTAGTGTTATAATGCAGACAAGTACAGTTTTGTATATCGAACCGTACAATAGATTTTACGATTGAATTATGCCTCAGTCAGGAATCTCAATTTAACTAATAAGGGATCGGTAACGTTAATTCTTAATTCTACAGTCAGCCTAACCGCCAGTGACTCACCCTTTGTCCAATTCAGGTTAGCCATTGACTGGGACTTCCCTCGATCATGGGGACTCTTCTTCACCTTGGTCAATCGGTTTGACTATTATAAGCTTCCAATGATCATGGGACTAGTCGTCTTCATATTGCTTATCAGACTAGCATGAGAAATTTAAAGTATCACTAACTTATACACCCATTTTCCTTTCTTCATTATAACTCAAAAAAAATGACACATTCCGGGTACTCTTGACCCAAACATAAATGCATGGGCCCTCTCTGGACAAAAGGAAATAGAACTGGGTACTCATGACCCAAAATATAAACGAACACTGGGCACTTTCTTTCCCAAAGTTCATGATTCCAGATACTAACAGATCCCAACTACTCATCCATTAATATTTCTAGAATAGAAAATTTTATCACATAATTTTTGACGTATTAAACCATAATCATTCCTGTAATATTGCTTTAGACCATCTTCCAAGATAGGACACATTATTCTTAATCCCTAATGTAGCCTTAATCTTTTCCTATAAACTCCCTAGCTTGCAACTACACTAACTTGTCAAGTTTGAGTTCAAGTTTGCTTTCTGATAAACTTATTTCTTCAAAGAATCTTTATTTAAACTCACATTCCATATCACATGATCGATTCAAACTAACCCTATTGCTATGTTAACATAAAGAACATAATAGTATTTTCCAAAATAGATTTGAGGTTATATCAAAATAATGTTTGTGTTTGAACGTAAAAATCAACCATTTGTAATTATAATACATTACAAGAATTACAATTAAAAACTAATTTTTAAAACTTTATCGGCAATAAAAATTATTTGAAAAAGGGTTTTACACAAATCGGAGATCACACGAGTCTCATGAAGCCTTTAAATAAAAATGCCTTTTTCGATCCCCACATGTCACCGACGGCAGCAGTGGACAGATTTATGCGGTGGCACCGCAGAGTATGCCTGTGGTGGGTGGGGGTGCCACCGTGATTCCCACCTTGCATCTCAGCTTTTCATAGAAACTTGCAGCTTCTTGTGGTTTGTTTCGGGCTTACTTTCTTTGTGTTCCACACCCTATTTGTCAATGATTTTGACAAACATAGTAGTAGTAGAGCACACATAATTCGAAAATAATATATTTAAGATAATTCATTTCAATGTTATCCCCAAATCGTAAATTCGTGATTACGATCAGATGATTGTAAATACTTGACAGAACTCTACTCGAATGATAATATAGAGATCTAGAACATAATTCACATCATATAGTGAAGGAATTCGAATAGATAAGGAAATCTAAGATCATTGTATATAAGATGAAACTTGGTAAGGAAAACATTAACTTTTACATATGAAAGTATAAAAACATCTACGATACAATAGTGAACTTCTCGATTAAACCGAGAGGGAAAGAATTCTACCTTATCTGATATGAATCCTCCTCTTTCCACTACCTTGAAGTTGATGAATCTTCTAGGTTTCAATTAGGACTGTAAAATCAACTTCGTCTAGCCTTCACTACACAATTCTGGCTGGTCTTCCACTGCTTTCTTCGATGGAGTTGGTATTCATACTATGAGAAAGTAAAAGAAAACTTGACTGATTGTGTTGTTGGAATAGCAAGAAGCAACCCTCCCTTGTATAAGATTTTCTTTAGAAATTTGACAAGATGCCAAAATCAAAACTCAGCTAGGGGATTTAAGAGACAAAATCTCTTTCTTTAATTAAAATAAATAGCTGGATTTATGATTAATCATGGTTAACTAACCATGGTTTAATCTAACTAAAGGCTAACTATTTTGATGACATTTGGCTTGGGCTATTTCCACCTACCAACAACCAACAAGTGTCATTCAATGACCCTAATGAGGGACACCTCATGGCTAGGTGTCGAGGGCCATTCATGGGTCACCATGACTCATGATTAGCTAGGTTAATTTTACTTAACCAACCTAATCTTAATTGCTCAAAGTAAATGTTACTTTGTCTAATTCAACAATCTATGGGGCCCACCAACTAGATATTCACTTAACTTGCCATTCTGGACCTTAGTCAATATGAATTGACTCATGGAAATATCTTGAAGGGTTCTAAGTCTTGAGTAAATCTTACTTTGTCTAATTAAATAACCTATGGGGCCCACCAATTGGATATTCACTCAACTTGCCATTCTTGACCTTGGTCAATAAGAATTGACTCACGAAAATATCTTGAAGAGTCTAACTCTGGATCCTCTTGTCAATTCAGTTCTTATCGGATTTCTTCATGCGGATAATCATTTCGAATAATTTTCCATGACCTATCTACTGGTATCATCCATTTTTCAAAACTTTCAATCCTTACGTCCTTAGTTCTTTTATCGTAATTCTACATATCTCAGTTTCTTTATTTATCTTTCGTGTAAACTTTCCCTTACAATTTCTATGGAAGTCCAAAATTTTTCTTTTTTTTATTTACATACATATTTCCAACTCCTTCCTCCGCATGTGTTTTGTCAGAAATTTTCCTTGAGATACGTTGCTTTATTTCATTTTTCAAACTAGCACAATAACAACATAGTAGAAGAAAAATATCTTATTCCCGTTGTTAATGAGTTTTTGAATGAACTCCATAGGGCCAACATCTTTTCAAAGCTAAACCACCGATCTGGTTATCATCAAACTAGGGTGGTTGAAGATGATATTCTAAAATTGCTTTTCGTACACATGAAGGGCATTACGAGTTTCATTATTCCATTTGGACATTATAATACCCCAGCCATTTTCCAGAGCCTCAAGAATAAAGTATTTCAACCTAATTGCATCAATTTACATTAGTATTTTTTATGATCTTCTTCTGTGTAGCTCAAATTTGTTGTAACTTTACGAACATCTCCTAATTATTTTCCAACTCCTATGAAAACATAAATTATACATCAAAAAGTCTAAGTGCAGATTTTCCAAAGCCATGGTAGATTATCTTTGACTCATTATCTCAACTAATGGGGTTCGAGTTGATCCATCCAAAATAAAGGCTAATTGAATAATGGCATAGACCGGCTTCTTTCAAAACCCTACACTAGTTCCTTGGTCTTACAGGGTGTTATTGCAAATTTGTAAAACACCAGTGGAAAATATCAACTCCACTCACTAATATGTTATGCAAAAATTCATTTACATGGTTCTTGTAGGCGGAATTAGCCTTCGAAAAATTAAACAAGGACCTTACTACCACACAAGTTTTGACACTTCCTAATTTTTGTAAAAATTTATTCTTAAGTACAATGTTTTTCAATTTGGAATAGGAGCAACATTGACTCAAGAGGTCACCCATTAGCATTGGATGAAAAATATTGTAATTTTTTAGTTATGATAAAAAATATGTAATCTTTGTTATCTCAAAATGATGGCCTTACTTGTTACGGCTGCATTTTCAAGTCATAACGAAACAACATACTCTAAAATATTTAATAGAATAGAGGCTCACCACCTTGGAGCAGCAAAAGTGAATCACAAAGTTACTTGGGTACAACTTTGACATTATCTATCGAAAAGGAAAATAACTAGCGCAGCTGATACCTTTTTTGGTGTTCATGATGAGGGTCAAATACATGCTTTCTTTACTATTATATTTGTAGCCTTGGACAAGATTCGTAAGGAATGCTACTTGGATAAAAACCTTCAACAAATTATCAAAATGTTACAAAATGATCCTTTGTTAGCTCCACATTATTCAATTCAAACTATATTTTATGATACAAATGTTGTAAATGTTGTGTAAATATCTTATATTTTGTTGTGCTACGCAGAGTTGCAGGGTTCCAATAACTTGAAATTTAAGAGCCATGTATTGGTTGATATTCATAGACGACTTCTCTAGAAAAGTATGGGTATACTTTATGACGCAGAAATCAGAAGTCTATGGGATCTCCAAATAATGAAAAATAGGAGTTGAAAAACAAACTGGTAAGTTGGTGAAGTGTATTAGGTCAGACAATAGAGGATAATATAAGGAAGGAAAATTTTTGGAGCTTTGCAAGGATCTGGGCTTTGGGTGTAACTTTACAATAAAGAAAACATCACAATAAAATGGGGTTATAGAAGGCATGAGCTAGACCTACTTGAGAAAACAAGATTCATAAGGATCACTGCAGGGTTATTCCTCTTCTTTATGAAGCTCTTCCTTGTAGTTAGACCTGAAAGATGAAAGAAATAATTTCTCGGTATGGGAATGAAATGATTGCTCAGGTGGTCGAGGTCATTTATCGTTGGGCTAGCATTTGACCCTGGTCTTCGTGTTTAGAATGATATTCAATCTGGGTATGTAATTCCCAAAATGAGTAAGTCTCTAAATCAAAGAGGCATGGATTCTTGTCAGGGCCATGTTTCTTCTCTAATTATGATCATTTATCACAAGATGAGAGTACAGGAAGTCCCTACTAATTAGTCCTAAAAGAAAGAGTTTTAGGTTCAAGATTGGAATGAGGGGAAGGAATAGAAAGAGAAATGAAGGGGAAATCCCATAATTTAAAGGATCTAGGATATCCAAAAGCTTTTGAGTTGAAGCGGTCAATACAATAGCTTACTTGATTAATAGATCACCATCAATTGCAATAAAGCTTCAGACACCAAAAGAGGTATGGTCGGGTAAATCAATTGATTACTCTTATTTGAGAATATTTGGGTGCCTTACCTACATGCATGGTCCTAGTTTATGAGTGTATTAAACTTGATTCTAAATTAAAGAAATGTGTCTTCCTTGGTTATGCAAAAGGCACAAAAGGGATATAGAATATGGGATCCTGTAACCAGAAAAATGGTGATAAGTAGAGACATGATCTTTGATGAAGCGAGTATGTTAAAATAGGAGAAGTAGAAAGATGAAACCACAACTAGGGGGAATTATTCCATTAAGGTAGAGATTGGTACTCTTGACTCTTCAGGCAAAGTCGATGCAGATGATAATTCTCCACAAGAAGAAATTTTACAGCCTTAGATACGAAGATCACAACACACACGGAGGGTGTCCAAAAGGTTTGAAGATACAGATATGACCACTTTTGCACTTGTGACAGAGAATGGTAAACAGTCAAATTTTCAAGAAGCTCTTGTTGATGAACAACGAAAAAAATGACAAAAAGAAATTGAGGATGAGATGAACTCTTTGTGCAGAAATAAGACATGGGATTTAGTGAAGTTGCCTAAGGAAAAAAAAATGATTGGCTGCAAGTGGATTTTCAGAAAGAAGGAACCATCTTCTAAAAATGGGGAAATTAAATACAAGGCAAGATTGATGGTAAAAGGATTTGCAAAACATGAGGGTATTGATTTTAATGAAAATTTTTCACTAGTGGTCAAGTATACTTTTATCCGTGCTTTGCTGTCTATAATAGTTATGCAGGACCTTAAGTTAAAGCAGTTGGATGTTACTACAACTTTCTTACATGGAGAGGTAAAATAGTAGATTTGCATGCATCAACCAGAGCGATTTCAAGAAAATGAAAAGGAAGACTATGTTTGTATATTGAAGAATTCATTCTATGATTTACAACAGTCCTCAAACAAGCGCTTCAACACTTTCATGTTGAAAAATGGATACGCACGATGTGAGTTTGATCCATGTCTTTATTTTAGATTGTTTGAAAATAAAATTTTTATTTTTCTAGCACTTTTTGTGGATGACATTTGAATGCTGCTAAGAATAAATCTGAAATTGATTGTCTTAAGAGGCAACTTAGTAGTAAGTTTGATATGAAAGATCTAGGAGGTGCAAAGACGTTCCTAGGGATGGAAATAAAAAAAAAAAAACAGGAATTGCGAAAATTGCACTTGTCACAGGAAAAATACTTAAAGAATGTAGTTCAAAGGTTTGGCCTGCAAAATTCCAAATCAGTTAATACCCCATTGGCATCACACTTCAAGCTATCTTCATAGTTATGCCCAGTTACAGATGAAGAAAATAAGCAAATGTCCCAAATCCCTTATACTAGTGTAGTTAGAAGCATTATGTATGTTATGGTTTGTACTATACCTGACATATCATAGGCAGACAGTATGGTTAGTCAGTACCCAAGAAAAGAATATTGGTAAGAGGTAAAGTGGATTCTTAGGTATTTGAAGGGTACCTTGGATGTAAGCATTGAGTCCAATAAGGATATTCAAGAAGAAAGCAGAGTTATTAGTTATGTTGATTCAGACTCTAGTGACTTGGACAAGAGAAGATTTACTACTGGGTATTTATTTACAATGACAGGTGGACCCATTAATTGGAAATATATGTTACAGCTTACAATAACTTTGTTTACTATAGAGACAATATATGGCAGTCTCAGAAGCAATCAAAGAAGTAATCTGGTTGAGAGGAGTTGTAGGTGAAATGGGGATTAGATGGGAAAATATGTTATTGTACTACGACAATCAAAATGCAATACACTTGACGAAAAATCAAGTTTACCATACAAGAACCAAATATATAGATTTTCATTTTCACTTCATCAGAGATGTAGTATCTAACAAGGAGATTATGTTGGAGAAAATTCATACAGATGACAACCCAACATATATGATGACTAAGCCAATTACAACAACTAAGTTCGAGCATTGTTTGGACTTGGTCAACATCCATTGAGATGTATTTTGAAGACACCTTCTAGTAGGTAGGGGGTGGAAGGGTACCTCAAGGAAGTACGGAGGATGAAGCATTTACCATTTTCTTCAAGGTGGCAAAATTCAAGCTAAGTTAGAGATTGTTGCATAAATAACTTGTATTCTATTGCGTTATGTAGAGCTATAGGCGTTCCGTTGACTGATCAGCGGGTAGGGGTGAAGGGGGCAACCCCCTTCTTAGGAGTGCGGGGGCTTCATGTTGAATTTTTAAAAGAGTATGGAAAGGGCAATCGTGTAATATTTTCTTAAGGGATTTTCTTTTTTTGTGGGGTTTCTGCTTTGAAGATTTTTACTTGTTTTGTTAACTCTCGGTTATAAAAATAGAGATTTTTAGGGCTGTAAAACTTAAAAGAGAAAATAGTGATTAGTCTCATTATATTCCATGGACGTAGGCACACTACCAAACCACGAAAAATCTTGTGTTTTGTGCGATTGTGTTATCTTTTCTATTATAATTTTTTACATTATAGTGATACCAACCACCTCTTCATAGTATTCCAAGATTCTCGAAGACTTTCACTCTTTTCCGATGGATGGACATTCAAAAGTATTCTTACCCACTTACAAGTGGCATAGCATAAGAATTAAGGTCTTTCAAAGATAAGTAGTAGAATGCAAAAAAAGACAAAAAAACAAGGGGGAAACAACCGTCAGACCTCTTACAACCTTCGCCCATACCAATAGAAGTTTGGACTAATAAGTTTATGAATTTTATAGATGAATTTCCCTCCTCAAACTACAAGACGTCAATATTAGTGGTTGTAGACTGATTGAGTAAATCGGATCATTTTTCTTTATTGAAACATCCTTCCATGGCATGCCTTGATTTATTGTATATGATAGAGATCCAATCTTTATTAGTAATTTTTGGGAACCCTACTTTGAAGTAAAGAGAACAAAGCTTAGGAACAACACCATCTTTGATCCTCAACTTGACAAGAAAATAGAAGGGGTCAATCGCTCCATTGAGAATTATTTAAGATGTTTTGCAGGTCAACGTCCAAAACAAAGGATGAAGTAGCTCCCATGGGCAAAATACTGATTTCTTATGGAATGAGAGAGATGAAGTTTGAAATAATTCCTAATTTTTTAATTGAATGTAAGAGAAAAATATTAACTAAAATTAATAGTTGAGGTATGTACAAAGCACTATCATAAAATGAAATTCGTCCCTGCTATGGTACCACAGTCTGTAAGTGTTCGCTGTCCAAGATACAACAACCAACATTTCCAAGAGGATACTCTAATTGGAACGTAACTTCAAACTCGACGATGTTATGTGCTCTCACAACGAAGAATAGAAGTATATAGTTGCATAGACTCTATGGACAATGATAATGGATGAGTCAAGTTTACTTTAGGATTTACATGAGAGAAACTCGTTAGTCTATAGCTACAAAATGGGATCTTGATTACAATGAGTGGCATGATACATGATTTGGAACTCATGGAGCTAGGCTCAACCAGTCCACTTCAAGGAATAGAGTGACGTTAGCTAATCAAGTTCCATAAGAACTCACTAGTGGCTATATAAAGAATTTGACTAGGAGAGGTGGAAAGGAGTTACGTAGACGACTTGGAGACTAGGACTTTACACTAAGGGTATGTTTGATTGCACATGGAAAATAGGGTGAAAAATCAATTTCCATGGAAAATGACATTTTTCAAGTGTTTGATTGCACATGGAAATGGAAATTCATTTTCCACCCCATTCAAAAAGTCCACTAAATCATGGATTTCACTTTCCCACCCATATTTTCCATCCTCAATTCTTCCCCACCACCACCACCACTACCATTACACTAACCTCGTCGTCATCGTCACCATCGCCGTCGCTGTCGGCTCCGTCTCCGACCACCTTCTCTCTCTCTCTTCTTCTTTTTCTTCTTCTCCTTCTTCTCCATCCCTCACCTCCTCCACTACCACCACCAGCACGTTCTCCCCCCATCTTCCTCACTTACCTTCGTCGCCGTCATCACCGTCGCCGCCACCATCGCCATCGCCTTCGCCTTCGCCGTCGCCACCTTCATCGCCACATCCTCCCCCCTCCCTCTTCCTCGTCATCTTCTTCTTCCTCTCCCCCTCCTCTCATCTTCTTCCTCTTTCTTCTCTTCTTCTTTTTTCTCATATTTTTCCATGATTTTATCCAAGTGAAATCAAACAATGGAATTTGATTTTCCAACCCTACCTATTTTTCACAACTAATTTTCCATGGATTTCAAATTCCATAGAAAGTGACTTTCGATGCAATCAAACATACCCTAAATGACAAGACGCACCAAAATCAAAAGAAGGAGTTTGACGAGTGAAATAAGTTTGAATAGTACAATAAGTGGTGCTAGTATTACAGCCATACCGACAGTAGTACTAGGTAGGCAATCACAGCCCACATAAGCTCAGCCCAAAGTTTTATGGCCCGTTCAAGGTTCAACCTCGTATTTGGCCCCTTAGCTTAATAATTGCTCCTACCCATGGCTCAAAACTCCATCCAGTTTTGTAAAAATTGTTGCTTAAGAACAAAATTGGCAACAACCACTCTACCACCCAACAACTCTACCTTGGAGACTTGAGGGCAAATCAGAATTCAACAGGGTGACAAATGGTACGAACCTACAATGTACATCCTACAAGAATATTGGGCATAGATCCTCTCTTCAATCTTGGACTAATTTGTTTATGTAGTTACTTGAAAATGGTATATCAGTCCCATGGTTTTTTAGTTGGGTAGTGAAGATTCCTATCTTTCCAATTGTTAGGAAGGTAGTTATTTCCATATTATTTGGTAGGAGGGGACAATCTTCATAAATGTTAGGAAGGAAATTAACAATGAATGCTGATTTTTTAACTCAACCTGAAAGGTGGACTCAAAACTCACTGATGTGACATGGGCAAAGAACCGTAAATTCTTTTTCTCGAGATACACAACCGACCTGACCGATCTACCATCTGCAATTGTATATCCCAAGCGAAAGAATCTACGGTTCTTTGCACATGACATGTCAGTGAGTTTTTGAGTCAGGCTGTCAGATTGAATTCAAAAATCATTTATCAATTCATAGCTTATTTAAACTTGTACTTAGAAAAAAAGGAATAAGAAATCTTTAGTAAATTTTAGCTAGTTAAATGTACTTCTTTAGTCTCATAATGTTCATCTTGTTAATTAGTTAGGACCATGTTTAGGAAGAAAGTCTAGCCCATTTTATGGAATAGAAAAAATAACTATAATTGTGTGACTATGTCTATATATATGAAAGAGATTTTCTAATCAAATTTCAAGAAAAAAAATCTAGAGAGATATCTTATAATAGTGGTCAAATTGGAACAATAGAAAACTTTAGTTGATGGATATAATACCTGTACCAATCTTCACTCCCAAACCCAATTTGTGTGCTGCAACAAAATATCATTTTGTTAGAAAGGCATATATAGCTGAGAATGAACAATGTAACAAGAGCTTCAATTGATGCTTCTCTCTATCGAAACATTCTTTGGTTAAAAACCAGAGTTTACTAAATTGGTATCTAGACTATTCTTTTTAGGAATTGTTGATCAAGATAAATGGAATGCTTTTGATTGGTGAAGAGCAAGGTACAAGGAAAGAAGATGAGGGTATTTAGGTCATTTTGATGTTTGTATAAACGGACCAAAGTCAATAAATATTCACCAAAACATCTTTATTGTCCAAATCAACAGTAAAGTTAGAATGTATGATATCCCGTCCGACCAGTAATTTCTACAAAACTCACCTATAAGTTGGTAAATCTCTCCATCTTTAATATTCTATAATATATCCAAAATTTAGAATTGTATCTATTTCTTTCTCTAAAAAAAAAAAAAAATAGAATTAAAGCATTTCTGGTAAATAAGATTTTTTTTAAACGGTTAAAAGTTATTACTAAATAATTCCTCATATATTAATTTAGTGAAATATCGATTTTATCCTTATTATCATACAATTTTAAAATAAAAAAATAAATAATAACCACAACAACAAAATCAGTATGATTTGGTCAATATTTTGGAATATTTACTGTAACAATAATTTTTAAATCTTTCATCCATGAGTTTGGTTAATTTCTTGAAATGGAATCTAGCCGGCAAGCTTTACAATAAAGAAATTCCTAGGAGAAAATTTCAATTATGAACAGTTGGGAATAGTGATCATCAAAGAAGTGTGGAAAGATAGATTGAAAAGCTGGATCGTACTTTAATTACTTATTATTGAATTAATAGGTCAAGGAGGGAGTTTCCAACACACATTCCCCAGCGTTCAGTCTGACAGCTGGGAATAGTGATCATCAAAGAACCGTGCAAAGATAGATTGGAAAGCTGGGTCCCCCGTAATTACTTATAATAGGTCAAGGAGGGATCTTCCACCACACATTCCCAGTCTTCAGTCTTACAGAAAGTTCCAAAAAGTGGAAAAGTTTGTTACAGTGGATATAGGTGAAGGAAAAGGGACCTTTTAAGTATTATAAATTAAAAGCAACTCTCGGTCTAATACTTTATTATTATTATTTTTATTATTTTATTTTGAACCCAAGCCTTTGGTAATCTAAACTAGCTGTCACCGCAAAATTGTTATTATTAATTTTTCTGTGGTGCTCTACGAGGTAACCAATAAAAATGTGGCAATCCTCCTGTAGAAATTAAAAGAGTAATTATTAAAGCACCCCACGAATTAATATGGGCAATCCACATCATAGTTAAATTATTTTATTTTATGAATTAGAAGTTTTGAAATGGGATGATTTTTCTTCTAGCCCCATCAAAATAAATTTAAGAACTGTAAATCTTTCATTTTTTTTTGTAAATCAATTTTGATGGGATTAAAAATTTTAGAATTGATTGATTTTGGTGAAGATGATCTATTCATCATAGAGATCATCATCACCGAAAATCAGTTCATTCTGAAATTTTTAACTCATATAAGACAATTATGGTGTGGGTTGCCCTTATTATTATTATTATTATTATTATTTATTTATTTTTTTTGTAGAGAGAGGGGGGGGGGGTGATTTTATAATTCCCAAACTAAAATGTTTTTATTTTAAAGTCAACACTGAGCATTGAAATTATTGAAGGAGTAGAAGAAGGTGTAAAGGGAAACACGTTTTCTAGAAAAAAATGTAATAGTGGCAGGGCCACATGAAGAGTCTTTAGTCTTAATCATTTCCTAGGGATCTGTATTGATTTTGGGGATCTTGACTTACAAACCTTCCCTGTACGGTGGGAAGGAAAAAAAATTTGTGCTAAAAGATTAGAGTGGTGCTAGGAGGCTTTAAAGGGTGTCAAACATTTTTCAATGTATGGATTAGAAATTACAAAATTGGCTGATTTTGTTTTAGGATGACCTCTATGATGAGGAGATCATCCTTACCAAAAACCAGCTCATTCCAAAATTTATAACCTCATCAAAAGTGATTTACAAAAATCAGATGGCTCACAATTCTTTAATTTGTAAATTATGTTAGAAATTTCGGAATTAACTGATTTTTGATGAGGATTATCTCTTCATTATAGAGATCATCCTCACAAAAAATCAATGTATTCCGAAAATTCTAACCCTTATTTTAAAAAATGTTTAACTTAATTATGGCCTCCAAACACTTTCCAAAAGATATTTGCTTCATCAAACAAAGAAAATGAGAGAAAAACATGGTATGCCTTCCGCCAATCTTTGCACCATTTGAGAATGAGCCAGCACCACTACTTAAATGGTTCCTTGCTTGGTTAGATCTCATACTTCACAAACTTCCAACAATATTGTTCAACACACAAACGTCCAATTTTGAACTTAGATGGGAAGAAAAACACAGGTTTTCTACGCAAATTGTTCTCATCATCATCATCATCAATCTTCTCCCATTTCAGCCTACTTTGGACATGTACTGTCAAACCTCTTTAATTCTCCTTGGATCTCTACGTGTCTCCCTCAAAACATAAAAATTCTTTATTTATTTATTAATATATATAATCAGAAGGGAAAGCTAGCGTACCTCCTCCTTTGGGGGTTGGCAAATTAGAACAATTCCTTCGTTGTGCCCCATCAGGACAAAAGTACTTCACATCAAAACCTTCCCTCAATACTCCCACAAAAGCCGAAGCATTTCCAGCGAAACCACTAACCGCTTTTCCAAGAACTGGAACAATGATGCTAAAATTACATCCCGAAATATCTGGTGTCTGATTCCTCGGGAGTGACGCGGGTAACTTTGATTCAGCGTCAGATCTTCTTGCGATGCCATTTATTTTACCAGTTGACATATTTCTGGGACAACCATAGTAGAAAGACACGTTCATGTTCACATTACCAGGCGCGTAATCAAAGAGACTGAAATTCAATGTAGTGTTAACGAATTGAGCTGGACAAATATTGTCCCAAAGATCAATTCTAGCAATTCTCAAAGTCTGATCTTTTTGATCAATCGACAAAATGCGGTATTTTTGGGACATAATTTCCATCTCTGTGTAATTTTTTCGGCACTGGAGCTCCAATCCTGTTTGGCCACAGTAATTGGCACGACCATTTCCCCAAAAAGGATAACCGATGCCTGACATATTTCCGCACTCATATGTCTTATTGCAATCCATGTGTCTTCGATCTTTGGCACACGAAGAAAATGGGATATCGATCATCATGATGATCAAGAAGAAGAAGAGGAACGGGAAGCAGGAAAATGGGACGATCTTGAGATGCATTTTGGGAAAAACTGGTGGTGGGATTTTCTTGTCTTAGAACTAGTAGGAGATAAAGGGGCGCCACTATTGACAAAAAATTTGATGGTCTCATAGTCAAAGTCGTCTTCCTTTTTGAAAAATATTAATAAAACATATCTACTTTACATTAAGGAAAATACATACTAGTAGAGCATATGAAATGTGCGTTTACGTTAAGGAAAATACTAGTAGAGCAAATGAAAAGTGCAAACGCTACTCTAAAATATTAAAAAGTTCAAATATATATATATGGGAAATGTTCAGCACCCTAAGTTTTACCACACACTTTAACAAACGTTTTTTGTCCTACATGGGTTAGAAGTTTTGGAATGAGCTGATTTTTGGTGAGGATGATCTCTATGATTAGAAGATCATCCTCCCCAAAAATCAGCCCATTCCGAAATGTTTAGCCCCATGTTTACACGTTGAAAAATCGTGGACCGTCCATTTTTTGTAAATCAATTTTGATGGGGTTAGAAGTTTTGGAATGAGCTGATTTTTGGTGAGGATGATCTCCTCACCATAGAGATCATCCTCACCAAAAATCAGCTCATTCCAAAACTTCTAACCCATGTAAGACAAAACGCGTTTGTTAAAGTGTGTGGTAAAACTAAGGGTGGCGAACGGGACCCTATATATATATATATATATAAAAGGTCGGGTTCTTACGACCCCTATTATGACTCATATTGCGACACACCATTTGTCTTATATGGGCAAAAATGTTTGGAATGGGCTGATTTTTTGCGAGGATGATCTCTATGGTGAGGAGATCATCCTTGCCAAAAATCAGCTCATTATGAAACTTCTAGACCGTTCAATTTTTGTTGAAAAATTATAGACCGTCCAATTTTTGTAAATCAATTTTGATGGGGTTAGAAGTTTGGGAATTGGATGATTTTTTGCCAGGATGATCCTCTCATCACAGAGATCATCCTCACAAAAAATCAGCCCATTCCAAATATTTTTACCCATATAAGACAAAATGATGTGTCGCAATGAATTGTAATAGGGGTCGTAATAACGCTGTTCATATATATATATATATATATAGCGGTTCAGCAGCCCCATTATGGTGCCCCACATGGTGCCATGCATTTTTCAAAACATGGGTTACAAGCTTTGGAATGAGCTGATTTTTTGTGAGGATGATCTCTATGATGAGGAGATCATCATCACCAAAAATCAGCCTATTCCAAAACTTCTAATCCCATCAAAAGTGATTTACAAAAATTGGACGGTCTATAATTTTTCAACAAAAATTGAACGGTCTAGAAGTTTCATAATGAGCTGATTTTTGGCAAGGATGATCTCCTCACCATAGAGATCATCATCGCAAAAAATCAGCCCATTCCAAACATTTTTGCCCATATAAGACAAAATGGTGTGTCGCAATATGAGTCGTAATAGGGGTCGTAAGAACCCGACCCTATATATATATATATATATATATGAAAATGTTCAGCAACAAACATTTTGGCAAAACATTTTTCAAAACATGAGTTAGAAGTTTTGGAATGGGCTGATTTTTGGTGAGGATGATCTCTACGGTGAGGAGATCATCATCACAAAAAATCAGCCCATTCCAAAACTTCCAACCCCATCAAAAATGGTTTACAAAAAATGGACGGTCCACGATTTTTCAACTTGTAAACATAGGGCTAGAAATTTTGGAATGGGCTGATTTTTGGTGAAGATGATCTCCTCACCGTAGAGATCATCCTCACCAAAAATCAACCCATTCCAAAACTTCTAGCCCAGTAGGACAAAAATGGTTGGTTAAAATGTTGGTCGAAATGTTTGGTCCTGAACGGGACCCATATATATATAGGGTCTCGTTCAGAAACAAACATTTTGGCAAAACATTTTTTAAAACATGGGTTAGAGGTTTTGAAAAATCATGGACCGTCCATTTTTTGTAAACCATTTTTGATGGGGTTAGAAGTTTCGGAATGGGCTGATTTTTGGTGATGATGATCTCTGAGGAGATCATCATCACCAAAAATCAGCCCATTCCAAAACCTCTAACCCATGTTTTGAAAAATGTTTTGCCAAAATGTTTGTTGCTGAACATTTCCCATATATATATATAGGGAGTGGTTCAGCGGCCCTAAAGTTAAACCAGTTCCGTGCCAAGTTTTTTTAACTACTAGATCTCCACGCATCCGACGGCTTGTATGTAAAAACACGATTTTAACATTAAAATCAAATTAATTACTGTTGCCCCCTCAAATATCCAAGTATTCTATTAGAGGCCCTCTCCCTTAACTAACAGGAACCTCTCTCTCTTCTTACACAAAGCTTTTTTCTTCATCAGATCGAAAAACCTCTCTTCCCTCTTGTTACAGATCGAAACCCCCCTCCCGTCTCTCTCTCTCTCTCTCTCTCTCTCTCTCAAGTTACTGACATTGGAGGTTCTCGGAGCCATCGTCGTCTCTCCCTCTCAACCCTCGCTCGTCGTCGCCGTCAACCTCTCTCAGGTTCGAAACCCCCCTTTTTTTTTCTTTTATATCAAGGAAAGATAAGATGTTGGTTTTTCATTCTTTTTTTTATCAGATCAGATTGTTTGGTACTTCTTGCTGTTGTTGTTCTGATTATTTTTTGGAACCTATACAATGTATATGATTGGAATAACAAATGGCACCACCCTTCGATTCATTGTTCATGTCTTAATAAATAATATGCTTAGTTTGAAGAAGATCTTCTTATTCTTCTTTCGAATTTATGCACTTTTATTATAAGTTAGCAAAAATACGGATCTCTTTCCCCTCCCAACGGGGTGCTCTGTTTACTAATGTACAGCAGTTCTATTTGTTTGTAAACCCCCCCCCCCCCTTTTTTTTTCTTTTATATTGTAGTTGTTGAACTTGATGAAAAAATGTGGATGGGTTTTTTTTTTTTAAATTAAACGATTTGAAAGAAGTTAGTTAGTTTTTTTTTTTTTTTGGCTTGTATTTGTTACCTTTGTAATTTTTGTTGTTGTTACGATTTGAAGAAGAGGGTTATTCTCGCTTTTTTATTTTTATTTTTTTTCTTTACCCTTGTAATTTTTGCAATTGGTGCCTTGACATATGTGTTTAAAAGGTCCAAGAACCGAATTAAACTAAATCAAACTGAACTATAATTGTAATTTTTTCAGTGAATAAGAATTTATACTTATCAGGACCATGCTTGTTCCACACTAGCAATCACCAATCCATCTGTGTCCAACTGAGAGAGAGAGAGGGAGGGATGTTGGATTTCTTGAGATGGTAGCGGGTTTGAGTCTCCCTTACCAAATAACCTAGAGAGAGAGAGAGAGAGAGTGGAGTCATCTTCGAGATGGTGTTGATCTCTCATTGTCGATGCTGCGTAAGCCTACAGAAAGTGGAGTCAGTGACAAGTTGGTTGCTGAGTTTTTGTTGATCCAACCAAGTTGAAAGCTGAAACGGTAACCAATTTGGATTTTGTCAGTTTAATTTTATGCAATTTACATGCCTCACCTCCGCAAGGACAACGCACATATATACTATATAGAATTCTCGTATGTACATAAAGGTTGGAATGCATCCACATACAAATTTAGGGAGCTGAGCATACTTGTTTATATGAGAACTTTGTTACAAATTGTTTTTATTTATTTACTTATTTTCATAGTAATGATTATGTTTTTACAAGGTTGTCCTGGTAGATTTATGGACTTGAACCAACTCAAAATTTCTAAAGTTACTAATAATGAGTTATTCCATTGAAAGTAATTTTTTTTTTCATCTATTTCTACTACTCACAGGTTCTACCATCTTTAGTGAATAAACAAGTTGTACCTCTGTTAATGGATCGTACAAAAATGTGATCAAATTACAAGATTATGTCAAAGTGGCTTATGGGATTCATTTTGTACATTGACCGATACTTCATCACTATCATGCATCTTCCTTACTGATGTTGTTGTCTCTTGCTTTTGTGACTTGGTAACCATTTCCACCTATTTATATTTTCTTTTTCATATCTTGTAAAACTATTACATTTTAATATTCAACCATTCCAATTTAAATATATGAGAAACTTTGTTTAAAATATTATATTTTTACAGGTATTTAGGATGACAAAGTTTTACGTCGTTTTTGTTGGGAGTAGACTAGGGATTTACACAACGTGGGAAGAATGTCATAAGTATACAAATGGGTACATAGGTAATTGTTTTAAAGCGTTTGGGACATTTGAAGAAGCTGAGAGGCATTTTTTGGCTTACAATCAACTTCACTATGGAAACCCAACACAACTCCCTGAAGAAAGTCAAGGACAAGAGAAGAAGTCAGAAATTCTTGAAGAAAGTCAAAGGCCAACAAATAGATCGTATAACTGCGAATGTCCGTTGTTTTACATAATTTTTCTTTTTACTGTGTTTATGGTTGTGTTAATGATGTATAAATTTATCGAATAGAAGTGTATCTGATATATAAATTTATCGAATAAAAGATTTGAATAAATTTAGTGTTCTCAAAATACTTCTCTTTCTTGGCAATGGCCCTTGGCAAGATCATTTGAAAATGGAAATTATCAACATTAATGCCTCATGATACAACTATTTAAGCACTTGTACACATGATATGAAAGAAGTGTTTCACTTGTTATAATTGATTTCTTTGAGAGATTTGAAGCCAATTACCTTCAAAACTTAATAGATCTCATAAAGAAACATGAAAGGTCAAAGTACCCCATTGTTTAGATCTCATAAAGAAACATGAAAGCTCAAAGTGTTTCATTTGTTATAAAAAACAATTTCATTGTTTAGATTCTCAAATATAAATAGTGAAGAACTGACTTCTGTAAGTAGTGAAAAATAATGCTTTGAGACAATCTGCTTATCTCATGACAAGTCCAGTTCTTCTGTAAATAGTGACGAACTGACTTATAATATGATATGGCAATCTGCTTGTGAAGAATAATGCTTGAAGACAATGGGAGGCTTGTCATGAGATTAGCACATGAACGTGGGTCCTATATCGCGTCTGAAAATTTGGCTTGTCTGTCTCATCCATGCTTGATACCGAGACAACTTGCTTGATATCAAGACAATCTTGGACGACTTTTGAAACCATGGACTAGCATCGTGTTAAAGTTTGTTTGCTTTTCGATTTGGATCTTCCTGTTTTGCTTCATATTGAATTATAGATCTTTGGCATATTATATATGGGTGAGTGGCAGGGGAAGCCCATGGAGCTTATAATCTATGTGGGTCTTTGCCATAGTGTTCTATATTTCATTATTCGCAAAATACTCATTCAACATTCTATAATTTCATTGCTTAGAATTGAAGACATAGCTCAAGATCCTAACAATTCTATTGATAACAGTGTTGATCGATCAATGACTTATAATATGATATGAAAACATATAATATAAAGTGCTTGCGAATAATATGATATGAGATCCTCTCTTGTAGTTCTTTACTACTTACAGAAGAACTGGACTTGATGGGATACATGTAGCCACATGTAGCTGGTTGGGAACATTTGATGGGACTCACCTTAGAACATCTACTAAGCTGTAAATTGACCTGACAGCTTCATCTTAACCATCCAATCTATTGCTCTGAAAGGGATGTTAGAAGTTTGATGGCACAAGTTACAAAAAGGAATCCATGGTTCTCATCTTGGGTAGTCTTCTTGGTGAGACCCATCACTTTGTGGATCCTAAAATCCCTACTTCTGTGTTACATTTGGCAAAATGACCACATGCATAACAACTGATTCTTCCTTGCCTTCAGCCTGAAACTAGTGTTCATTCTATATATTCTACAGTTCCTTTTTTGTGTTGTCACCAGTAGAGACCACTCATGCAATGAATCGATAGATGATTTAATATAGATTCCAAAATGTAAAATATCACATTTGTTTTGGTCTTACTCACAGATACAACAATGTATGACATAAACACCTCAAGTAATGATATTTTCAAACATTAAAAACGAAAAAACACAAGAATTATTTGGTAAAGTTTCAATCTGAATTGTCATCATAGTTTCCCCTCCACAAAATTCCACTACCGGATCCACTGCAGGCTGGATTATGTAACTGCACATTCTCAAAATTCCCAAGATCCCCATCTAAATTCATCTTGTAGACACGTGATTTCGTCATTACGACGGCCACATCTACGATGGTTTGGAGTCGCCACCATTCATTTTTGTAAGTGGGTGTGAATGGTCACCCGATGTACATTTTTTGAAAAAGTGACATTTTGGCGTTTAGTGACTCTCGATGGATAAGGTACGGATCAAATCTTTGAGATAAGGGGTAAACGACTCGATTGGAGAAAATGGAAGGTATTAGGGACCCTTTTCTCCCTACTAAATAGTGGTAACCTCAACTCAACTCGGTCATTTTTTATTTAAAGAGATGTGAAAGACAACGTGCCACGTGGGTGCATTTGTACCCTAGATAGGGGTTCATTTTCGGCTTGATCATAGGGTCATTCCATTGATGGAAATGACCCTTATAGACCTTTAGCCTTGGGGTCCATTCATCCTAAAAAATAAAATGAAGGGGAGAGGGGTGATAGAAGAGGGAGGAGGAGAGGGTGTAGAAGAGAGAGGGGGAGGGGGATTGCCTTGAACCCACCTTGTATCTTCTTTCTTCGTTTCTTCTTCTTGAGTCCTTAGTATTTTATGAAAATACAATTCTTGTATGGTTGAAGGAGTAGAGAAGAGATGATGAGAGAGATGAGTGGAGTATAATAAATTTTTTTTTTGTATATGAGACTTGAGGAGGATTGGTGATGATTGTTAGTAGTGAGAATTGGAGAGAATTTTGTAGTGAAAGTTGGGAGAATTTTTGGGAAGAGGATGAGGGTATTTATAGGTGTTGAGGAGTTATTTTAGAGATATAATGGGGTGAAGTGAAAAAAATGATAGAATGGTTATGAGTTTGAGAGAGAAGTGGGTGTAATTTAGAGGAGATTGGAGGGTATTTAGGGAAGGGGGGTTAAATGGGAGAGTTTTGACCCAAATGGTTTGGATCCTACCCAACCCATTTGGGTGGAGTGTTTGGTGAGGTGAGTTTAAGATGGTGGTTGAGATTAAATGGTATTTGATTTAAGAGAATGAAGGATTTAAAGAGGTGGTTGATGATATTTTGGGAGGGTGAGGGAGATGATGCCATGTGTCAGAGTGGTTGAAAATGAAGGGTTGAGATAGGTTGATGGGAGAGGTTGAGTGTTTGACTTGAGAGAATGATGTAGGTTTAGGTTGTAGATGTGGGTTTTGTAGGGAATGATGAGGGTAGATTAGGGGAGGTATAGGTTACGGGTGTGGGTAGATGTGTTTGATTTGAGAGAAAAGGTGATGGGTTGATGTGTGGGTAGATGAGATTTAAATAAAATTAATGGGGTAGGTAGTTGGGTGAGGGAGGTGAGATGGGGTGATGACATGTGTCATCTTTTGATGATAAAAGAGTGATTGGTTGATGTGGGTTGTGGTTTATGGGTTAGGGTAAGATGAGAAATCGATTTAGGAAAGTGTTGAGGGCTTGTGGGCCTTAGGTGGGCCTATGATTTTTGTGGATTCGGAGGCGGAGCGGTGGTAGTAGAGGAGGGGTAGGCATCCCAAGTCTCACATTTTTAATTTTTTAATTTTTTTAGATTTTTGCAATCATTAGTTTGATAAAAAATGCCACGTGTTGGCGAATCGGGCTTTTTAGGCCCGTTGGTGAAATTTATCGAAAATTTGGCGTTTTTTGATTTTGAAGGCGGAGCGGTGAATATTGGGAAAGCGTAAGGTAGGCCGAGTCCTTTTGGTGGGCCTCCTAAACCATTGAGAGGTCTTAGGGGCCTCGGTTTGGTAAAAATGTCACTTTTCAATGACTTGGGCCCTTAAGGCTTGTTGGCCCATTTATTTGGAAAATCGATATTTTTGGGCCCTTTCGAGAAGTGGCCCGTTCAAATTGAGGTGTCTACACATCTGTTAAACTTCGACTGATGACAATATCTTGATACTTTGAACACAACTTATGAACTCTCTGCACAATTGTCAAAATGAGGGATAAGAATGATGAAGATTGACAAAGAAATACAACACAATTCTATAACTATAATGAGGTCAAGCTACCTTGACGAAAGACAGAATATGGTCATGTTGATTTTTAAAATTTTGTTTTTCTACCACAATTTGTCATTAAAATCAGTGGTTCATATTAAACATATGATATTCTCCTAAGAAGTAATTATGTTGCCTCATCTTGGGTACTATGTTTGTTTACATATCGCTTATGATATTGCTTGGTACATACGCCCACACCAATGTCCGGGGTTGGTCTAGGCATTGGGGGTCCTTGTCAGGTGAGGTGGTCGCCTAAGCAAAGCTTTAACTACATTGTTCTATAATATCAGAAGACTCAAATTTACATAGTAATCTAACAGGTATCGGTACCTAATGATCAATGCACTCAGGCATTTTTCACTCTATCAAATGGTCAAATGGGCTTTGATTTGCATGATCCTTGCATCAATTCAGTTGTAGTGAGTGGTGAAAAAACCTATCCTATCAATTTCAGCCATTATAATAAATAAAATCAATCAATTACAACAAAATGGTAGGAGGGTAAAGGTAGATTAACTTTTAAAATTGATTAAGCTATCATTATTCAAAGTTTTGTGTCGTTTCAAAATGTTTTAGTGAAACATTCCAATCTTGACCAAGACCAGAACATAACATTCGTCCGAAACAATCAATGTTTTGGTTGAGATTGTTTTGATTTTTCTCCTAACTGAAACATTGCTACAGAATAAGATTCAAAGCTTCTAAGCTATTACAAATAGAAATTCAACCACTAGTACAAAGAGCAACAATCCAAGTATGGGTAATTCATAAAGAATTTATAACCAACATTATTTTTCAAATTCAACAAAAAAAAAACCCAATTATTTTTCTAAGAATTGAGAGTGAAAGAAATACCTAAGAATCGTTCGAACTCGAAAATGGTGAGAGTGCGATGACGACGATGACAACAAGAGTACGTGAAGATGGCGATGGCGAAATCGTTCGTTCGGTCGTTTTCTCTGACGAAGGTTTCGAAGGGGGTTTTGAACGGCAATGAGAGAGAGAGAGAGAGAGAGAGAGAGAGAGAGAGAGAGGGAGAGGGAGAGAGAGAGAGAGGGGGTGGGGGGTTTCGATCTGTAATGAGAGGCAGTTGGCGTCAAAGCTCCGGAGAGAGAGGTCGAAGAAGAAGAGGGTTCTGTTTAAGAAAAGGAGAGGGTTTTGATCTGAAACGAGAGAGAGAGAGATGGGAGGGGGCTTTCGATCTGTAACGAGAGGGAAGAGAGGTTTTTCGATTTGACGAAGAAAGAAGCTTCGTGTAAGAAGAGAGAGAGGTTCCTGTTGGTTAAGGGAGAGGGCCTCTAATAGAATACTTGGATATTTGAGGGGGCAGTAGTAATTAATTTGATTTTAATGTTAAAACCGTGTTTTTACATACGAGCCGTCGGATGCGTGGAGATCTAGTGGTCGAAAAAACTTGGCACGAAACTGGTTTAACTTTAGGGCCACTGAACCGCTCCCATATATATATATATATATGGGAGCGGTTCGGCAGCCCTAAAGTTTGCCAAACATCTTGCCAAACATTTTTTGTAAATCACTTTTGATGGGGTTAGAAGTTTTGGAATAGGCTGATTTTTGGTGAGGATGATCTCCTCATCATAGAGATCATCCTAAAAAACAAATTAGCTCATTCCAAAGCTTCTAACCCATGTTTTGAAAAATGTTTGGCAAGACGTTTGGCAAACTTTAGGGCTGCTGAACTGCCCCCTATATATATATATTACATTAGAGTAGACTGTTGGAATGCGGGGAACTCAAATTTATTTTTATAAATATATTTATTTATACTATATTTTAATAATTTTTCATTTTTTGTAATTATAGAAGGGTAAATTCCCAAATAATTATCAAAGTTTTCGGTATTTTTGAAATGTTACTAATGTTGACACAACTACTACATAATGTCGACAAAAGGTTATCACATTGTCAACATTAACAACATTTCGGAAATACTGATTTTTTTTAATAAATATTTGGGAATTTACCCATTATAGAAAACTAACTAATGTGATTATGAGGGGGTTGTTCGGTTAGGATTGTCAACATAATTTTTTTATAATAAAAAATATGAAGAATTAGAAATAGTTGTCGAGCCATTTCTCTTGATTCTCACACATACTATCCACTTATGATGATCTTGAAATACATTTTGCAATAATACTAATAAGTATAATTATAATAATAATTATTATTGTTATTAATTATTATTATTAGTAATAGTAGTAGTAATAATATAATAAAATTGTTGTTGTTATTATTATAAAAATAATGATATTAATAATTTAATAATAATAGAATTAATAATAACAATAACAATAATAATATCAATACCAAAATAATTCAAATTATAACTATAATTATTAACAATAACACAACAACAACAACAAACAATAATAATAATTGTGTGGTCAGTTTTACGATTTATGTCATAATAATTGTGTGGTCAGTTTTACGATTTTGGGATTGACATGCATGCAACAGTTTTACGATTTTCTTATGACCTAGCCTGTCTTGCTTGGCAGGCTTGGTCTGACTTTTTGTTATGTTGTCTTACGAGCCAGACTAAGGGAGGTCTCTGTTCTGATTTGTCCTGCTTATAGGGCTTTGCCCCGCACAATGTTCCTCGCCTAGTACCATTCAACCGATTTGGACACGCATACAACTTAGATTAATACGCAAGTATTTCCTTCTAAAATTACCCCATCTCGAGGAGGCACAGGATCTCTTTGTCTCCTCGAGACGTAATTCTGTTTTCTGATTGGCTACCTCGTTCCTTCATAATTGCGTATGCTATTTTCGAATCGACGCATTCAATGCGATGTCGCTTCAAATCTTCTCTGACGGCCTAGATGGATTGCTCTTCATCTATGCCCGTCCATGTGTCCTAATGTTTTTTTCACTACCCCCAAACTCGCGATGCTTCAATTGGGCTCAAGATGTCTCTTCAGGCGTACATGCTCATTTGTCTTTTCTTATAAATAAGGGACTTAGTGAATTCTTCGTTTGTTCTCATGCTAAAACTCTACAAACTTGTCTCTACACTTTTTTATTAAGATTCTCTCTCTATTTCTCTTTCTGCTTCGCTGCTACTGTTACGTCTTTCATATTGAGGTAATATTTTCTCTCTCTATTCATTTTCTCCATCACACTTGACTTTTCAATGGATGTCATTGTGTCCCAATTTTGGCGAAGTTTGTGCATTCCCGCCTCTGTACACATTTGAGTTGGCAGAGATTCTGATGCCCCTAGCGAATGCCGTCAAGGAGAAATCCTTGTCTATGCTGGCCAAATTAAGGCTTGCCTTAGTTTCCCTCTCTCTACTTTTCTTAGAGAGGTACTAAGTAAGATAAACTGGGCCCCTGGCCAAATCTTCGGGAACTTCTACCATCTGGTAGAGGCTGCGGAGAAGATGGGCATTACTCCAAAAAACTTCCTTTTCTGGTACAACCTGAAGGCCATCTGTAACGGCCGGGATATTACTCACTATCCTCCAAGAGTGCAACGGTGGCTCTGATTCCTTCTCTCCCTAGGGTGGCATAGAGACACCCTCTACATTTCTGGGGGTTGGGAATTTTCTCCTGACGTTTCTCGTGAGGTATTTAGAGTCCTTCAGACCTTCCAAGGTAATACTATTTGTGTTATGCTTTTTACCCTATTTAGGATTTGCCTTACTTTCTTAATTGCTTTTTTGTTTTTTTCACAAATTCTTCTACTCTGGTGTCTGTGAAAGCTAAGAAGGAACAACGCAGAGCATCCAAAGACCAAATGCTAGTGTCAGTGAACCTTTAAACCAGGGCTTGTAGAGGGGGCGATAATGGAAAATCTCCTTACTAACATTTCGGGGTCACCTGCACAACGAGTTTCTTCCTGTTGAGTTAGGCAGACCGTGGAATATCTAGATTCATTCCTTCTTGCCTCTGCTTCCCTCCGATCTTCCCCACGATGATGGGATCCCACTAATCTGACTCCCTTTTTTTTCGTGAGAGTGGGCAGGGTTTGAATTGTTTGATCCATTTTGATTCAGACTCTCCCATTTCTTGCATTCTACCAGGGTCTTCCGTCGTGATGGACATCAATCTCTCAGAGTTTCCACTCTCATGTTCCCTTGCCACCAGGGCCTCTTCTCCCACTGTCCCAGCCAAGAGGCGGAAGAAAAAGAAGAGCCAAATTTCTTGGGGTTCCAACGTTTCTGGAGAGGCTAGTTAGCTGGTTGTGGTGCCTGGGGATCCTGTTGCCCCTATTTCTTCCTTTGCTTCTATTTCTACTACGATTGCTACTGATGCTACTATTGGTGTTGTAGTTGTTTCTACGGAGACTCAGATCAGGCAAAGTAGAGTTTTGCCACCACCAAGGAAGGCAACCATGTTCCTGACCTTCAGCCATGGAAGAAGCGCCTATTGATTAGGAAAAACTTGATGAATCCTTCTCTTTCAAAGGAGTCTAAGCACGAAGACCCTTCCTTGCGGAAGACTCCTCTAGGTGCGACTGCCTTCACATGAGGAATCCTTCTCCTCCAGAGTCCATAGCTAGTAGAGCTCCAAGAGAAAATGCAACAACAAGAGCTCGAACTGAGTTATCTGAGAACAAGTGTTGATTCAGCCAGGGCTGCTCAAGCTTAAGAGGATGAGGCTGAAACCAGGAAGCTTCTGGGGAAACTGTAGGCTCAATACTCTCGGTTGGTAGAGGATGCTTCTACAAAAGCCTACCACGAAGGCTTTGAGGTTGCTCGGCTTTAGTATGAAGAAGAGAATGAAGAAGGGGATGATGAATAGGACATGGATGATGCCCTTTTGGTGTGTGCTATCAGGAATGTTCCCTGGACTGGACGCCTTAGGCATATTTCCCCCTTTCAGGTAGATGAGGAAGGAAACCCCATTGTTATCCTTGATCGGATTCCTTGCGATCTTCTGGAGGCTAGTGCTACCTTTGAATTGAATCCTGCGCTAACCATGGATTCTTCAGCCCAGTCAAATGATCCACCCCCTACTCTCCCTTCCAACCAGCCATCCGTTCCTGGTAAGGATTAGAATGAAGTTATCGACCCCTCAAACACTACTGCTAAAGCTGACCTTCCAACTGCTAGTCCTCGTACTTCTCCTTCGGCTAGTCAGTCTCCCTCCATGGGACAATGACCTATTCTCAATTGTTGCTGTGTTACTGCACTTTATACTATCCCAACTTTGGGATCTCTTCTTTGTACTTTATTTTTACTATTAATGGAAACTTTTTGCACTTATACACTTGCTGTCACATTTGCAATTTTATTTTGCCTTTTCTCTTTCTGCTTTTGTGTTGTACACACATTCTGCTAATCTACTTTCTAACTTAGCGCACTTTTATATTACACTCTTCTTTCTCTACTACTGCTCTGCTCACACTGGTTAAACTACCCATTTCTACTCACACTAGTTAAACTACTATTCTGCTTTTACCATCGGCTCAATTTGCTTTAACAATCAGCTTATTCTTACTTTCTACTCATTCTGCTTTAACAATCAACTTATTCTTACTTTCTGTTCATTCTACTTTAACTATCAGCTTATTCTTACTTTCTCCCCAGGTTATACCTAAAGTAAATTTTATTTTAGGTGGAACCTTTACTAGGCTAACTCTACAAACGGCTATTAGAGTCATTGTCCTTGAAAAAGGTTCTAATTCTGCTTGATCCTTCGGTTAAAACATTCGACTAACTTTTCTACTAGTGAACTCATGATAGAGTAGGACCCCAAGTAGCTTCTTACTTTGCTAGTGAGAGCAGCGAAAACTTACGTAGGTCCAGATCCCAACTGAATTCACATAGTATTTTTGTTACTCGTATTAGAATTGGGCCTCGACCAGCTTCTTACTCTGCCACAGATAGCAGAGAAGACCCACTTAGGCCCCGAATCTTGACTAGATCCCACTTTAGTGCTCTTGAAACTCGTGACAGAGTAGGACCTCGACCAACTTCTTACCTTGCCAATAAAGGCAGAGAAGACCTACGTAGGTCCAGATCCCAACAGGATCCACATAATATTTTTGTTACTCATGTCAGAGTTGGGCATCGACTAACTTCTCACCCTGCAAATGAAGGCAGAGAAGACCCACGTAGGCCCTAGTCCCAGTTGGACCCTACTTTCCTACTAATTCCTGCACGACAATTTAGATTAACTATGGGAAAACATTTATTGATAATACTTTTTTAAATTACATGCATTCCATGGTCTAGGCAGTTCTTGACTGGACATTGTGACCAAGAAATAGGCTCCCTTTTGGCCTACTTTTGTCACTCTATATGGCCCCAATTTGTGCCCAACTTTCCACTATTTTGTTATTCCGTGTTTTGGAATACTCGTCACAACACTAAGTCTCCTTCATGAAACTGTCGGGACAGACTTTCTTATTGAAGTAGCTTTGCAATCTTTTGTGATAATGTTCTAGTCTAACTAGTACTACATCTCATTTTTCGTCCAACAAGTCCAGTTCTGCAACTATCTATTGGTCATTTATGCAGTCTGCACTACTTTGGACCTCATTGTGGGGAAGTTGTTCTCAATAGGAATCATTGCTTCCATCTCGTAGGCCATGGTGAATGGTGACATCCCTGTGGAAATTCTTGTGGTCGTCCTGTAAGCCTACAAGACGCCATGCAAGACTGTTGTCCATCTACCTTTTGTGTCCCCTTGCCTCTTCTTCAAGATATCTATTAACACCTTATTTGTAGCCTTGGCTTGCCCATTACCCTGGGGGTATTATGGTGTGGAAAACAATTGCTTTATTCCATGCTCACTGCAGAATTCTCAGCTCTGTTATCTAGTAAACTACGTTTCATTACCAAATACTATGGTGTGCGGCAGTCCAAACCTACAAATAATGTTCTACCAAAGAAACTTCTGGACCTCTTACTATCGGATTCTAGCTAAAGGGAGTGCTTATGTCCACTTAGTGAAATAGTTCGTTGCCACCAATAGGAAAGTCAGATTGCTTGGCGCCCTTGGCAACGGGCCTACTAAATCGATCCCCCACTGCACAAAGGGTCACGGGCTGATAAGGGGGTTGAGTTGTACTACTGGCTGTCAGATTATTTTTCCATGTCTTTGGCAACTATCACAGCATTTGACGTGCACTGCTGCATTCTTCTGCAGATATGGCCATAAATAACCTTGCGAAAGTACTTTATCTACCAAAAATCGTGCCCCTGAATGATTTCTAGAGTCTCCCTCATGGATTTTGTTTAACACCTCTTTCACTTCTTCCAAGGGTAAACAATGCAAGAGTGGTCCTACCACAAACTTCCTGTATAGAACCCCATCCAGGATAATGTACCTCTTTGCTCGGTTCCTAACCCGTCTGGCTTCTTTCAAATCACTAGGTAGCTTTCCCTATTACAGGAAGGCTAGAATTGTATTCATCCATCCTTGGTCCCTTTCAACTGCTACCATATTGGCAAACCTAGGCTTGTTAATTGTTAGACGCTCCTGATAGCCTAACGACAACTCCCTTCTATCCTACTCGGCCAGCATCAAGGCGATGTAGGCTAGAGCATCTATATCCAAATTCTCTATTCGAGGTATATGCTTTACTTTTACTCTTCATGCGCGATGCATAACGGATCTAATCTTTTATAGGTAGAGCTATATCCTGGGATTTTGAGTCTCAAATGTCCCATTGATGTGATTCACCACTAACTGTGAGTCGTTGTAAACTGTGGCCTTAGATACCCCTAGACCAGTTAAAAATTTGAGGCCGAGCAGTATCGCATCGTATTCCGCTTAATTGTTCAATGTCTTAAACCCCAATCTAACTACTGTAGATACGTGATTCTCGCGATTACGATGGCCACATCTACTAAGGTTTGGGGTCGCCACCATTCATATTGTAAGTGGGTGTAAATGGTCACCCAATGTACATTTTTCGGAAAAAGTGACATTTTGGCATTTTAGTGACTCACGATAGATAAAATACCGATCAACTTCGAGATCGGAGTAAGTGACTCGGTTGGAGAAAAGGGAAGCTGTTAGGCACCTTTTTCTCCCCACCATGTGGTGGTAACCTCAATTCAACTCGGTTATTTTAAATTGAAAATGCAAAATAAAAATGAAGTGCCATGTGTCGATATCTTGTACCCTTAGTAGGGATTTGCTTTCGGCTTGATTATAGAATCATCCCATTGAAGGAGATGATCTTTTGAATCATTTGCCTCAGAAGCTAAGTATGATTTGAAAAATATTGGCTATGGTTATGGGTTCATTCTCATGAGTTGAGAAGAACCCGAACACCAATTGCCTCAAAACAGTTGAGGGATTAAAATCGATTTTGTTTTCAAAATGGATTACAACCCTTATACTTTCGACCAGACCAAAGTTCGATCTACTGGAGATAAATGAGGGGATCATTGCATCTTAAGTCCTTTTAAAATAAAACTAAAGAGCAGAGGGGGATAATAGAAGATGGAGAGCTATGGGTTGGAGGTGTTTGATTTGAGAGAATTGAAGTTTATAAGGAGTAATGAGGGTAGGTTAGGGGAGGGTTAATTTTTTAGAGAAAGGTGGTGGGGTGGGTGGTTTGATGAAGGAGGTGAGAGTGGGTGATGACATGTGTCTCCTTTTGATGATAAAAAAGTGATTGATTGATGTGGGTTGTGGTTTATGGGTTAAGGTTGTGGGTTAGATATGAATTGGATATGTGTTTGGGCTTAGGGGCTTAAACTTAGGTTTTAGGAAAGGTTTTGGGTTTTAGGAATTGGTTGGGATCATTTTGGATTAGATTTGGGAGGGTGGATACATTTTAGGTTTTTAGATGATATGGGATTGGATATAGGTTAGGGGATAATGCGAGAAATACATTTTAGGTGACTTACTGGTTCGTGAGCCTTAGATGGGCTTAGGTTTTTTCGGATTTGGAGATGGAATGGTGAGGGTAAAAGAAGTGATAGGTCTCTCATTTTAATTTTATCCATTTTTTGAGGTTTTGAAATTATTGGATTAAGCAAAATGCCACGTGTTGACAAATCGAGCTTTTTAGGCTCGTTGGTGAACTTTATCGAAAATTTGGCATTTTTGAATTTGGAAGCTGAGCGACGAATATTGGAAAAGCGTAGGATAGGGCCATTAGGAGGTCTTAGGGGCCTTAATTCGATCAAAATATCACTTTTCAATGACTTGGGCCCTTAAGGCCCGTTGGCCCATTTATTTGGAAAATCGATATTTTTGGGCCCTTTCGAGTAGGGGCCCATTCAAATTGGGGTATCTACAGCTGTCCTTTTTTAAAGGAATTATGTGCAAAGAACTGTAAAGAATAGACTTAACCCCTATTTGTACGGGATAAAAAACTTTGTTGAAACACGACTTCGAATTGTCGATTGAATTGATGACTTTTATAGAAAATGGCTATTCAAGCACGGGGTCTGATAAAGACTTGCCTTATTAATTCCTTAATCTCGATGGCGCGGAGCTCGTGTGAGATCTCAAATTTGATAAGTTTTGAAATTCATATATTTTTTATTGTGTATTAACAAATCGAAGTTGAGTGCAACTTGAAATGATTTTTGAGAGATTTTTTTGATTTTTTTTTTTTTGCATTTTCTTGATTTTTGTTTTTTTTTTTTTTTGTATTTTCTCGATTTTTGATTTTTTGAATTTTTTGAATTTTTTTTTTTATGTTTTTGTTTTTTTTTTGTTTTTTTTATGAAATGTGCGTTCTTTACTTCTTTACATTTTTCTTCTACAACCTAAAATCCATTCTTCATTATCTTTTTTTGTTGATCTTACTTTATTTTTACCATAAGTTAATCCTTCCAATTCATGTACTGTCCCTTGTAATGACGCCTTTGATCTTTTCAACGGTGCAAACAATAAGGTTGTTAACAATTGCCACATATCTAAGATGAAGTTTTGTTGTTGGAGTCGAATCAACCAAGATCTGAAGGTAGGAAGGCTACATAGTCTGAGTCGCCCCACATTCATTGCAACAATATCAACAGGAGCATAAACTAAGAAAGAGCCTGTTGTATCGGTGCTACTCTCTTGCAATATCCACATGTTGTTCTGGTTGAAATTTGGGGTATTTACTTGTAGTAGAGATGCGTAGTTACCAGGATCTTTGCCATTAACAATGTGTGTCATTCCTTGAACAACACCACCATTAGAAAGGATATCCCGCTCATCACGAGAATTTTCATTCTTGAGGAAATCAAAGACTCTCTTTGGTGGAACAGGAAGTCAGAAAGAAGTGGCTGCACTTAGCACAATACCAGGAGGTCGGCCTGGGTCGTCTATGCTCTTTTTGGTTATGACCTTCACATCATCAGCTCCACATCCTGATAATATGGTCCATGTGTGAGTGGTAGAAGTACTCACACAAGAACAAAAACTCATCACCATTCTCTTATCTAGCTTCAACATACTTTTTCACCCTTTTTGATTCGTTGTCACACCAATATCTCCAGTCGGCATGTTACTAGTCATAACACTAGCAAGGCGTATGCACTGTCGATCTAAGGTAGCAACCCATCTCTTTGCTCCAGATCCAAGGTCATATTTTAACCAACGATTTATATATAGTGTGAACTACTTCGTCATCCCTTTCAACATGTTCATTCCATACAACCTTAGAATAACCATTTGGCATTTCTTGGATTACATAGCCAGATGGCCTTTTTCAGTATCTCAATATCGAGCTAGGACGTAAATGGTCCAAAGACACATCGACAACCGCCCAAATTCCCTCGGAGTGTTATTTACAATACCTTACAAAGAAATTCTCTCGGGTCGGAACAAGAGGTGAAGGGACTTGGAATTCTACTATCATCACTTGAAGGGCTCCATTGTAGTTTTCTACTACACCTGTTGATAATATCTCGAGAGTCATTGCTCTTGAAACAATACTAGAAAACATAATGGACCACTGATTCACATCCATAAGGATCTCAACAAGGTTAATATGATTCTTGATTACAATGACACTTTCTTGTGAAGCTTCTATTTTCAATCCAAAAGGTTTCAGCCTAATTCCTTTAGGAAAAGTTTCCATGTACTCTTCTTCATTTAGAATCTCACAAGTATCGTCAAGGCCACGCATCCATAAGGGTTCCCCAAGTTGGGCCATTCGGATCAGCTTTTCCATTGTTGAAATTGCAAGCTCGATGATCAATGGTTTATCCGTCTCAGTAGGCCCGGAGAGTGATCTCAGGAGAGGCTTGCTTAGGGTCCCTGCTTCGATGCCTTCGCGTCTTACCTAGTGAGTAGTGATGCTTCGAACGCCGAGATGGTGATGATAGGATAAGCTATCTGAATTCGTGCTTTGGAAGAGAGACTTGATTCATTTCTCATCGAGACGTGTGATTGGCACTATATATTTTATATTTTCATTTTGTTAGTAAAAAATGTAATGTCAAACTTTTGAAAAGAAAATAAGTTTTTTACTTACCCAGCCTCAGGTGTATCTAATGCTTTGAAAACTTGAAGTTTGAATAAGTCCTAGATTTTTCATCATCGACCAAAATAGTAATTTTTTTTTGAAATTTTATGAAATGTCTTTATCAAATGGGTACGATAAATTCAGAGTTTGTAAAATCTTTGATTGTGACGATTTCGGTATTTTTACCAACCATAGAGGATATAAGCGTCAATTGCTCTTTCGGTTTCTTTAGAGTCATCCCTAGTGCCCTGGTATTGGAAGACTATTATCTGTTTGGGTCTTGAAAATTTGAAAATAGTTCGCCATTCACAGTTTATACTCTTACGGGTCAGGAGTTTTTTTTTTATTTTTATTTTTTTTGTTTGCCTTTATTGCCCCTGGTGCTAATTACGATTTTCACCAGACCCGATTTTCACATTTTTGTTCATCGACGTCCTTTTTGGGATTTTCATCGTGCCGGTGGCTTTGATCTTACCATAGTCTGATTCTTTTACTCATAGCGCCCTTTCAGTTTTTCACTATACTTTTTCAGACTATGCTTGCATTTTTTAATTTTTACATTACAGTTCTTGTTCAGAGTCTCTGTGTCTTTGTGGCTTGGTGACTCAAGTTGAGCTGCGAGATCAGCGACTCTACTCTTGTAGTGGTACTCTTTCTTGAGTAATAGATCTAGATTTCCCTCTCGAGTTTGAAGACGACTATTCGTGCTTCAGCAACTCAACTTAAGCAGCTAGATCGACTACTCTACGCTTCAAGTACTATTTTTTTTTCGAATATCCAATCTAGATTCCCTTCTCGAGTCTTCCAATGACTAATAAGACTTTGAGGTCCGGACCAAGTCGAAAGATCATTGGTGCTGCTACTGTCACTATGTTGTCCTAGTACATTCCTTGATCAAAAATAACTTTTAATAGGACGAAACGTTGGCTTGGGCTTATATGGTAGTGGAAGGATACAAAAGAAGTTAAGGTCTGGATGTATTTAAATTGGTTTAGACATGGGACTCATTTATTTTTGTTTCAAAAATGTGATCTATGTCTCCTCCTAGCTCCTTTCGAGCTTGTTTAGGCTGGAGATTTGGGTCGAGCTCAAGATTAAATGTCCGAGTTTTTTTACTTTTTCAATTTTTTTTGTATTTTTAGACTTTCACAGTTTATCCTCATGCGGACCATGAGTAATTTGATGCTTTTGATTTTTTTAATTTTCTTTTCTTTTGTCTTTTTTTTTTGATAATTATTGACTTGTCCTAGTCTTAGGTTAAGAAATGAATGTGATGGCTCAAAAGGGTTGACTATGATTGATAGTTAGTTTGGAATAACAAAGATGGCCTTTCGTCATCTCAGGATCAGTTTTTAGGCATAGTATTTCTTGACAGTGTCAGCATTGATCGGGTGCAGGAAGACTTGTCCGTCCATCTTCGTAAGGATCAGAGCTCCTCCTGTCATACCTTTTGCATGATAAATGGTCCCTCATAGTTTGGTTGAAACTTTCCCCTGGCATTTTTTTGAATTGGTAGAATCTTCTTCAATACAAGGTCTCCTGGCGAGAAATTTCTAAATTTGATTTTCTTTGTACGTAACTGTCATTTGCTCGATAATTTTCTTGATGTTTTTGTTGGCTGTCTTGATTGCTTCGCTCATCTTAGGTCTGTAGGGTACAAAGTCGTGGTGAGTGATCTGGAAGTTTTCACACATCTTGATCATATCCTTATTCTTAAAGTTCTTGGCATTATCAGTCACTAGTCTGTTGGGAAGCTCATATCTGCAGATAATGTTGTTCTTGAAAAATTTTAGGATATTACTTTTTGTGACGTTGGCATATGAAGCCGCTTCTACCCACTTGGTGAAATAGTCTATAGCAATTAAGATGAAACGATGCCCGTTCATAACTTTCAGCGAGATCTGTCCGATGACATCCATGCCCCAGAGCGAAAAGGGCCAAGGGTAGTCATATTATACAGTTCTGAAGGTGAAGCATTGATCTTGTTGGCATAAATCTGGCATAGATGACATTTGTGAACATGCTGATAGCAGTCACTCTCCATAGTTGTCCAATAGTATCCTATCCTCATAATCTTCTTTGCTTGCATATGACCATTCATGTGGGGTCCACGGACTCCACCATGTACAGTCTCGATTAGTCGTTTTGCTTCAGCTTCTACCATGCATCGAAGTAAGACTTCATGATGTGATTTTTTTGTATAAGATACTATTGCTCAAGAAGAATTGACCTGCTAATTTTTTAATATTTCTTCGGTCGTTCGACGTTGCATTTGATGGGAGGGTTCGATCTTCAAGATATGCTTTGATGTCTGAGTACCATGGCTTTTCTTCGGGTTCTTTTACTTCAACGAGTAAGCAATAGGCCGGCTCATCTTGAATTCCAATCTCAATTGAGTCGATGACTAGGATTTTTGAGATACTAATCATAGAAGCAAGTGTAGCTAGTGCATCTACAAACTGATTCTTAGCTCTTGGTATGTATGTGAATGAAATCATGTCAAATCACGAATTTAGTTCTTTCAGATACTCGTGGTAAGGGACTAGTCTCTGCTCTCGGATTTTCCATTCTCTAGTTGTCTGATAGATTACTAAGCTTGAATCTCCGAAAATATCGATCTCATCTACCTCGAGATGTAGTGCTACTTTCAACCCTGCTATGCATGCTTCGTATTCAACATCGTTGTTAGAACATTGAAACTTTAGTTTGATGGCAATTGAAACGTAGGACCCGTCTGATTTGATCAAGACCGCCCCTATTACGTTTCTTTTCTAATTAGCTGCTCAGTCGAAGTACATTTTTTCAACCTGGTTCTTCATCATCGTCCTCAACCTCAGTGAGTAATATGGCTTCGTCCGAAAAGTTCGTCTTCAATGGCTCATAATCAAGTAATGGGTGCTCGACTAAGTGATCGGCGATGGCTTGCCCTTTGATGGCTTTCTGAGTGACATAGGTGATGTCAAACTCAGATAATCATAATTGCCATTTCGCTGTATAACCTATTAGTTCCGATTTCTCGAAACGATACTTCAGGGGGTCTATCCTGGTTATAAGCATAGTCGAGTAACTAAGCAAATAGTGACGTAGTCGTTGAGATGCCCAGACTAATGCACAACAAGTCTTCTCAAGTGTCGAATGTTTTGCCTCATACTCAGTAAACTTTTTGCTGAGATAATAGATAACATGTTCCTTCCGTCCTGATTTATCATGTTGCCCTAGCATACACCCCATTGACATTTCTTGTACTGAGATGTACATCAACAGAGGTTGCCTTGGAGTAGGAGGGACCAAGACTGGTAGATTGAGCAGGTATTGCTTGATTTTATCAAATACTTCCTGACAGTTTTTGTTCCATTTTTTTGGTGTATCCTTTTTGAATAGCTTAAAAACTAGTTCACAGATAGGCGTGAGTTGAACAATGAAACGATTGATGTACTATATCCTTCCCAGAAAGCTCCGAACGTCTCTTTCTAAAATAGGTGCCTTCATTTCGATGATATACTTGGTTTTTACCGGATCTTCCTCAATGCCCCTTTTGCTGACGATGAAACCCAATAGTTTGCTCGATGTTGTCACGAATACACATTTTATTGGGTTGAGTCTTAAACTGTACTTCCTCATCCTGTCGAATAACTTCTTGAGATTTACTAGATGATCTTCTTCTATGCCAGATTTAATGATCATGTCATCTAAATAGACCTCCATCTCTTTATGGATCATATCGTAGAATAAGCGGTCATTTCCCATTGGTAAGTCGCCCTTGCGTTCTTCAACTTGAATGGCATGACTTTGTAGTGGAAAGTACCCCATGGTGTGATGAATACAATTTTTCTTGGTCTTCTTCTGCCAATTTTATCTAGTTATAGCCTGAGAAGTCGCCCATGAACGAGAACATGCTATGCCCTGCTGTATTGTCGACTAGAGTGTTGATGTGTAGTAGTGGAAAATCATCCTTAGGACTAGCTTTGTTCAGGTCCCGGTAGTTAACACATATGTGTACCTTCCCATCTTTCTTAGGTACTGAGACAACGTTAACTAACCATTCGGGGTATGTAGATACTACAAGAAACCCTGCTTCGAATTATTTCATGACCTCATCCTTGACCTTGAGGGTCCATTCTGATTTTAGTATTTTCAATTTCTGTTTGATCGGCTTATTTTAGGGAACAATGGTAGCTTGTGGACGATCAGATCTATATCTAACCCAGGCATATCTCTGTATGACCATGCAAAGATGTCTTGATAATCTTGTAAGAGTTTGATTATTTCTTCCTTTTGCTGTAATGTTAATAAGGCTCCGATTTTGATGATTCGTGGGTCCTCTTCGGTACCAAGATTGATTGAATTTGTATCCTTGATGTTTGGCTAAACACCTTTCTCGTGACGTTCTACCAAATCTTTGCTTTCTTTAGACGGGTACTCTATTTCATCCTCAGACTTTTCTTCGATCCCCATGAGGTCGAAGTCGAGTTCAAGGTCAAAATCATATTTGTTCCTTTCAAATTCTATTATATCCAGGTACTCATTTGATCGAGACAGATCTCTTGAAAACTCCTTTTTTGGTTTGTGAAAAATATATATTTTTTTACAATTTTGAAAGATTTTTTATTTTTTTATCTTTCGAGATGTTTTTGATTTTTTTGATTTTTGAGGAATATTTTCTTTTTTGTGATTTTCTGGATTTCTGAAATAAGAAAAACAATCATGCAAATTCATTAGTAAAGATAGGGAGCCTTCAAAACAATTTTTACCCGAGGACGAGGGCTCGTTATAATCCTCGGGCAAGTTAGATTTGTCTAATGGCATTGTTTTAGGCCTCAGCAGTCTCGAGGGTAAATGAGAATTCTTTCCAATTGTTCAAGGTTTTCCCTTCTCAAAGGGGGAAGATGAGATGAGATAGTGATTTGTTGGGTGGTTTGGTTGGTGGTTCGGAGATAACTATTATCTCCAATTGATCTTTGTTAAGTTGGGGCATAGTCCCTCCCAAGCTTGGTTGGATGATGACTGATATCCAGTCAATACCAGTAGGGAAGGGTGATTCTTTCTCTAGGCTTGTGGTGATTTCCACTTTGGTGGATTCTAGAGCAGTCTCTGATAGACTTTCGTTGGAATCCCCATTGAATAAGACATCAATGTCTTCTACGAAGGATGATTGGGACTCAACAACTGAGTCTTCTTGAATGTACACAGGTTTGAACCTTATTGTTCTTGACTTTCTGGCTAGTTTTGTTGGCAGTGGTTCTGATAAACTATCAGGTCTGACCTGAGATTTCAGGAAGCTAACGCTAATATGAGGGACTTTACCCAGATTTCAAACATTTAGTTCACGATTTTGTTTTTTGGCTAATCGGAGTTCCCTCTTTTTGCCATTCATGTCTGCTATATCCTTTTTCGTGGGCCTAAACCCCAGATTGAAATAAGAAGTGTACTTTTTTGAGTCGACCGGTGTAGCTTTCCCTTTTCCTTCTGGTCCCGGGTCTGGGTCGGTAACCTACTTTTTTCAAAACACAACCAATCATCAGATTTTTCCTTGATAACTCTGCTCTTTCCTTCTCTTTCCCTTTTTTAACATGATTAACAGTAGCAAATTGATAGAAGTGGTAGAATGTTTTGTCCTTCGTCATCTCTATGTCGATAAACGACACGTCTGGAGCTCTTCTAGTCAGAATAAGATTCTCTGTCAATACTGATATTATCCTCTGCCTCATGATGAATTTGACTCTTTGGTGCAAAGTGGAAGGTGCAACCCCTACTATGTGGATCCATGGTCTATCCAGTAGTATGTTGAATGTTGTTGGCATCTCCATGACCTCAAAAGTTACTTCAAATGTACATGGGCCTATTGTGATCGATAAATCCACTCCCAGAGAATCCCTTCTCGAGCTATCAAAACCTCGAACAACTTTGTTGTTTGGTTTGACAGGCGACTAGTCAGCGTTAAGTTTTCTAAATGTTTCGAGAGGATAGACATTGAGGGCTGAACCATTATCGATTAACACCCTTGCAATGCATATGACCATGATATTTAATGGTTCCACATGTCCCCCCCCTTTGGCATGAATTCGCTTTCAGGGAAGATAATGGGATTGGGTGCCATGATCTGACTAACCGTTTGCTCCAACTGTGCTGGCGAAATGGTCGTAGGTACATGTGATTTCCCAAAACTCTCAATAGTACTTCTTGGTGTTTTTCAAATTTTTGTAGAAGACACAGAATGCTAATCTGAGCTGGTTGTTTGTTTAGCTGGTCGACGATATTATACTCACTCTTGCGAATATGCTTAATGAAGTCTGCAACTTCTTTATCTGACATCTTCACCCTCTTTTCTTTCTCATTATTTTTACTCATTTTGTCATTTCCTTTTATTTTTCTTTTCTCTTCATGTTCTGTCCCTTTCGATGTTTATTTTGTCTTTTCCCTGATGTTAACTCCTTTTGCTGGTAACTTTTGGCACTTCCCTGATTTTGTCATATGACCAATGTCTGTCACCATGGCTTTCTTCATGGTCTCAACCCCTGCGGTTGTGGTGATGGTGGTCTCGTAGCTCTAGAGAACTGCTTGGTTGCAGTTATAAGGGAATGGTTTAGGTAAGCGGATGGTCATTGGAGGTAGATCAGGTTTTACACTGAGAATGAGGGGTGGTGGTGATGATTTGGACATGGTGGTGATAAGAGGAGTTACGTGAGGAGTTGATGGAATATATGGAATGACGAGTGGTGGGCGTGAGGATGAAGTGTAAGGTATGTGAAAGGGGGGTCGAACTGTATTTTGGGAACTTGGCAATGTATAAGGTATGATGAAAGGTGGTCGGGTGGTAGCATTGGGATTTTGATGAGTGGGATGGAGGGTGAGGTTTACCATTATGAGTGGTAGATGTGAATGTTGAGATGAGTTGGGCGCGTATTGGTTGACATTGTTGATTATTGGTGTTTTTGGTCCCTGAGTAAAATGGATTCTGACCCTTGACCCAACAGGAGCTATCAGAGCTGATGATATTTGACTTTACGAGCCTAGGGGCAACAACAGGGATTCCCCCTCAAAGAAAGTTAGTGTCGGTAGGAAAGAAAAGAGAAAAGACACATGTTAACATTGTACAACCAAACCGATCCCTCTTCATTCCAGCACCAGTACTGAGAAAACAAACTTCGTCGACCTCATGGGCCCCAGCGCTACCACCAGCCTGTACCTCAGAACCAATTCCAAGCAAATCCTCTACCTATTGTACCACAGACACCACAGTACGGGTAGGGTCAGCAAGCACGGCCTAACAGAGTTAACAGGGTGTTTACCAGGTTACCCATGTCATTGTCAGAGTTGTTCCCAATACTGCTCAGGGGAAAGTATCTCACGAAAAGACCACCAAATCCAGAAGCTACAAGAGGACCAGGGTACAATCCTAGTTTGTTCTGTGAATTCCATATGGGTGCACCAGGGCATTCTACAGACCAGTGTTGGAGCCTCAAGCATCAAGTACAAAACCTGATAGAAAGGAAGCTTCTCATACTAGATGGACCAACGAACCCTACTCAACAACAGAACATCAACCAAATCCCCCTACCTATTCACAATATAGAGGGAAATAGGCATAGAGTGAATGCCATTCTCGAAAAACCAGATCTGCTACCTATACTAGGTTTGAAAAGGTACTGGTAGTGTGTCCCACCAAATGAGTATAAAAAACATGCCCTAGTATTGAGATGAACGTAGTGTTCATTTCTTGTTCAGTCATTGCGGGCCTTACTTGTAAAGCAGACTCTCGCCACCTTTGGGCATACTCTTTTACCGTGTCCCTCTGTTTTCTCACTATCTTAGCCATGTCATTTCGATCCAATCCCACATCCGTATTGAATCGATAATTGTGCTAGAACATCTCAACTAGGTCCTGCTAGTTCTTAATGAGAGTGTGGTCCAACTCGAAAAATCATTTGAGTGCTGGTCCCGTTAAGCTTTTTTGGAATAACTGCACCAATAGCCTGTCATCTTCGTCGTATTGGCACATGGATCCACAATATAGTTTCAGGTGTGAAAGAGGGCACCCCACTCCATTGTACTTTTTGAACTCCGGACACTTGAACTTGGTCGGTAATTGAGCATTGGGATAGAAATAGAGGTCTTTGAACCGAGTTCCACTCATAGTATTGAGGCCTTTCATCCTCCTCATTTCTTCTTGTAGTGACTCGATTTGCTGAGCCAAATTTTCATCTCTTGCACTTTTGGCCTCTGTGGCCCTATACTCATATTCGTCATCAGGAATGACCACAGGGGGTGGTCGATTATGTGGAATATAGAGTGGGGGTCCCTGGTATTCTAGCACTGCGGGAGGCATAGTGGTTTGTGGTCCCTACGGAGATTGCTCGGGTAGATCTTGATTTGACCCTGACGCATGGTGCTGCATTGTTTGGGCTTGTATGATGTTGGCATTGACTAACACGGCACTCAGCATCTTTTCTTGCCTCTCAATCATTTTCAATAGTACTGCTATTCTGGGATCAACATTTGACATTTCGACTGCTGTGGGGTATGTTGGTTCGGAAGAACTCATGGTAACAGTGGAAGATCTAAGAAAACACGGAGGTACCTCTGGCTGCTTATATTTCTTTCGTTTGGCCACCTTTAGGTACAGAAGACCAAGCGTTATTATTTTGTTTCCAAAAATAAAGAAACATGATATTTTTATTAGGTCGGGTCAAATTATTTATTATAAGGTAAACGAGTTTTAAAACGAAGGGTTTCTCGGTGCGGAGTCAGGATCAACACGGAGTTGGCATCAACGCGGAGTTGGATTGTGTATTTTTGAAAATAATTACATCAACACAAAACTGGCATCAACATGGAGTTGGCATCAGCATGGAGCTGGCATCAACATGGAATCGAAAACATTTTGAAAAAGAAAATTTCATCAGCACGGGGCTGGCATCGACATGGAGTCGGTAAAATATTTTTTTGAAAAAAAAATTATCTCAACACAAAGCTAGCATCGACATAGAGTTGGCATTAACACGGAGTTGGCATCAGCACGGAGCTGGCATCGACATAGAGTCGATAAAACCTTTTGAAAAAGAGAATTTCATCAGTACGGAGCTGGCATCGACATGGAGTCAATAAAATCTTTTGAAAAAAGAGTTACATCAGCGCGGAACTGGCATCAACACGGAGTCGGCATCAATACGGAGTTGGCATTAACACGGAGTGGCATCGACACGGAGTCGATATAACATTGAAAAAAAAAGAATTACATCAGCACAGAGCTGACATCGACACAGAATCGGTATAACATTGAGAAAAAAAATTACATCAGCACGAGACTGGCATCGACACGGAGTCGGTATAGCATTTTGAAAAGTGGATTGCTATAAACAATTCAAGTTGAAAAGATATTTTTTTTGTTAGCCCTCAACCCAATTTTATGAAATCAATGCCGGCCAGTCAGATCTCTAGGGAAGAGGCGGCGCACAATGGTACTCTTAAATCACCTCATTTCCTTGAATAGACGTAGTCTATCCTCCTCATATCAACAAGGCAAGATCTTTCTAGGCACTGACTTTGATCAAGGACTGCAATTGGCGCTTTTAAAATATATATATTTTTTGGTTAAAAAAGATTGAATTAATTTGAGTTGATTGATCAGTTGTTAAATTTGTTAGATCATAGATGGATTTGGTTCAATATGGGTCGTGGACTCGATTTGTAGTGAATTTGGGTCATGGACCTAGTTGAAATGGATCTAGGTCGTGGACCCAGTTAAAATGGATCTGGGTCATGAACCCAGTTGAAATGGATCTGGGTCGTAAACCCAGTTGAAATGGATCTGGGTTGTGGACCCAGTTGCAATGATCTAATTGAAATGAAGCTGGGTCGTGGACCCATTTGTAGTGGATATGGGTGGTTGACCCATTTGATGGATATGGGTCGTGGACTCATTTTTGATGTTTAGTGATAGACGGTAACGGACTTGATTGTAGGCGAGGTTGATAGTGTACCACGTTAGGTGGGGTCAACTTTGATCGAAAGGATACATGCGAGTTATGTTTTGATCAAACAAAAAAAAATGACGAGGAGTAGGTCCTAAGCTTAATTAAAAAATGATCCACTTAAGCATTTTTAAGCCTTAAACGTTAAAAAAAAATAAACCCGAGAACAAAAGTTGTCAAGACTGATATCAGGAACAAAATGAGCAAAAAAAAATTTCATCCGTATTTCAAGTACGGATAAAGGTATTTCATACCTATCCATGCTTGAAATACGGACTAGTACGAATTTTTGGCAAATTTTTTTTTTTTCAAGTTTATTAATCCAAAATTAAGGCACATTGCCTTTAGTTTTTACCTTGGGCAAAAAAAAAAGTTACATTTTTTTCATTTTTTTTTTTTTGTTTTATGATATGCATGATAAAAAAAATTGGTTTTTCCCCTTTTACCAAGGGAATAAGCAAAGAAAAGACATACCCCTAAGCCTATACAACTTGCCATTGTGGGTTTACAACTTGGGCTTCGAGGCCCGAATACACTAAACATTTACAACGTTACTTCGAGGGTCAATATAAAATTGAAAACTTGTGTCCTAGGATTGTCTAATCGGGCACATGCATGCGGCTAGTAGGTGGTTTCACGGCTACTGATCTTCAAATCTCGATGCATACCGAAGTACATACGTCGTTGGTTGGTGATCGGATTTGATGTTTTCATCCCCGACACTTGAAATAACGATCTCAAGCCGTGGAACTACTAGGCATCCAGGCTAAATATATTGAGGGTGGGGTAGTCGTGCAATGGGGTTATGCTCGCAAATGCACGTGCCATTTCTTTTTTTCATTTCTTTTTCATCGACTCCCTTACAAGTAAGTAGTGAAAGAAAGCAACTAAATAAATATTACAACATGAGCATGTAATAAAATAAAACACAAACAACAAACAACACACAATGTTAGTTTGCAAATAACATTTTGTATATTTTTTTCAAAATGGTCGAGTTTACACGAGGGTTGAGCCTAGCTCTCCAGTGGAGTCGCCAGCTGTAGATACGTGATTCTCACGATTACGATGGCCACGTCTACTAAGATTTGGAGTCACCACTATTCATATTGTAAGTGGGTGTGAATGGTCACCTGAAGTACATTTTTCGAAAAAAGTGACATTTTGGCATTTTAGTGACTCACGATGGATAAAGTACCGATAAACTTCGAGATTGGGATAAGTGACTTGGTTGGGAAAAAGGGAAGGTGTTAGGCACCCTTGTTTCCCTACCATGTAGTGGTAACCTCAACTCAACTTAGTCATTTTAAATTGAAAATGCAAAACAAAAGTGAAGTGCCACGTGTCGATATCTTGTACCCTTGGTAGGGATTTGCTTTCGGCTTGATTATAGAATCATCCCATTGAAGGAGATGATCCTTTGAATCATTTGCCTCAGGAACTAAATGTGATTTGAAAAATATTGACTATGGTTATGGGTTCATTCTCATGAGTTGAGAAGAGCTAGAACACCAATTACCTCAAAATAGTTGAGGGATTAAAATCGATTTTATTTTCAAAATGGATTACAACCCTTATACTTTCGACCAGACCAAAGTCTGATCTACCAGAGATAGGGGAGGGGGATCATTGCATCTTAAGTTCTTCTAAAATAAAACTAAAGAGAAGAGAGGGATAATAGAAGAGGAAAATAGAGAGGGTAGAGAAGAAGAGGTATGGGTTGGAGGTGTTTGATTTGAGAGAATTGAAGTTTAGAAGGAGTAATGAGAGTAGGTTAGGGGAGGGTGTGGGTTGATGTGATTTTTTAGAGAAAAGGTGATGTGGATAGTTAATTTTTTAGAGAAAGGTGATGGGATGGGTGGTTTGATGAGGGAGGTGAGAGGGGGTGATGACATGTGTCACCTTTTGATGATAAAAGAGTGATTGGTTGATGTGGGTTGTGGTTTATGGGTTAGGGTTGTGGGTTCGATATGAATTGGATATGGGTTTGGGCTTAGGGGCATTGGACTTGGGTTTTAGGAAAGGTTTTGGGTTTTAGGAATTAGTTTAGATCATTTTGGATTGGATTTGGGAGGGTGGATACATTTTAGGTTTTTAGATGATATGGGATTGGATTTAGGTTAGGGGATAATGCGAGAAATACATTTTAGGTGACTTACGGGTTTATGGGCCTTAGATGGGCTTAGGTTTTTTCGAATTTGGAGATGGAGCGGTGAGGGTCGAGGAAGTGAAAGGTGTCCCAAGTCTCATTTTAATTTTATCCATTTTTTTGAGATTTTGAAATTATTGGATTAATCAAAATGTCACGTGTTGGCAAATTAGGTTTTTTCGGCCCGTTGGTGAACTTTATCAAAAATTTGACATTTTTGATTTTGGAAGCGGAACGACAAATATTGGGAAAGCATAGGGTAGGCCGAGTCCTTTTGGTGGGCCCCCTAAACCATTAGGAGGTCTTAGGAGCCTTGATTCGATCAAAATGTCACTTTTCAATGACTTGGGCCCTTAAGGCCCGTTGGCCCATTTATTTGGAAAATCGATATTTTTGGGCCCTTTCGAGTAAGGGCCCATTCAAATTGGAGTGTCTACAACCACCTTTTCTAGTTTACCATGTACCTCCTAAAGAATTCAAAGCCAAGAAAAGACAAGTCGAAGATGAAAATGTCAACATAAAGATTCATCCTCGCTAAAGCGTTTGCATTCATGACAACATAATCAAGAAAGCATTGTCTTCAGCTGCACCTATGACTACGCATCCTTGATGGGGCATTTGTAGGCATCAAAATTTAAATGGATCTCCATCGCTTTCTAAATTAAAGAAAGCTTCTTAAATCAAAATTAAGCCCACAAGTCTAAATTGGGGCTCATTGATTGGGATGGGCTTCATATGAATTGGATTTGGATTAAAGAGAAGATCAAGCATAAAGCCATTTTCTGAAAGCCAAGAAAACTTTCTCAGTCGATAAAGCGCGAAGCCTGGAGAGAAGAAAATCTACAGAAGCCTTTATAGAAGATCAAGCACAAAACGAGGCCAACGTCAAAGCAACCTTCTTAACCGATAGAACGCGAAGCCTAGAAAGAAGAAAAGTTACATACGTCACTATTTTTGTACTAGACGGTTAATAAGAGGAAACGCCGATATTTATATATCCTTTTTATCAAAAATCAATAAATCATTCGTGATCATATTTCACGAATCTCGAGGTAGATTTGTTGAAATTTATTGTCCACAAGTTTCTAGCATGCTCGGTGAGACTATCTCAACCTCTCATTTTTCAATCAACTACAAAAAACATTAATCAAAGCATCATGGCATCCCGTAACGTCAATACTATCGCATCAGTCACTGTTAAGAAACGTAAGAAAATCCTTTCTTCAAACCTTGAATCTGCCCAGGTTATCAGTCGTGATCATCATGTAACACGAACAATGATGAAAACTGGTGGATCCAAGCTAGTAGAGCCTCTCTAGCATCACTCCAAGAAACGTGCCTAAAAAATGACACTTACAACAAATGCATCATGCGTGGATGTTGTAGAAGACTTGTCAAATTCTTGATTTGATTCAAAGTCAAGCGAGAGATCGTCTAAATCTCTATCGATCACTTCTTCGTCGTAAACTCACACCTCTATCAGAGCAGTGATGACAATTGGAACGCTAACAACAAGTTGCTCAGATGGCAGATACTATCAACAAATTGACAAAGGTAATGGAAGATAAAGACATCCAAATTGCAACCCTTGTCAGTAGTTTGGAGCAGAAACACAAGGAGAATGAATCTAGTACTGGACCGTCGCATCCTTTAGGATTCACTCCTGAAACGTACATGACTATTCTCGAAGAAGAACAATGAGAAGACTATGTTGGCTCACGTAAAGCTACGGTAGACCCACCACAGGGGTCTGTTGCCTTACTTTCCGTTCAACAGTGGCAAACAGTGGTTACGAACACCATTCGTGCTCAGTATAGGGGCATGCCACAATCCTCATTGGTCTATTCCAAACCCTATACTAAATAGTTCAAAAGAAAAGGCAATCCAAAGTAGCATATTGCTTACTTCATCGAAACTTGCAACAACATCGGTACATTTAGTGACTTCATAGTGAAATAATTCGTTTGTTCCCTCCGTAGCAATGCATTTGATTGGTATACCGACTTAGAACCTAACTCAATAGACAGTTGGGATCAACTTGAAAGAGTGTTCCTCGATCGTTTCTGTATCACTAGAAGAACGATGAGTATGGTGGAGCTTGCTGCTGTCAAACAAAGGAAGGATGAACCGGTCATTGAGTACATAGAGCACTGGAGAAATCTTTCCCTTAACTGTATGGATCAACTTTCTCAATCTTCTATTATCAAAATGTGTATTCAAGGGATGCATTGACAACTCCTTTATATCCTGAAAAGAATTAAATCGCATACTTTCGAAGAGCTAGCTACTCGTGCACACGACATGGAGTAGAGTATAGCTGTGCGTCAGACTCAACAACCAAGCGAGTCTAAAAGGCAGGAAAAGAAGGATGGTAAGTCCTTCAAAACTAAAGAAGTCTTGTCTACTACCACTAGTAAACCTATCAAGATCACAGGTAAGAGAAGAGAAGATCAGTCAAGAACTGCTTCAACACAAGAAAAAGAAAAAACTTGGAAAACTCTTAAAGAGTTTGAAGCGAAAGAATGCCTTTTTCCTGATGCTGATGTCTTGGGCATGTTCGAAGAACTACTGAAATTGAAGCTCATTGAACTTCCAATACCCAAATGGCCAGAGGAAACGGGTCACGACAATGATCCAAAATATTATCGCTATCACAGGATGATTAGTCACCTGATTGAAAAATATTTCGTCTTCAAAGAAAAAATCAATAATTTTGCATGTAAAGGAAATATTGAACTTGATTGTGTCGAAAATGTTGTTACTTCCAACATGACCTCAACACATTTGGGTCTTTTGGTCTAATACTCTTGTCAAGTCTATATGCAACACACACTCCATCTCTCCAAATTTCAAAAGCTCTACCTCAACCACCAGAACTCATGTCCGTACATTCTGACGTTAAAAAGGCCCATCCCACACTGGGGGCAAAGTTGAATCATAGAAAGATCGCTACATTTCCCATTTCATCTTAACAAGGATCGCAATCTTATTCGACTTCAAATTCAAAGTTGAGTATCTCGCAATCTAGTTTAATTGATGATAAAGGGTGAACAGTTGTTACTCGTCGAAAAAGACGTTCTACACACGTGCCGACTCTTCCTACCCCAAAACCAAAGAGAAAAAAAAAGTCAAAACAAAGTACAGGGTCAAAGAAATGAAACAAAGTGACAAAGAAGAAAGTTTTTCGAGTTCCCCCTATAGATCTCGAAGATATCTTTCAGCAATCTCCCCGTATGCAGATTACTCTTCTAGAATTTTTACCCAAGAAACTCTTGAAGGAAGTTTGTACGGTTTCATATCACCAAGTGGAAGCATAGGTGCTAGAAGATGCTACTGATAATAACTCCAAAGAACATCCTACTACTTCCAGTAATGGAGATTAAAGACTTGGGAAAGACAATATCACCTCGAAAATGAAAGATTCGCAAGTTGACTTGGATTTCTCCAATGAACTCCAAAAAGTTCCGCATGTTTCAAAGCAAAGCTTAACTAAATCAAAACATGAAGTTCAACCCGACATAGATCCATAACAAGATGGTATATGCATGGCCACGATCACCTTCACTGATGAGGATCTCCAATTGGGTTCTCGACCTCACAATAAGCCTCTTTACGTCACAGGTTATCTGAGGGAAAATAAAGTTAAAAGAATCCTCCTGATTGTGGTTCTGTAGTTAACATTATGTTAATTCGTACCTTAAAACAAGTTGGCATCTCATCGGATCAACTTGTTTGTAGTAAGTTGATGATTCAAGGCTTCAACTTAGGTGGTCAGAGAGCTATCGACATGATAAAAATCAAGCTCTCTATCGTAGATTTGGAATCAATGACGCTTTTCCACGTGATTGATTGTAAAACTTCATATCACTTACTTCTCGATCGACTGTAGCTGCATGAAACTGGAGTAGTACCATCCACGTTACACCAATGCTTCAAGTATCACCAAGACAGTGCTAAAAAACGTGTAGTAGTAGAAGATCAACCATTTAACAAGACAAAAAAGTATTTTACCGATGCAAAATTTTATTTTGGAGGCGACGTTATTCAAGAAACACTTCCAATTTCAGTACCTTTTTCTAATAAGCAAAGACTTGACAAAGGAAAGCATACTATGAATAATGTCGAGAAGATTTCTCCTAGTCTTCAACTTCATGAAGAACGAGTAAAAGAGCATGAACTAGAAACTCAACGGATCAAAGTAAGTCAATCAAAGGTGGATGCATCATCCATAGTTGTGCCACCAACCCTAATGCTTCATTACGTATCGCAATCACGACGGAGGCCGGGACATTCACCTTTTAAAAAAATTTCTTCAAAGACCAAGTCTTTTGTCTCTAAAATCGAATTGGGGATGTTGAAAAAAAAGTTAACCCTTTCGGTTACACCTTTCCAAAAATATTACATAGTAAAGACACTCGTAGAAAATGTTATCCTAGCTATATCAATCACGAGCAACATCGCGAAGGTCAAGTCCAAAAGTTGGTTCGGTCCTAAAGCTTCAAAGTTATTCAAAATTACCGATTATAAGAAAGGTGAACCCGTACGATTGGGTGAACTACCACCAACTGATCAAATTCATAGCTTAACTACAACACAAGTCAAACTAGTTCGAGTTGGAGAAAGAGTTTCATTCACACGAGCAGGGCTAGGGTATACACCAGAGGTTCCAATCGAAAATTTTAAGATGAAGATGGCATCTTCACAATATACTACAATAAAGATGAGTCTATAAAACAAATACTAGTTCCACAGATATCGATCTTTGATCAAATTGGTGGCCACATATTGACCACGTCAGTATTTGATCAATTGGAGATTTTAGATGATCATCATGATGTACAAACTCATAAACCTCGTGTGTCTGCATTATCTAGACTTGGTCAGAATGTTGGAGTAAAAATACGAAGATAATCACAACGTTGACCTAAGCAAAGAAATAAACATGTTGAGCATAAAGATAGTAGTGGCTTGCATAGCACTATTCCATCTCGCATAAAATAACAAGCAGCTTTAGAGGTCTCGATATCATATGTATTAGTTGTGAAGTGATGTACCATCATCCTCACAAACCAAACAAATAACAATCGAGCTTCAACTATGGGAATAGAAAATTCTAAAATTATCATTTCTGTAAATCATATTATTATTGAGAAATTCCTAGAAGAAGATTCTGTATCGTCAGATGAACTCGAGAATGCTCCACTAGTCTTTGAAGAAGGGGGACAAGCCACTATTGACGACTTGAAAGAAATAAATCTTAGGATGATTGAAGAGTCGCGACCCATGTTTGTCAACGCTCTTTTAAACCAACATGAAGAATCTGAGTACTTCAAGTTGTCACAAAAATACAAAGATGTATTTGCTTGGACTTATAAAGAAATGCCAAGACTTAATCCGAAGATTGTTATTTATCAGCTCGCGGTCAAACATGGAGTTCGTCTAATAAAATAGGCCTAACGTCATTTTCGACTAGAGTTGGTACCCCAAATTGAGACAGAGGTCAACAAGTTGATTGAAGCTAGCTTTATCCAAGAAGTAAATTATCTAACCTGGATTTTCAACATAGTTCCGATAAAAAAGAAGATTAAACAAATTTGAGTGTGTGTGGAGTTTTGTAACTTGAATAATACATGTCCAAAATATGATTTTTCACTTCCAATCATAAAACTTATGGTTAATGTGACTACAGGACATGAAACTGTCTTTCATGGATGGATCTTCTGGTTATAATCAAATTCGAATGTCGTTAAAAGATGAGGAGCTCACGACCTTCCATATCTCAAAAGGTATATATTGTTACAAAATTACGCCTTTTGGACTTAAGAATTCTGGTGTTACTTACCAACGAGCTATGCAAAAAATCTTTGATGACATGCTACATGATAAAGTTAAATGTTACGTTGACGACCTAGTAGTAAAGTCCAAGAAAAGAGAAGATTACTTACAACATCTACGTGATACCTTTGACAGATTGTGACTATATCAGCTCAAGATGAATCCATTAAAATGTATTTTTGGAGTTACCTCAAGTAAATTTTTGGGATTTGTGGTTCGGCATCGCGGTATTGAAATTAATCGAAATAAGATTGAAGCCATTCAAAAAATACCAGCACCAAAGAATATTCATGAACTCAAAAGTCTATAAAGTCGAATTGCTTACATTCATAAATTCATTTCAAACTTAACTGGTCGTTGTCATCCCTTCAGTCGATTGATGAAGAAAGATACATCATTTGAATGGGATGAAGCTTTTGAGAATGCTTTAAAAAGTATCAAAGAGTATCTTGTCAAGCCTCCTGTTCTTTTTGCACCAATTCCTGATAAGCCACTGATTCTTTATATTAGTGTGTAAGAAATGTCACTTGGAGCATTGCTGGCTCAAGAAAATGATGAAGGAAAATAAAGTGTACTCTACTACTTGAGTCAAATTCTTGTTGGAGTGGAAGTAAATTATTCACCCATCGAGAAGATATGTTTAGCACTCATCTTTGTTATAAAAAAACTTTGGCATTACATGTTATCACACACAATCCGACTCATTGCGCGAGCTGATCCACTCAAGTACATCATGACAAGGCTAGTCTTATTAGGAAGAATAACTAAATGGGCTATTTTCTTATCAGAATTTGAGATTATTTACACCCCTCAGAAGGTTGTAAAAGGGCTAGCATTAGTCGATTTTCTTGCTGATCATCGTATTTCGACTAAATGGGATTTGTCTCATGACTTGCCTGGTGAAGAAGGTTTTTCTATTGATGTGCTTTAAGCTTGGAGAATATTCTTTGATGGCGCAGTTAGAAGAGATGGAGCAGGAGTAGGTGTAATTTTTACCACCCCACAAAATGAGATATTTTCGTTCTCGTTTTCGTTTGCCATGACAAAATTACGTTCAAACAATGTTGCAGAATACCAATCTCTGATCATTGATTTAGAACTCAAGTTGGAGATAAAGTTATGCCAACTCTATGTGTATGGGAACTCACAACTTGTCATCAATCAACTCTTAAAAGAGTATGACGTTCAAAAATATGAATTGGTACCTTATCACCACTATACTACACAACTTATAAGTCAGTTTGAAGACGTCATCATCAGGCATATACCAAAAGCTGAAAATAAGCAGGCTGACACTTTAACTAGTCTTGTTGCAAGTTTGGCTATGCCAGAAGGAGAGACAATGAGTATTCCAATTGCCATAGGTAGGTACTACCTCTTTTGATAGATGAAAATTGTGAGTTACACGAAGCAAACACCATCGAAATAGTCAAAGTCAAAGATTGGAGAAAGTTGTTTATTGACTATCTACAGTATGGAAAACTGCCAAACGACCTAAAACACAAAATTGAAATACGTCGTAGGGCACCTCGATTTTTCTATTTCAACGATAAGTTATATCGTTGCTCTTTTGATGACATCTTAATGAGATGTCTCAGAGAAGATGAAGTTCAAAATATTTTAGAAGAAACATACTCTGGAATGTGCGGTATACATTAGTCAGGACCTGATGAGTGTCTCCAAACACTCAATTATACGCACATTTTCTGGACATTTATCTTGATCTTTGTCCCTACTTCTCCATATTAAGGTAATAATCATGATAAGCCTCAAAGCACCATGTTGCATGTTAATTAAGCTTAATTATATATAAATAAATTCATTTATTAGATAAATCTAATTACGTGTATTTCTTGTGCAGAAAATCAACAATTTGGAATCAAAATCTCAAGACAAAAGCATTTGGGCCCACTTTGAATGCCCTAATCCTTTGGAATGTCTTAATCCTTAACTCATGTTCTCCTCTTTTGTCTTTTTGTGAAAAAAAAAATGGAGGCTACTTTTAGACTCTTCTACAAATATTTTTCTCTATAAATAGAGCCTCAATCTCTAGAGAAGGGGTCCCATTTTGGTTCTCTTATCAAAGACTCCTTTAATCTAAGGCTCTTAGCCTATTCTCTTATTTTTTATATTTTCATTTTCTAGTTATTTTATTTTGGCTAAATAGTTTTGTAAGAAGTAGAAGAAGAAAAAGTTATAAGTTTCTCCATGAAATGAAGAAAAGTTATTTCATCTCTTATCTTCTCTCTTTTGCAATTACATTAGGCTAAGTTCTCCTCCATTGGAGAGTGGAAAAGTCTAGAGCAAGTTCTTGTGTTGTTTCTAATTTCATGCCGTTCTTTTATTTAAAATACTAATGAGTTCTTTTTAAGATTTCTTGCACCTTTTATTCTTAATATAGATACTTTATGCTTAAATTAGATCGAGATAAAGTATGCTTAAACTAGATAATTGGTAGTAGGAAGTTTTCAAAGAATTCTATTTTGTTTATGTACCCTCGTTTGATTTAATTTGATCTAGAGAGCTAACACCAAGCCCTTATGATTGAGTTATAAAAAGGCTAGAGATTAGGAATTGCTCATCAACATGTTCTAGGTAGATCTACCTCCAATGGTATTTTAATTTCATAAGTTTACTTGTTTTTAATTTCATTTACTTTAGTTCATTTTCTAGTAATTTTACATCTTCTTATAAGTTCAAAAATACAAAGAAAATAGTTTTAATTCCTTTTAGTTAATTTAAATTTTATCCTCTTAGCTTAACTCTACTCCTCATTTTTCTTGGGTTTGATCCCCTACTTGTCCCACAAGTAAGGTAAAAGTAAGATTATTATTAACTCCGGTGAGAAGAACAACGATAGTCTCATCAAAATTTTGACGCCGCTACCGGGGAAAGGTAAAGGTATTAGTGGTAAGTTTTGATTTAAAATTTATTTCTTTCATTTTTATTTTTTTTATTTTTTTTATTTTGGTTTCTCTCTATAAGTTCAAGTGTTCTTAAGGTTTTAAGAGAGAAGAAAGAAAAAAAAACGTTGAAAAAAAAGTCATTCCCGTTTTCTTTTTCACCATTGACAGTAGAACTTAAATTGACTGTTACTTTCTGTTCCGATCTCCGATTATCTATTATTGTATATCGATTTGGGGTAGAATAAAATTTTCTATAAAATGTGACACAGGCAGCAAGATTGTGATAAGTCAGATTCTATTTTTGAGTCCGTTTACTATCATTTCTGTTAATATTTCTGTTTTATTCCTTGTAGGTGAATATTTTTTTTTCTTTCAATTTCTTTTAATCTTTAGTTAGGTTTATTTTTCTATTTTATAAACTCTTGTATAGGATTTCTTGTAATTTTTTTTAATTATCCAAGAAAGCTTGGATTGTAATAGACTAAGGAAGAACGACGGGTGAACAATACCGTTACGGCTCCCTAGGTTCGCACACCAAAATTGGAGTTGGTGGCCTAAGTCGACTTAAACTGTCTTCACCCCGTCTAACACGGGAGGTAATTTCAAAACACCCACGTCTCTCTTTGTTAGTGGGTTACTCCTTGTCTTTGTGTGTTATTTTTTCAATTTGTACACACTTGAAATAATTAATTAAGTAGTAAAGAGCACCCCTCTCCTAGGGATGGCATGATAAGATAAGGATTGGAAGTCATTACCAATTCCTTGCTCTAAATAGAATAATTAACTCACTAGTGTAGACACCCCATTTTTGCACTCGCCTGATTAATCAACTTGTCAACCCGATCGCAACGATTCCCAATGATGGATGTTTATTCCAATACTTTATTTTGTTACCAGATATGTTTCAGAAATTTGGATAAGGTATCTCGAACTAACAAAATAATAGAAACCACGCTACGATAGGAAAATATAACCCCAAAAGCTTAAAAATCATCATTTTCAGACAAAAAGAATCTTCACGATAAAAATCACTAAAAAATGATCAAATTACCAAAATACCCCTAACCTTAAAATATCCCTAGAGCCTACGTTACGCTTAGGAAAACCATTCAAACACATAAAACAACAAATCGAAATCAAATAAATCATTTCGCCAATTTTCATAGAATTCGACAAAATTATGAAAATATCCCTCATAAAAGTTCACGACTATTTTACACAAAAAATTTCATAAATGACACAAACCAATATTTCTATTGAATGCCTTACGAAAAATTGATTCTAAAACATCCTAGAACATCAAAAACCGACTTGAAACACAAAAAGTCTTGTCCGAGGGTAAAACGGTAATTTCATAATTTTTATAATTAAAATTTTTAAAATTAATAAATAAAATATTAAATAATTTAAGTGAAACATTAATAGAATTAATTTAAAATTTTAAACTAAAAAAATCGATCAATCAGGCTCTCAGGCAAAATTATTGAGGGTTGCCAATATATTTCTTCAAGAACACCTCCATTTGGGGGTCCAAAGAATTAAAGATATAATAGAGGGCGTTTCTCCAAAAACTTAAAGTCAATCAAGCAAGACTAAAGTCAAGGTATTAAAGTCAATCAAGTAAGACTAAAGTCAAGATATTAAAGTCAATCAATTAAGACTAAAGTCAATCAAATAAGACCAAAAGTAAAAACCCTAATAGAGTTATAATTAAATAATAACTCTATTTAATAGAATTCTAACTAAAATATAATTCTAATTAAAATACAACTCTACCTAAAATAATTCTAACTAAAATACAACTCTAACTAAAATAATTCTAATTAAACACTAATTCTATCTAAATCAACCCTTAAAAAAATCTATAAATAGGGGTCCTTACACCCTATTTTCGTATCAAATAAAAAATCCTAAAAGAAGTAAATCAAAAAGCTTTCCTAGCCTCCCATAAACCCTAATTTTGAAGTCCCAACTCCTTACCTAACACCCATACTTCGATTTTAACTTGAAAAATACCTAGAAACCCTTCAAAAACACCCCAAAATCCACAATAAAATTCGAAGAATCTAGATCTAAGAAAGAGATACCTTATCTCAGAGCTCAGAGATCAGATCCGAAGACAGAATAAAGCGATGAAAATTATACGAGGAACTATTCTATCAGATCTGAGTGAACAAAATCGTTGCGTTGAAAAAGGTGAGTATTTTTATTTTTTTATATTATTATTTAGGTATTGTTAGCAATGTAGTTTTATTTAAAAATTAGTAGAGACCGACATTTTCCGGACGGGGTTGGTGCCTAACACCTTCCAACCCCGTTACTTGATCCTCGGACTCATTATTTTTTAGTAGATTAGTCGTTTTTATTCGTTTTGAGTCTATATTCGGTTCCTAGACCGTAATAACTAGGTGGCGACTCTCAAACCTCAAGGGTGAAAAGTGGATCTGCGCACCCCGCGGATCAAGGGCGCTTTCAGTGGCGACTCCACTGGGGATTATTGAGGATTAGACTTGAAAAATCCCAAGTATTGGAGCATTGCCAGGATGACCTAGTTTTTTTTTAGTTCGACTTATTTTATTTATTTATTTATTTTTGTGGCTTGATTGTGGATGATTTTGGGTATTGTATTTTTGTCTAATTAAGGGTCACTTTTTTATGACCCCTAAATAATGAAAGATTCAAATGGATATATGAAAATGATGGAATGATGAATGTTGGGATAGCAATGTTAAAATATTTTTATAAAATATTTTTATGAGAATTAAGTCTGATCACCTGTTAATAAAACATGGATCTCATCGAGTAGATTAATTTAGAATCTGAATTCACTCGATTTCGTTATCGGGAGCCTTAGATATTATCAATGCAAGTTCAATATGTAAATTTGGAATTGTTCCTGAATGAAGGTTGGGACAGTAATGTTAAAACGTTTTTATAGAACCTTCTAGTTAGAATTAGGTCTGGGCACCTATTAATAAAATGTAGATCCCATCGAATAGATTAATTTAGAACTTGAATTCATTCAATTTCGTTATCGAGAGCCTTGGATATCATCAATATAAGTTCAATATGTAAATCTGAAATTATTGCTAAATGAAGGTTAGGACAACAATGTTAAAATATTTTTACAGAACATTCTAGTTAGAATTAGGTCTGGGTACCTATTAATAAAATGTAGATCCCATCGAATAGATTAATTTAGAACTTAAATTCACTTAATTTCGTTATCGAGAGCCTTGGATATCATCAATGCAAGTTCAATATGTAAATCTGAAATTGTTGCTGAATGAAGGTTGTGACAGCAATATTAAAACGTTTTTATAGAATATTCTAATAAGAATTAAGTCTAGGAACCTATTAATAAAACGTAGATCTTATCGAGTAGATTAATTTAAAATCTGAATTCACTCAATTTCATTATCAGGAGTCTTGGATATCATCGATGCAAGTTCAACATGTAAATATGAAATTGTTGCTGAATGAAGGTTGGGACAACAATGTTAAAACATTTTTACATAACATTCTAGTCAGAATTTTGGGCACCTCTAAATAAAACGTAGATCCCATCGAGTAGATTAATTTAGAATCTAAATTCACTCGATTTTATTATCGGGAGTCTTAAATATCATCGATATAAGTTCAGATTGTATTTTCCTAATTCACAGAAAATCTGAATTTATCTAGTGTTAACACAGTTAATGTTCCTGAGAGCGAGCACATTTGACACTAGGATCTTTCTCTTTGATTTTCTTTTGAGATTTGTTTCTAGTTTTTTTTTTAATTTAAAAAAAAAGGGTTCATCACTCCTCATCTCAACAATTATCATTCTATCATCAATGTAACATTTATTGGAATCTCGATTTATTTTGGATCACCTAAAAGTGATCATTTATTAGACCTCAAAAATTATAAAAATTATGCCTATTGCAATGTTTGGGTTTGTTCAATTATTCTATGCCGTGATCATTAATTGATTTACCATTGATCTTGATAAGATATATAGTTAATATGCTTATTGGTGATCTTAATGATGTTATTAGATTGGTATTTATTTTGACTAATATTCATATGGTATCAATGTGTGATGATATGATCAGGCCCATGGGCCCATTTGTTTGAAAAGGCCCCGGGTACACCCCACCTTGTTTTGCACACACCACATAAGCTTTTACTATTTTGCACGTTTGCATGTCCCATATAGCCAACATGGCACTAGTGCGTGGCCCGATCTCTTCGGAGATGCGACGTCATTCATGAAAATCACAACTCCAGTCATGTACCTTAGGGTATATCAAACTGGGGCATTAGTACCGTTTGATCAGGTGACTCTGAAAAGTATATCGATGCACCCAGGCTGGAGCAACCTGTGCCTTTGACCTATTGTAAGCCACACAGTCACATGTCCCTTTGCCAACATAGTACTAGTACGTGGTCGGTTCCCTCGTGGGATGCCAAACCATTTATGAAAGTTACAACTTTTGACTCGTACCCGTAGGTATATCAAAGATAATCCAAGTACATCAATTGCACTTCTTGTTCAAAACTAGTACCTAAGCGAGATCCTGCCTCGCTGTACCCTACTGTACAAGGGGGATAGACTATGTCTATTTTAGACGAGAGGTATTTAAGTGGGCCCTTGCTCAGCATCGTGCGCCACCTCTCAACTAGGGATCAAACTGGTTATTTTTGATTTCAGAGAAGTAAGTTGGAGTTTTAGATTATCACTTATATGGTATATCAAACTAAGTCACCACGTACCGTCTGATTGAGTATACTCGAGAGGTATATGAGTATCCTTGGGCAAGGGTGGCTAGATAAAAATGCATTGCACGTAGTAAGCATAAAGTCTAGAAACCTCCCCTGTAGGTCACGACTCGAACTTATCGTGGGTATTCCCAGGTTGTTTATTGAATGGGACCTTGTGAATGATGAATGTATGTAATGATGAGATAAGAACGCATGTGAATGAAGTGATGAATGTATGTGAATGATGAGATCAGAATGCATGTGAATGATGAGATGAATGTATATGAATGATGAGATTAGGAATGTGCGGGTTTGTTGTTTAACCTGATTTGAAATTACAGCATCACTGGGTACACCAACCTAATAAAAAATCCATTTTAAACTTGACCCAGTCCATTTCGATCCAACGATCATTATAGGCTAAGCCATTTAAATTAAAATGAAATTCAAACTTTTTTCTAATTTGGATTTTTTAACTTATTTTAAAAGAAGAAAAATGTTTTCCAGAAGAATAAGATTTTCCAAAAGGAAATGCTTTCCCAAAAAAGTTTTCTAAAAGAAAATATTTTCCCAAAAAAGAAAAGAAAGAAAAATATTTTTCAAAGAAAAAAATGATTTACAAAAGATCTATTTTTGCATGAAAAATTATTAAAATATGTTTGCTGAAAGTTGTTATTCAATGAAAACATTATTTGTCAATATTTTTCAAGAGTGCAATAAAATTATTTTCCTTCTGAATAATCATTACATTAATGAATTGTTTAGTGGATTGGTGTACATAATTCAATAAAATCTCAAGGTTCATTTAAAATGTTATTAAGGGGGTAACACTGGATTTGATAATCCACATTTGATAAGATTATTAGGTTATCATTGTATCTAAGCTCAATCGTCCATCGTCTAGCTACGGTTGTAAATCCAAACAGTTAGAGGAAACGTCAATATCAAGTCAACAGTTAGAAATGACCTCAAAATTTCTCAACTCGCCCAGTTGTTCTTTGAAGATCACAGTGCCTCAGTCATGCCGGTTGTAAGCAATGTCTCAGTCCTCAGTCCTAATCAAGTCCATTATGGGTAGTCTTGAGTTTTCATGAGTCATTTGGATTAGTTCGAGTCCCTTTTTTCAGCAAGGTCATGTCTTCTTTTCTAGTCGACTCTTTTTTCTGTTGAGTTGAGTTAGTTTGCCGAGTCATAGAGATATTTGTTGCCCCATCTGAATTTGATTGGATAAAGAAAATTTCTGAATACCTCGAGTGCATTAACGAATTAAATACTAATCTAGTTTCAAGGATAGATTTTTTTCCTGAGCAAGAAGATAAGGGTCGGGCTCAACAACTTTCAATCAGAAAGCAAAGGTCATTGAACCTTAGAACAAAAAATAATTTCTAAAAAATTCAGATAGAAACCCTCCTATCCCTAGAGGAACACCATGGGATAATGAATTTCCTCAGAAATTTTAGAAGACTTGTTCGTGTGGACCTATGAGGATATGTTAGGTGCAAGCTTGGGTGATGTTAGATACAGAATATATACTGGTTTGAGAAAATGAGATCAAGGAAGATGTTACAAAATGTATTAGTGCTATATTTCTCAAAATGGTGGAACTTTCAGAATAGATTACCATTATCAGATTAATGAAATAGTTGAAGTAGTATTGATCTTTGATAATGGGTCGTACATCAAAGCTTAGGTTATCACTCTATGTTCAAAGTTCGAGATTCGACATCACATTATCTCTCTACCGTCCTCAGATTAATGGAAAGGTTGAAGCAGCAATAAAATATCTCAAAACAATCATCAAGGAAATGTGTCAATCACACCAGGATTAGTTAGAAAAATTACCATTCACACTAGGGGCACATCATACTTCAATACAGTCTTCCACTGGAGTTATTCCCTACTTTCTAGTGTATGATGTGGAAGCAATCTTACCAATTAAAATGGAAATCACGTATCTCAAGGCCTTCAAGGAAAGTTAATTACTAGAAGAAGATTGGGTTCGTCAACGGTATGAAGAATTAAACTTGATCGGAGAAAAACGACTGAGAGCTTTGTACCACGTGCAAGCTTATCAAAGAAGAGTCGCTCGTGCGTTTGATAAAAAGATCAAGTCCCGTCACTTGTAAGTCGGGGATTTAGTACTCAAAGAGAATCGAGCACCTATCTTTGACCCTAGAGAGAAGTTCAAACCAAATTGGGGGAGTCTGTTTATTGTTAAGGAAATATTACTAGGAAAAGCTGTCAGGCTTCAAGATCATGATGGAATCGAATTACTAGAACCAACCAACCTTGACCAAATCAAATGGTACTACATTTAGGAGGCCATCTTTGGCCGAATCAATCCTCATATTACCCAGTTATCCAGTTCAATATATCCTTTCTCAACCCCTTTGCAACTTTTTCCAAAAGAAAAATTATGCATTTTTCTTTTTCAGCCCGATCGCCTAACTTAGGGGAGGAAAGATTCGAATTACATTTTGGTCTGATCCCAAAATTCTGGGGTACGCAAGCAACCTGAGATGTTACTTTAGGCCCGACCACATCAAAATAAAAAAATCTATTTCCCCTTACAGAAAAAATCCAGAAAAAAATTCAAAAGAAAAAAAGAAATATCTTCAAAATGGGGAAGAAAATTCAAGGTAAAATAAAAGAAATGCCACACAAGGGACATTCAGGAGCCTCAAAATCCCTTTTCTTTTTATACCCAGTCCTAAGCTTACCTATAAAAATCCTCCTAAGTATCATGCGAAAAGTCAAGGAAGATAGCAAAGCATGATCAGACAGCAATTTCATAAATTTAGAAAGAAAAAAGAAAAAAAGCCTACTAGGTTGAAAACCCAAAAAGGGCGACTTAGGCAAAAATTAAGGCGAGCTCGCAAGGCTGAAAATCCGAAAGGACAACTTTGACAACAATTAGAGTAAAAGAAAAAAAGAAAGCTCGCTAGTTTGAAAACCTGAAAAGGTAATCTAGGCAAAAGTTAGAGCATGCTCGTTAGTTTGAAAATCTGAAAGGGCAATCTAGGGAAAAGTTAGAGCAACAAAGAAAAAAAGAAAAAAATCTCCGTTGAGTTTAAAAACTAAGAGCTGTCCGAGCTGAAACATCAGAAGTCCGAATAATCAAGTTTAATACTAAGCTTAAATCAGGCATATACTCGGAAGTCACAAGTATCTTGTCTACGATCGATCTAAAAATTTGTAGTTTCCCAAGTGAACCAAGGGAGAGAAGGGTGAATTCTATAATGAGTCTCAAAAGAAAATATTTTATTTTCTTGAGCCTGACTCAAAATCTTCTATAAAATTAATCAAAATTAAAAGTTGGATATTTATTACGCTTGTGGTAATCAAATATTTCAAACCTTCATACAAGGGACATTTTCTTTTCCCTCTAAATATTAGTTTCTCCTTTATACTAGGGGCATTTTTTTGCATGATATATTCAATTATCTCCAATGTCATGTTGGTTATCAAACCAGGGGCATTTTGTTTTTGAGCAATGTTAATCCTAAAAGATAATGGGAACCCCAAACTTAAGGTTACCCTCTTGATAACAGTTTTTCGAAAAACCCTTGAGGTTCAAAAGAAATAAAAACTCAGGTCTTAAATTCATAAAACTTTTGGATAAAACCTTGAGGTTCAAATAAAAACATTTTAGATCTCATATTTGATTGTGTTTAGAGATTAAGTCATAACCCTTTCACCTAGAATAGGAGATAGGGCATTCATTCTTTCCCAGATCTATTCATTCCCAGATTCAATCACTCTTTTCCAGATTCATCATTTTCAATCGTTCTTTCCCAGATTTATTCATTTATTCTCTTTACTCAACCAGTTACCGCCGAGGGTTTCTCGGAATTATGCTCAGTTACCGTCGAGGATTTTCTCGGAACTATGCTCAGATGCCGCCGAGGGATTTCTCGGAATTATGCTCAGATGCCGCCGAGGGCTTTCTCTGAACTATGCTTAGATGCCGCCGAGGGCTTTCTCGAAATTATGCTCAGTTACCACCGAGGGTTTTCTCGAAACTATGCTCAGATGTTGCTGAGGGTTTTCTCGGATCTATGCTCAGATGCCGCCGGGGGCTTTCTCAGAATTATGCTCCGCCGAGGACATTCTCGGAACTATGCTCAGATGCCACCGAGGGTTTTTTCGGAATAATGCTCAGATGCCACCGAGGACTTTCTCAGAACTATGCTCAGATGCCGTCGAGGACTTTTTCAGAATTATGCTCAGATGCCGTCGAGGGTTTTCTCAGAATTATGCTTAGTTACCGCCGAGGGTTTTCTCAGACTTATGCTCAGTTTATGTTCAAATTATGCTCAAATTATGCTCAGTTATGCTCAGTTATGTTCAGTTTATGCTCAGATTATGGTCAGTTATGCTCAGTTTATATTCAGTATATGCTCAGATTATGCTCAGTTTATGCTCAGATTATACTCAGTTTATGCTTAATTTATATTCACTTTGTGCTCAGATTTTATTCAAACTTTTTGAAATCTATCTCAGATTTTAAGTCCACATACTTGCACAATTGTTACATCAGTCAAGGAGAATTTTCTAAAATTCAAGGATCTGACACTGCCAGTAAGAGCTCGCGCTCAAGGAACTGACATGAGAGCTCGCACTCAAGGACCTGACATTTTTTTAATTCGGGGAGAACGTTACCGTCAAGGATCCGAATACCCCGACGAATTGCTAAATCAGGCTACAAAATGAACTGTCACTAGCTTTGGCATTCGGATATCGCACTATCTACCAAAATAGATTTGCTATCTAGTTTGCTTCAACCCTTTGTCAAAGAGGGGCATCTGCCGACACCTCATTTTTGCACTCGCCTAATTAATCAACTCGTCAACCCGATCACAACGATTCCCAATGATGGATATTTATTCCAATGCTTTATTTTGTTACCAGATATGTTTCAGAAATTTGGATAAGGTATCTCGAACTAACAAAATAATAGAAACCACGCTACGATAGGAAAATATAACCCCAAAAGCTTAAAAATCATCATATTTCAGACAAAAAGAAGTTTCACGATAAAAATCACTAAAAAATGATCAAATTACCAAAATACCCCTAACCTTAAAATATTCCTACAGCCTACGTTATGCTTAGGAAAACTCATTCAAACACATAAAACAACAAATCGAAATCAAATAAATCATTTCGCCAATTTTCATAGAATTCGACAAAATTATGAAAATGCCCCTCATAAAGCTCACGACCACTTCGCACAAAAAATTTCATAAATGACACAAACCAATATTTCCATTGAATTTCTTACGAAAAATCGATTCTAAAACATCCTATAACATCAAAAATCGACTTGAAACACAAAAAGTCATGTCCGAGGCAAACGATAATTTTACAATTTTTATAATTAAAAATTTTGAAATTAATAAATAAAACATTAAATAATTAAAGTAAAATATTAATAAAATTAATTTAAAAATTGAAACTAAAAAAAATCGATCAATCAGGCTCTCAGGCAAAATTGTTGAGGGTTGCCAAGATATTTCTTTAAGAATCCCTCCATTTAGGAATCCAAAGAATTAAAGATATAATAGAGGGCGTATTTCCAAAAAATTAAAGTCAATCAAGCAAGACTAAAGTCAAGGTATTAAAGTCAATCAAGTAAGACTAAAGTCAAATTAAAGTTAAGATATTAAAGTCAATCGATTAAGACTAAAGTTAAAATCTTAAAGTCAATCAAATAAGACCAAAAGTCAAATTCTAATAGAATTCTAATTAAATAATAACTCTATTTAATAGAATTCTAACTGTAGACACCTCAATTTGAACGGGTCACTTCTCAAAAGGGCCCAAAAATATCGATTTTCCAAATAAATGGGCCAACGGGCCTTAAGGGCCCAAGTCATTGAAAAGTGACATTTTTACCAAACCGAGGCCCCTAAGACCTCTCAATGGTTTAGGAGGCCCACCAAAAGGACTCGGCCTACCTTACGCTTTCCCAATATTCACCGCTCCGCTTCCAAAATAAAAAACGCCAAATTTTCGATAAATTTCACCAACGGCCCTAAAAAGCCCGATTCGCCAACACGTGGCATTTTTGATCAAACTAATGATTGCAAAAATCCAAAAAAATAAAAAATTAAAAATGTGAGACTTGGGATGCCTACCCCTCCTCTACTACCACCGCTCCGCTTCAACCAATCCCTAAAACCCAACACCATTTATAAAACCCAGCCCAACACTACAAAGCCCACAAATCATTAACCAATCCAATTCATTATCCAACCACAACCCTAACCCATAAACCACAATCCACATCAACCAATCACTCTTTTATCATCAAAAGATGACACATGTCATCATCCCATCTCACCTCCCTCACCCAACTACCTACCCCATTAATTTGCTTTAAATCCCATCTACCCACACATCAACCCATCACTTTTTCTCTCAAATCAAACACATCTACCCAGACCCCTAACCTATACCTCCCCGAATCTACCCTCAGCATTCCTACAAAACCCACATCACAACCGAAACCTACACCAGCCTCTCAAGTCAAACACTCAACCTCTCCATCAACTTATCTCAACCCTTTATTTCCAACCACTTTGACACATGGCATCATCTCCCTCACCCTCCCAAAATATCATCAACCACCTCTTTAAATCCTCATTCTCTTAAATCAAATACCATTTAATCACAACCACCATCTTAAACTCACCTCACCAAACACTCCACCCAAAAGGGTTGGGTAGGAACCAAACCATTTGGGTCAAAACTCACCCATTTAACCCCCCTTCCCTAAATACCTTCCAATCTCCTATAAATTACACCCACTTCTCTCTTAAACTCATAACCATTCTACCCGTTTCTTCACTTCACCCCATTATATCCCTAAAATAACTCCTCAACATCTATAAATACCTTCCTCCTCTTCTCAAAAATGGCCCCCAACTTTCACTACAATATTATCTCCAACTCTCACTACTAACAACCATCACCAATCCTCCTCAAGTCTCATATAAAAAAAAATATTATACTCCATCATCTCCTCATCATCTCTTCTCTACTCCTTCAACCATACAATAATTGTATTCATAAAATACTAAGGACTCAAGAAGAAGAAAAGAAAAAAGAAGATACAAGGTGGGTTCAAGGCAATCACCCCCCTCTCTCTTCTACACCCTCTCCTCCTCCCTTTCTATCCCCTCTCCCCTTCATTTTATTTTTTAGGATGAATGGACCCCAAGGCTAAAGGTCTATAAGGGTCATTTCCATCAATGGAATGACCCTATGATCAAGTCGAAAATGAACCCCTATCTAGGGTACAAATGCACAACACGTGGCACATCATTTTTGATATTTTTTTTAATCAAAATGACCGAGTTGAGTTGAGGTTACCACTATCTAGTGGGGAGAAAAGGGTGCCTAACACCTTCCCTTTTCTCCAATCGAGCCGCTTAGCCGAATCTCAAGGGTTGATTCATCTTTATCCATCGAGAGTCACCAAATACCAAAAATGTCACATTTTCTAAAAAAATGCGCATCGGGTGACCATTCACACCCACTTACAAAAATGAATGGTGGCGACTCCAAACCATTGTAGATGTGGTCATCGTAATGACGAAATCCCGTGTCTACAGCTTGGCGACTCCACTGGGGAGTAAAGGCTCTACCCTCGTGTCAACTCGGTTATTTTGGAAAAAAAAGAAAGGTTTCAAATTTTTTTATTTTTGCAAGCTAACAATACTTGTTGTGTTTGTTGTATTTATTTTTTAGGTAGGTTTCTTTTATTAATTTACTCATTTGAAAAAAAAAACAAAAAAAATCAGATTTTCACTTTATTTATCCGATTATGTCCTTTTAAGCATACATATCATCAAAGAAATGAAAAAAAAATTTCTTTTTTGGCCCAGGCCAAAAACCAGAGGCAATGTGCCTCAAAATGTGTATAAAAAAATAAAAAAATAAAAAAATAAAAAAAAAGTCGTTTTTCTTCTTTTTTGGCCGAATGGACAGTCGAACTTAAAATGATCATAACTTTCTCGTCCGATCTCCGATTAGCTATTAGTACATATCAATTTGGGGTAGAACAAAATTTTCTACCAAATGTGACAAAGTCAGCAATATTTTGACAAATCAGAATCGATTTTTGAGCTCATTTACTATTGTTTACGCTATCATTTCCGTTTGACGTCTCGTCGCGATACAAAATAAGTAGGAAAAAAAGAGCATAAAAAAGGAAAAAAATTTGGCCCAAGCCAAAAACCAGAGGCAATGTGCCTCAAAATGAGCACAAAAATTTTTTTTATTAAAAAAAAGATTAATTAAAAAAAAATTAATTAAATTAAAATTTTTTTTGCTCAACTTGTTCCTTACATCAGTCTTGGAAACTTTCCTTTTGGAACTTATTTTTATTTTAAGTTTTAAAGCTTCAAAAGATCAAACGGATCATCGTTTTCAAACTCAGGGTGTACCGCTCGCCACTTTTTGATTGATCAAAATGAAAATTCAAAGTGATCTCATCGGTTGGACTATAATAAAACAGAGAAGTCCTTTTATGATTAGTTCATTCGTAAAATTGAAAAAAATGATATAAAAAAAAAAAATTGATTGGTTGATGCTTAACTATGAATGTGCAACCCTTATGGACAAATTATCTAAAAAGTTATGATCTAGCCAACGGGCCCACTCATCTGGAAAATGCCCTGGGCACACCATATCTTATTTGCACACACCACTAGCACGTTTACTTTACTGTATTGCACGCTTGCATGTCCCTAATAGCCAACGTGGCACTAGTGCGTGGCCCGGTCTCCTCGGAGATGCGACGTCATTCATGAAAATCACCAACTCCAATCACGTACCGTAAGGTATATAAAACTGGGGCATCAATACCATTTGATCAGGTGATTCTGAAAGTATATTGATACACCCACGTTGGAGCGACCTGAGCCTTTGTCCTATTGTAAGCCGCACGGTCACATTTCCCGATTGCCAACGTAGTACTAGTACGTGGTCGGTCCCCTCGCGGGATGCGAAAACCATTTATGAAAGCTACAACTCCTGACTCGTACATGTAGGTATATAAAAGATAATCCAAGTATATCAATTGCACTTCTTGGTCAAAACCAGTGCCTAAGCAAGATCCTGTCCCGCTGTACCCTACTGTATGAGGGGGATAGACTACGTCTATTCTAGATGAGAGGTACTTAAGTGGGCCTTTGCTCAGCATCATGCGCCACCTCTCAACTGGGGATCAAACTGGCTGTTTTTGGCTTCAGAGAAGTGAATTGAAGTTTTAGATTATCACCTATACGGTATATCAAACCAAGTCACCACGTACCGTCTGATTGAGTACGCTTGAGAGGTATATAGGTGTGTTGGGAAAGAGTGGCCAGATAAAAATCATTGCAGTAGTAGTAAGCTTAGAGTCTAGAAACCTTCCCTGTAAGTCACGACTCGAACTTATCGCGGGTGTTGCCAGGTTGTTGAAATGAAACCTGATGATTGATGTATGTGAATGATGTGAATACTGAGATCAAAGTGTATGATTGTCCTCAAGGGTCAAAATTTTGTTTTCAGAAATTAAAATGGGTACACCGACCCAATAAAGAATCCATTTCTTATAAAAATTCAATAATGACCCAGTCCATCTCGATCCAATGATCATGATAGGCCGAGCCATTTAAATCAAAATGAAAATCAAATTTTCAAAAAAGAACAGTGTTTTCAAGAAAGTGTTTTCTATAAGAACAAAGATTTTCCAAAGAAAAGTAACTTTACATTGACCTTGGAAATGTACTGAACTATTCTCTTGTGTCAACTCAAGATGCTGGCTGCAGGCAATAACCCAATCGACCAATTGGTCAAAACAACCATCACGGGGATGCACACCGTAGAGAAATTCAACTTTGCAAAATTCATGTTGAGATGCGCCCTGTACTTTCACGAGTTTGAGATAGATTGAAATCTTTTGCGCGTTATGGCTAAGCGTTGGAACCCTTATCTTCACATCTTCCACATTGGGCATATACACTTGTGTCCTACCCATGAAGACTATTGTGGTATCATGGGGATATCTACTTCAGGTCCTCTAGTCAGGCCTTCATTGAAGACAGGATATTCTGGTGACCTCGCCACAGGCTTAAACATTTCAAAAGAAGAAGCCAAGGCTTTAGTCCGTAACGGGAGATTGGATTTAGTACCCTTATTGAGTCCATACCACTCTCGTAGTCATCCCATCAATGTAAAATCAGAAGCTTGGAGAGCCACTAGAGACTATCGGTTATGTTTAGGGGTCCTAGCCCAATACATTGACCTCCAAAAGTGATGGTCAAACTGTTCTGAGTCTTTCATAGACATAGCTTCCCAGCTCTCTAGAAAAGCCAATCCCGTACCTCTTATTCTAGCTGAAACCTTCTCAGGTTTGGATGCATAAAAAATGGTGAGGGAAGGTATTTCAAAGGAAGCCCTCACCTACTTTTTATATGTGGCTCTGCGACCGTCTCAAAATTGTGGACATTCCTTCAATCCTCGAGTATAGGCCAGAGCACTTTTCCAGGAGAAACATGTTAGTGCGTCACAACTCAGTCAACGCTTGGGGCAAATGGTTGGATTCTCGTCTTGCACGTCATATTGGTTTGAGATGCCCTTGGTGGATGACGGACTACCCTGTTTTAGGTACTAAAGGATCCTATTATGTCCGTTTGATCGGACTAGATGAGACATCTTTTTATCAACCTGCTTTGATCCCAGAACAGTATGGAGTACCTATAGAGTTTTCGCTACATCAACACAAACAATTCTTTTCTCCCGAATCATTGACTGAAAAGTTAGTGCATCTAATTGAGAAGGCTTAGAACAAGCGCACCTTAGGGTATCCAGATGGACCAGCAGAGTTCAAAGAGTCAGTCTTTAGAACCAAAAGAAGCAAGCCTAATTGTCCCAGCAATCCTGATGACGATCAAAACAAATCCAAGCGTCCATGTAAAAGAATGTAAAACAAGGTTATTTGAAAGTTGTAATTCAATGAAAATCCTATTTGTCAAACAATTTTCAATAGTTCAATGAAATTTCTTTCAGTTTATTTGTGGATAATCATGGCATAAATGAATTGTTTAATGGGTTGGTGTACAAAATTCAAAATGTAATCTTCTTTTTCAAAATATCTTACCGACTCCGTGTCGATGCCAGCTCCATGCTGATGAAATCGTTTTAAAATTTTACGACTCCGTGTCGATGCCAGCTCCGTGCTGATGAAATCATTTTTAAAAATTTACCGACTTCGTGTCGATGCCAGCTCCGTGCTGATGTAATCATTTAAAAAAAAAAATTTTACCGACTCCGTGTCGATGCCAGCTCCGTGCTGATGAAATCGTTTTAAAATTTTACGACTCCGTGTCGATGCCAGCTCCGTGCTGATGAAATCATTTTTAAAAAATTTTACCGACTTCCGTGTCGATGCCAGCTCCGTGCTGATGTAATCATTTAAAAAAAAAAAATTTATACCGACTCCGTGTCGATGCCAGCTCCGTGCTGATGAAATCGTTTTTAAATTTTACCGACTCCGTGTCGATGCCAGCCCCGTGCTGATGAAATCTTTTTAATTTTACCGACTCCGTGTCGATGCCAGCTCCGTGTTGATATAATCATTTTTAAGTTTACCGACTCCGTGTCGATGCCAGCTCCGTGCTGATAAAATCATTTTAAAATTTTACCGACTCCGTGTCGATGCCAGTTCCGTGCTGATGAAATCATTTTAATTTTTACCGACCCCGTGTCGATGCCAGCTCCGTGCTGATGTAATCACTTTTAAAATTTTACCGATTCCGTGTCGATGCCAGCTCCGTGCTTATGAAATCGTTTTTTAATTTTATCGACTCCGTGTCGATGCCGGCTCCGTGATGATGTAATCACTTTTAATTTTATCGGCTCCGTGTCGATGCCAGCTCCGTGCTGATGTAATCGTTTAAATTTTACCGACTCAATGTCGATGCCAGCTCCTTGCTGATGAAAGCTTTTTAATTTTACCGACTCTGTGTCGATGCCAGCTCCGTGCTGATGAAATCTTTTTAATTCTCACCGGCTCCGTGTCGATGCTAGCCCCTGCTGATGTAATTCTTTTTTTTTTAAATATCTTGCCAGTCCCGTGTTGATGCCAATTTTGCGTTAATGTCGGCTCCGAGTCAAAGAGTTCTTTCTTTAAAACTCGTTCGCTTTAAAATAAATAACTTTTACCCGACCTAATAAAATGTCAGGCATTTTTCTTTTTGTAAACAAGATAGTAATGCTTGGTCTTCTATACCCAAAGGTGGCCAAACGAAAGAAGTACAAACACCCTGAGAAGCCTCCGTATTTCCTTTGATCTACATCAACTATGAGCAACTCAGAGGATCCACAACCTGCGACAAGTGAACTTGCCGAAGCTAATGCAATGATAGCGAAGCTCATAGAAACAACGAAAAGACAAGAATAAATGTTGATGGCTGTTTTTACTAATACTAACTTCCTACAAGCGCAAGCCGCTCAGCACCAAGCATCTGGATCAAATCCGAAACCCCTTGAACAGACACAACCAGATCAACAGACCACCCCACCTCCTACGGTGCCAATGTATCAGGGCCCTCTACTTTACATCCCACAGAATCAACCACCCCCGGAGGTAATCCCAGATGATGAGTGTGACTTCAGGGTGCCTGAGGCCAAAAATGCCACTGATAACAAAATGACCCAGCAGATAGAGTCTCTCCAAGAAGAAATGAGACGAATGAAGGGTGCAAATACTTTAGGAGGGTCAAGATTCAGGGACCTTTGATGCACAGTTGCCGGCCAAATTCAAATGTCCGGAATTTGAGAAGTACAATGGGGTGGGGTGTCCTCTGTCACATCTAAAACTATACTGCAGATCCATGTGCCAATACGACGAGGATGACAGGCTACTGGTGCAGTTGTTTCAAAGAAGCTTGACAGGGCCTGCACTCAAATGGTTTTCCGGATTGGACCATACGCTTATCAAAAGTTGGCAAGACTTGGCTGAAATGTTCTGGCATAATTATCGATTCAACACAAATGTAGGTCTGGATCGAAATGATATGGCCAAGATGACTAGAAAGCAAAGGGAAATAGTAAAAGAGTACACCCAGAGATGGCGGGAGTCTGCTTCACAAGTAAGGCCTGCAATGACTGAACAAGAGATGAACACCACGTTCATCTCAACACTAGGGCATGCCTTCTATACTCATCTAGTTGGACACACCATAGGCACCTTCTCAAATTTAGTTCAAGTGGCAGACCGGGTCGAGGACGGGATCCGGACTGGTTTAATATTTGACTTCACAGCCCTAAGTGCAACGGCAGAGACATCGACACAAAAAAAGTTCATGCCTTTTGTCAAAAAGAAAGAGGAAACTCAAGTCAACAATGTACAACCCAGCCAACCTCTTTTCACTCAAGCACCAGTTCAGAGGCCGCAGGCACCACAAGTCCCTTGGGCGCCAGTACCTCTAGCTGCTTGGGCTCCAGCACCGCAGAACCCCTTTCAGACAGTTCCTCTGTGCCTCTGCACCAACCAGCACCACAGTATGGGCAAAACCAGCAGACACGACCTAACAGGGTAAACAGAGTATTTACCAGATTGCCCATGACACTATCAGAATTACTGCCACTCTTACTCAGAGGAGAATATCTGGTAAAACGTCCACCAAATCCTGAGACTATGAAAGGGCCAGGGTACAACCCTAACCTGCTCTGTGAATTCCACATGGGTGCACCAGGGCACTCCACAGATCAATGCTGGCAGCTCAAGCATCAAGTACAGAACCTGATCGATAAAAAGACTATCATCCTAGATGGGCCTGCCAACCCACCCCAACCACAGAACATCAACCAAAATCCCCTACCTACTCACAATGGAGAGGGGAGTGGGCACAGGGTAAATGTTGTCTGTGGAGAACTCGACTTCAATCCCTCATATTTAATAGTGTCTATCAGGTCCAAAATCAGGGTCTACTTAACTCAGGGATCAGAAGCACCAACAATCAACACAATCAATCGTCATACAACAAGCTCACCCCAAAATTCATTACCACCTCTCAGATTGTCTGACCTCACCATCCATCCCACTCATCAAATTCCCAATACTGCTACTCGACCGCCTCTTATTATACCATATGCTTCACAAGGTTCTCAATATATGACTCGACCACCTCTTCACATACCATACACCGCATCTTCACGTCCACCACTCATCATCCCATACACTCCATCGACTGCTCCTGCTACCATTTCATCCAAATCATCACCACCACCCCTCATTCTCAATGTAAAACCCGAGCTGCCTCCCATGACTATACACTCACCCAAACCATTCCCCTATAACTCTATCCAAGCAGTTCCTTGGAGTTACGAGACAACCATCACCACGACCTCCGGGGTTGAAACCATGAAGAAAGCAATGGTGGCCGACATTGGGCATATGACAAGGGCAGGGCGATACAAAAAAATATCAAAAAAGGGGATAAGCATCAGGGAAGAGACTGAAGAAGCAACAAAAGGCTTGACGGATGAAGAGAAAAGAAAAGTAAAAGGAAAAGACAAAATGAGCGAGAGTGAACAGAAAGAAGAGAAGGTGAAAGTGACGGATAAGGAAGCTGTAGACTTTATTAAACTCATTCTCAAGAGTGAACAAAATATAGTGGACAGATTGAACAAACAACCGGCTCAAATCAGTATCCTGGGTCTGATGCAAAAGTCAGAAGAATACCAAGAGGCATTACTGAGAGTTTTGAAAAAATCGCATGTACCTGCAACTACCTCACCCGCGGAACTAGAACAAACGATTAGCCAGATAATGGCCCCCAATCCCATTATCTTCACTGAAGATGAATTTATGCCTGGAGGAACGGGGCACGTCGAGCCACTAAACATCATGGTCATATGCAAGGGCATGATGGTTGCTAGGGTGCTAATTGATAACAGCTCAGCGCTTAATGTTTGTCCGCTTGAGACCTTCCAGAAACTCAACGCTGATTGGTCACATGTCAAGCCAAACAACAAAGTTGTCCGAGGTTTTGACAGTTCGAGAAGGGATTCTCTAGGAGAAGTGGATCTACCTGTCACAATAGGCCCATGTACATTCGAAGTAACGTTTGAAGTCATGGAAATACCAACAACCTTCAACTTACTGCTGGGCAGGCCATGGATCCATATTGCCGGGCAGTACCGTCGTCCGTCTCTCAACCAAAGAGTCAAGTTCATCATGGGGCAGAGAATGATATCAGTGTTGGCAGAAAATCTTATCCCGGCTGGAAGAGCTCCGTATGTGCCATTTATCGACATTGAGATGACGAAGGACAAATACTATTCACTCTTATCAATTCGTCGCTGTCAATCATATTGAAAAGGGGCAGGAGAAGGTAAAAGCAAAACTATCTAGACCAAATCTGATGGTTGGTCGGGTTATGAAAAGGGCAGGTTATCGACCCAAGCAAGGGTTGGGACCAGGAGGAAGAGGGAGAACTAAGCCGATCAAAGTCAAAAAGCATACTCCTTATTTTGGTCTGGGGTTTAGGCCTACAAAGAGGGATATTGCAGAAATGAATGACAAGAAAAAGGAGTTCCGGCTTGCAAGAAAGCAAAATCGTGATCCGAACATCTAGAATCTGGGCCGAGTCCCTCACATCAATGTTAGCTTCCCAAAATCCCATATCAGACCTGACGACCTATCAGAACTGCCATCAGCAAAGAAGCCAAAAATGGTAAATCCTAAACCAGTGCACCCAGTCGTTGAGTCCCAATCATCCTTCATAGAAGGCATTGATGTTCTATTCAATGGGGATTCCGATGAAAGTCCACCAGAGACCACTCTAGAATCCACCCAAGTGAAAATCACCACGAGCTACGAGAAAAAATCACCATTCCCCACTGGCATCGACTGGGCATCAGTCGTCATCCCACCAAGCTTGGGAGGGACTATGCCCCAATCTGACAAAAATCAATCGGAGATCATGGTTATCTCCGAACCACCGACCAAATCACCCAACACATCACTTTCACATCTCATCCGCCCCCTCAGAGAAGGGGAAGTTTGAACCATTGGGAGGAATTCCCATTGACCCTTGAGGCTGTTGAGGCCTAAAAAAAAAACGCCGTTAAACGAATCTAGTTTGCCCGAGGATCATAACGAGCCCTCGTCCTCGGGTAAAGACTGTTTTGAGGGCTCCCTATCTTTATTAATGAATTCGCATGATTGTTCTTCTTATTTCAGGTATTCGAAAAGCAACAAAAAAATAAATATTCCTCAAAAAACAAAAAAATCAAAAATTTCTCAAAAGTCAAAAAAATCAAAAAGCTTTCAAAATTACAAAAAAATAGATATTTTCCAAAAGTCAAAAAAAGAGTTTTCAAGGGATATGTCTCAATCAAATGAGTACCCAGATAAAACAGAATTTGAAAGGGACGAGTATGATTTCGATCTTGAACTCGACTTTGACCTCATGGGGATCGAAGAAGAGTCTGAGGACGAAATGGAGTACCTGCCTAAAGAAATCAAAGACTTGGTAGAACGTCACGAGAAAGGTGTTCAGCCAAACATTGAGGATACAGATTCAATCAATCTTGGTACCGAAGAGGACCCACGAATTGTCAAGATCGGAGCCTTATTAACGTCACAACAAAAGGAAGAAATGATCAAACTCTTACAAGATTATCAAGATGTCTTTGCATGGTCGTACAGGGATATGCCGGGATTGGACATAGATCTTGTTGTGCACAAGCTACCAATTGCCTCCGGAAGCAAGCCGATCAAGCAGAAATTGAGAAGATTAAAGCCAGAATGGACCCTCAAGGTCAAGGACGAAGTCATGAAACAGTTCGAAGCCGGATTTCTTGCAGTCTCTACGTACCCTGAGTGGTTGGCTAATGTTGTCCCAGTACCCAAGAAAGATGGGAAGGTACGCATGTGTGTTGACTATCGGGACCTAAACAAGGCCAGTCCTAAGGATGATTTTCCACTTCCACACATCGACACTCTAGTCGATAGTACAGCAGGACATGGCATGTTCTCGTTCATGGACGGCTTTTCAGGCTATAACCAGATAAAAATGGCAGAAGAAGACTAGGAAATGACTGCATTTATCACGCCATGGGGTACTTTCCACTATAAAGTCATGCCATTCGGGCTGAAGAACGCAGGGGCGACTTACCAACGGGTAATGACCGCACTATTTCACGATATGATCCACAAGAAAATGGAGGTCTACGTAGACGACATGATTGCTAAATCCAGCATTGAAGAAGATCATCTGGTAAATCTAAAGAAGTTGTTCGACAGACTGAGGAAATACAGTTTAAGGCTAAATCCTGCAAAATATGTATTCGGGGCAACATCAGGCAAACTACTGGGTTTCATCGTCAGCAGAAGAGGCATCGAGATAGATCCGGCAAAAACCAAGTATATCCTCGAGATGAAAGCACCCGTTTCAGAGAGAGATGTTCGGGCATTCTTGGGAAGAATACAGTATATTAGCCGTTTCATTGCACAGCTTACGATCTGTGAGCCAGTCTTCAAACTACTCAGGAAAGACACACCGAAGAAATGGAACAAGGACTGTCAGGAAGCGTTCGACAAGATTAAGCAATATCTGCTCAATCCACCAGTCCTAGTCCCTCCTACTCTAGGGCGACCTTTGCTGATGTACATCTCGGTGCAAGAAACGTCAATGGGGTGCGTGCTAGGGCAACACGATGAATCAGGAAGGAAAGAACAGGCCATCTACTATCTCAGCAAGAAATTTACCGAATACGAAGCAAAATATTCAACGCTTGAGAAGACTTGCTGCGCATTAGTCTGGGCATCTCAACGATTACGTCACTATTTGCTGAGTTACTCGACTATGCTAATAGCAAGGATGGACCCCCTGAAATACCTATTCGAAAAACCAGCATTAACAGGTCGCACGGCAAAATGGCAACTATTGTTATCTGAGTTTGACATCACCTATATCACTCAAAAGGCCATCAAGGGGCAAGCAATCGCGGACCACCTAGCCGGGCACCCGTTGCCTGACTACGAGCCATTAAAAATGAACTTTCCTGATGAAGCCATACTGATCATTGAGGTTGAAGATGATAATGATGAACCAGACTGAAAAATGTACTTCGACGGAGCAGCCAATTAGAAAGAAAATGGAATAGGGGTAGTTCTGATCAAGCCAGGTGGATCCCACGTGTCAATCGCAATCAGACTAAAATTTCAATGTTCCAACAATGAGGCTGAATACGAAGCATGCATAGCAGGGTTGAAGGCAGCACTGGATCTCGAGGTAGATGAAATCGATGTTTTCGGAGATTCAAGCTTGGTAGTCTATTAGACGATTGGAGAATGGAAGACCCGAGAGCAAAGACTGGTCCCTTACCACGAGTATCTGGAAGAACTAAGCTCACGCTTCGATAGGATTTCATTCACGTACATGCCGAGAGCTAAGAATCAGTTTGCAGATGCACTAGCTACACTGGCCTCTATGATCAACATCTCGGAAGATTTAATCATCGACCCTATTGTGATTGGAATTCAAGATGAGCCAGCCTATTGCTTACCCGTCGAAGTAGAAGAAGCTGAAGAAAAGCCATGGTATTCTGACATCAAGGCATATCTTGAAGATCGAACACTCCCCTCAGACGCAACGCCAAATGATAGAAGGACCATTCAGAAACTAGCAGGACAATTTTTTTTGAGCAACGGTATTCTGTACAAGAAGTCGCACCATGAGATCTTACTTAGGTGTGTGGCAGAAACAGAAGCGAAACGACTAATTGAGACTGTACATGGAGGAGTCTGCGGACCTCACATGAAAGGTCATATGCTTGCTAAGAAGATCATGAGGATGGGATACTATTGGTCGACAATGGAGAGTGACTGCTATCATATGTCCGCAAATGTCACCTATGTCAGATCTACGCCAACAAGATTAATGCCCCACCTTCAGAACTACATAATATGACACTACTCCTTGGCCCTTTTCTCACTCTGGGGCATGGACGTCATTGGGCAGATCTCGCCAAAAGCTGCAAACGAGCATCGCTTCATCCTTGTCGCTATCGATTACTTCACCAAGTGGGTAGAAGCTGCATCATATGCCAATGTCACCAAAAGCAACGTCATGAAGTTTGTCAAGAGCAACATCATTTGCCAGTATGGACTTCCAAGCGGATTGGTAACTGACAATGCCAAGAACTTCAAGAACAAAGATATGATCAAAATGTGCGAAGACTTCCAGATCACCCATCACAACTCTGTACCCTACAGACCTAAGATGAATGGAGCAGTCGAGGCAGCCAACAAGAACATCAAGAAAATAATCGAGAAGATGGCAGTTACATACAAAGATTGGCACGACATGTTGCCCTTTGCGCTACACGCGCCTACTTAACCTCGTCAGAACTTCGATGGGGCAACTCCGTATTCATTGGTCTACGGAATGGAAGGAGTCTTGCCCGTAGAGGTTGAGATTCCTTCCCTCCGAATCTTAAAAGAAGCAGAGTTAGATGAAACTGAATGGATTCAAGCCCGGTTTGATCAGTTGAATCTGATTGAAGAGAAACACCTTGCAGCCATTTGCCATGGACAGATCTATCAACGACGAATAGCTCGTGCCTATAACAAGAAAGTTAAGCCTAGGGATTTCTCGCCAGGAGACCTGGTCTTAAAGAAGATTCTACCAATTCAAGAAGACGCCAGAGGAAAGTTCAGACCAAACTATGAGGGACCATTCATCGTACAGAAGGTAATGATGGGAGGAGTTCTGATTCTCACAGAAATGGACGGACAAGTCTTCCTGCCACCGATCAATGCTGACACTATTAAGAAATATTACGCTTAAGACCTGACCCTAAGATGACGAAAGGCCATTTTTGTTATCCCAAACAAACCATCACACCCTAGTCAACCCTTTTGAGCCATCACGTTCATTTGTTAACCTAAGACTGGGGCAAGTTAACAACTACCAAAAAAAAAAAAAGATCAGAAAAAATAGAAAAATCAAAAGCATCAAAAGTATTCCTGGCCCGCATGAGGATAAACTGTGAACGGCTAAAAATACAAAAAAATCAAGAAAGTCAAAAACTCGAACACTTGATCTTGGCTCGACCCAAATCTCCAGCCTAAACAAGTTCGAGAGACGCTGGGAGGAGACTTAGATCACTTTTCCGAAATAAAAATAGACGAACCCCATGTTTATTCCACTTTAGATAAACTAAGACCCAGACCTTAATCTTTTTGTAACCTTCCACTACCATAAGCCTAAACCAACGTTTTGTCCTACTTAAAGTCCTTTTTGATCAGGAAATGTTCTAAGGCAACATAATGACAGTGGCAGCACCAATGATCTTGCAACTTGGTCCGGACCTCAAAGTCTTGTTAGTCGTTGGAAGACTTGAGAGGGGAATCCAGATCGGATATTCGAAAAAAAAAAAAGAATACTCGAAGTGTAGACTAGTCGATCTAGCGGCTCAACTGGAGTTGTCGAACCACGAATAGTCGTCAGCAAGCTCGGGAGGAGAATTTAGATCTATTACTCAAGAAAAAGTGCCACTACAAGAGTAGAGTCGTCGATCTTGCAGCTCAACTTAAGTCACCAAGCCACAAAGACACAGAGACTCCGAACAAAATTGTAATGAAAAATCTAGAAAAATACAAGCATGGTCTGAAAGGGCATAGTGAAAACCTGAAAGGGCGCTATGAGTAAAAGAATCAGACTATGGCAAGATCAAAGCCACCAGCACGATGAAAATCCCAAAAAGGATGTCAATGCGTAAAAATGTGGAAACCGGGTTTGATGAAAATCGTAATTGGCATCAGGGGCAATAAAGGTTAAAAAAAAAAAAAAACTCCTGGCCCGCAAGAGTATAAACTGTGAACGGTAAAATCTTTCCAAAATCCTGAGACCCAAACAGATAATAGTCTTCCAATACCAGGGCACTGGGAATGACTCTAAAGGAATCAAAAGAGTAATTGACGTTTATATCCTCTATGATTGGTAAAAACACCAAGATCGTCTCAACCAAAGATTTTACAAACTTTGAATTTATCGTACTCATTTGATAAAGATATTTCATAAAATTTCAAAAAAGAAAAACTACTATTTTGACCGATGATGAAGATTCTAGGACTTATTCAAACTTCAAGTTTTCAAAGCATTAGATACACCTGAGGCCAAGTAATTACAAAACCTATTTTCTTTGTATTTAATCTTTCAAATATTTTGTAATAAAAAGAAAATACAAAAAGAGTTAATACAACGCAGTCGATCAAACATCATAAAAAAAAGAGTCAAGGCGTTCCTCCAAAGCACGGATCCGGGCAGCATGACTCATCATCACTTTTCCAACGTCCAAAACATTACGACTCACTAGACAAGACGCGAAGGCATCGAAGAAGGGACCGCAGGCAAGCCCCTCCTAAGATCACTCTCCGGGCCTACTGAGGTAGATAAACCATTGATCATCGAACTTACAGTTGCAGTAATGGAAGAGTTTATAAGAATGACCTAACTAGGGAAACCTTTATGGATGCGTGGCCTTAACGATGCTTATGAGATTCTAAGTGAAGATGAGTACATACAAACATTCCCGAGGGGAATTGGACTAAAACTATGTGGATTGAAATCAGAAGCTTCTCGAGAAACTGCCGTTGTTATCATGAATCACATTAACCTTGTTGAGATCCTTATGGATGTGAATCAGTGGTCCACCGTGTTTTCTAACATTGTTTCAAAAGCAACAACTCTTGAAGTCGTATCAATAGGCGTAGCAGAAAACTACAATGGAACCTTCCAAGTGATGACAACAGAATTTCAAGTCCCTTCACCTCTTGTTCCGACTCGAGAGAGTTTCTTTGTAAGGTATTGTAAAAAACATGCTGAGGGAATTTGGGTGGTGGTCGATGTTTCCTTGGATCATTTGCGTCCTAGCCTGATATCGAGATGTCGAAGAAGACCATCAGGTTGTTTAAATCCAAGAACTGCCAACTGGTTACTCTAAGGTTATATGGGTCGAACACGTAGAAGTGGATGATAAAGCAGTTCATAGTATATATAAAACACTGGTTAACTCCAGCCTTGGGTTTGGCGCAAAGCGTTGGATTGCTACCCTAGATCAACAATGTGAACGCCTTGCAAGTGTTATGGCTAGTAACATACCCGCTGGAGATGTTGGTGTGATCACAAGTCAAGAAGGGCGAAAGAGTATGTTGAAGTTACCTGAAAGAATGGTGATGAGTTTTTGTTCTGGTGTAAGTGCTTCTACTGTTCACACATGGACAACATTATCGGGAAGTGGCGCTGAAGATGTAAGGGCCATGATTGGAAAAAGCATAGATGATCCCGGTAGGCCTCCTGGTATTGTGCTAAGTGCAGCTACTTCTTTCTGGCTTCCAGTCCCACCAGAGGGAGTTTTCAATTTCCTTCGCGATGGGAACTTTAGAAGTGAGTGGGACATTCTTTCTAATGGCGGTGCTGTTCAAGAAATGGCACATATTGCTAATGGTAGAGATCCTGGTAACTGTGCTTCTCTACTGCGAGTTAATACTCCAAATTCCAGTTAGAACAACATGTTGATATTACAAGAGAGTAGCACCGATGCAACGGACTCTTTTGTAATCTATGCTCCTGTTGATATTGTTGCAATGAACGTGGTTCAAAATGGGGGAGACCCAGACTATGTAGCACTCATTCCCCCCCCCCCCCCTGATTTTGCTATACTCCCCGATGGGCTAACAGTAAATAGAGGTAGAATTACTGAAGTTGGGTCTGGTGGATCCCTATGGACTGTCGTATCCAGATCTTGGTCAACTGTGCTCCAACTGCAAAACTTTCTCTTGGATTGTGGCAACTGCTAACAACCTCAGTGCTTGCACCATTGAAAGGGTCAAAAGTATCAAGGACAATGCACGAATTGAGAGGTTTAGCTTATGATAGAAATCGGGCAAGATCAACAAAAGAAGGCAATGAAAAAAAAAAAATTTCAAAAACCTTTCGAGTTACACTCAACTTCGATTTGTCAAAACACGATCGAAGAAATAGTCGGATTTCAAAACTTATCAAATTTTTATCAAATCAAAGATCTCACACGAGCTCCGCACCATCGAGATCAATGAATTAATAAGGCAAAACTCTGTCAGACCCCGTGCTTGAGTAACCATTTTCCACAAAAATCTTCAGTACAATAGATAATTCAAGATCGTGTTTTTACAGAATTTTTCTGGCCCATACAAATAGGGGTTTAGTCTATTCTTTGCAGTTCTTTGCATGCAATTCCTGCAAAGAAGGCAGCTGTAGACACCTCAATTTGAACGGGCCACTTCTCGAAAGGGCCCAAAAATATCGATTTTCCAATAAATGGGCCAACGGGCCTTAAGGGCCCAAGTCATTGAAAAGTGACATTTTTACCAAATCGAGGCCCCTAAGACCTCTCAATGGTTTAGGAGGCCCACCAAAAGGACTCGGCCTACCTTACGCTTTCCCAATATTCACCGCTCCGCTTCCAAAATAAAAAACGCCAAATTTTCGATAAATTTCACCAACGGCCCTAAAAAGCCCGATTCGCCAACACGTGGCATTTTTGATCAAACTAATGATTGCAAAAATCTAAAAAAATTAAAAAATTAAAAATGTGAGACTTGGGATGCCTACCCCTCCTCTACTACCACCGCTCCGCTTCAACCAATCCCTAAAACCCAACACCATTTATAAAACCCAAGCCCAACACTACAAAGCCCACAAATCATTAACCATATCCAATTCATTATCCAACCCACAACCCTAACCCATAAACCACAATCCACATCAACCAATCACTCTTTTATCATCAAAAGATGACACATGTCATCACCCCATCTCACCTCCCTCACCCAACTACCTACCCCATTAATTTGCTTTAAATCCCATCTACCCACACATCAACCCATCACCTTTTCTCTCAAATCAAACACATCTACCCATACCCCTAACCTATACCTCCCCTAATCTACCCTCATCATTCTCTACAAAACCCACATCTACAACCTAAACCTACACCATCCTCTCAAGTCAACACTCAACTCTCCCATCAACTTATCTCAACCCTTCATTTCCAACCACTTTGACACATGGCATCATCTCCCTCACCCTCCCAAAATATCATCAACCACCTCTTAAATCCTCCATTCTCTTAAATCAAATACTATTTAATCACAACCACCATCTTAAACTCACCTCACCAAACACTCCACCCAAATGGGTGGGTAGGAACCAAACCTTTTGGGTCAAAACTCACCCATTTAACCCCCCTTCTCTAAATACCCTCCAATCTCCTCTAAATTACACCCACTTCTCTCTTAAACTCATAACCATTCTACCATTTTTCTTCACTTCACCCCATTATATTCCTAAAATAACTCCTCAACATCTATAAATACCCTCCTCCTCTTCCCAAAAATGGCTCCCAACTTTCACTACAAAATTATTTCCAACTCTCACTACTAACAACCATCACCAATCCTCCTCAAGTCTCATATAAAAAAAAATATTATACTCCACTCATCTCTCTCATCATCTCTTCTCTACTCCTTCAACCATACAAGAATTGTATTTTCATAAAATACTAAGGACTCAAGAAGAAGAAAAGAAGAAAAGAAGATACAAGGTGGGTTCAAGGCAATCACCCCCCTCTCTCTTCTACACCCTCTCCTCCTCCCTCTTCTATCACCCTCTCCCCTTCATTTTATTTTTTAGGATGAATGGACCCCAAGGCTAAAGGTCTATAAGGGTCTTTTCCATCAATGGAATGACCCTATGATCAAGCCGAAAATGAACCCCTATCTAGGGTACAAATGCACAACACATGGCACATCATTTTTCGTATTTTTTTTAATCAAAATGACCGAGTTGAATTGAGGTTACCACTATCTAATGGGGAGAAAAGGGTGCCTAAGACCTTCCCTTTTCTCCAACCGAGCCGCTTACCCGAATCTCAAGGGTTGATTCATCTTTATCCATCGAGAGTCACCAAATACCAAAAATGTCACATTTTCTAAAAAAAATGCACATCGGGTGACCATTCACACCCACTTACAAAAATGAATGGTGGCGACTCCAAACCATTGTAGATGTGGTCATCGTAATGGCGAAATCCCGTGTCTACACTAACTAAAATATAACTCTACCTAAAATAATTCTAATTAAAATACAACTTTACCTAAAATAATTCTAAGTAAAATACAACTCTAACTAAAAGAATTCTAATTAAACACTAATTCTATCTAAATCAACTCTTAAAAAAAATCTATAAATAGGGGTCCTCACACCCTATTTTCGTATAAAAAAAAACCCTAAGAGAAGTAAGTCAAAAAGCTTCCCTAGACTCCCATAAACCCTAATTTTGAAGCCCCAACTCCTTACCTAACACCCATACTTTGATTTTAGCTTGAAAAACACCTAGAAACCCTTCAAAAACACCCCAAAATTCATAAAACAATTTGAAGAATCCAGATTTAAGAAAGAGATATCTTACCTCGAAACTCAGAGATCAGATCCGGAGATAGAACAGAGCGAAGAATATTATACGAGGAGCTATTCTATCAGATCTGAGGGAACAAAATCGTTACGTTCAGAAAAGGTGAGTATTTATATTTTTTTTATTATTATTTAGGTCTTATTAGCAATGTAGTTTTAGCTGGGAATTAGTTGAGACCGGCGTTTGTCGGGCGGGGTTGGTGCCTGACACCTTCTAACCCCGTAACGTGATCCCCAGACTCATTATTTTTTAGTAGATTAGTCGTTTTCATCCGTTTTGAGTCTATATTCGGTTCTTAGACCGTAATAACTAGGTGGCGACTCCCAAACCTCAAAGGTGAAAAGCGGATCTGCGCACCCCATGGATCGAGGGCGCTTTTAACTAGTCATCCAATCAAATTAATTAAAATCAATTAGACTTAACTATAGGGCCCACGAGCTCAATAGAGAAATTTTACTTCAAGTTGTGTCAATTGCGCTTCGTGGTCATCTTTGGTATCTAGTAAGATTTTGCCCTTTGAGGGGATAGACTTAGTCTATTCAAGAAAGGAAGGTGATTTAAGAGTGCCCTTGCTTGTGCATTGTGCACCACCTCCGATATGAAGATCCGAATGATTTAAAATTGACTTCATAGAATCGAGTTGGAAGGCTAGTTGCGTTATTTCTACCCAGTTAGGAGCTGTCTAGCTTTAGGCAACCTATCTAGGTCCACTCTTTTCTTTTCGTGATTGTTTAATCGATTGTGTGATTTGCATGCTTGGTAGACGTTCACAGAACAACGTGTTAGAACCATTTGATCTTGAGAACGAATGTGCCATTAGTAGGATAACCAAGATACCATCAATAGTTATGATGGATGATCAAGAGCGACCTCTCAATAAACTCTTCACTCTAGCTTCCGCATCTCCTCCTATATTCATTGTGTTACCATTGAACAATGCACCTCAGTTTGAAATTAGGGCTGTCACCATCAATATGCTCCCTAAGTTCCACGATTTAGAGTGTGAACAACCTTACACCCATCTTAATCAATTCTTGACTATATGTCAAACTTTTAGAAATCAGAATCTAGATGAGGAGAGTGTCAAGCTTATTCTATTCCCATTATCCTTGGAAGACCACGCAGCTACGTGGTTGAACTCCCTAACACCCAATTCCATATCTACTTGAGATGTTTTATCCAAGAAATTTATGGTCAAATTCTACCCCGTGGCCAAAACTGAGAAAATGAAGGACTCCATTAGAAATTTTAGAGCCCGTCATGATGATGAGTTTTTCTAAACTTGGGAAATATTCAATGATTTATTGGTCAAGTGCCCACACCATGGCATTGACAAAGCACAGTTGGTACAAAGCTTTTATAGAGGATTAAGAATGAATCAACGTACCTTAGTCGAGTCAATGCATAAAGGTCAGTTCATGAATCAGACTCCCAACCAAGTGTACAATTTCCTCTTAGATTTAGTCGAGAGTGCTCAAAATTGGAGTACTAACCAGGAAGAGTTTGATAGAAATGATCCAGTTAGGAAGACAGGTATGTATGAGATGAAGGCAGACCCTAATATCAAAAATGTCATGTCTAGTCTCGTGAGTGGGATGAATAATCACACGAAGAAGTTAGATACATTTACCATCTCAGCATCCAAATCTCACCTAGACCATCATACAATTTCGCAAATGACTGTCGAATCGAGTTCTTTGTGCATCATATGCGACGGTAACGACCATTTGGTCGAGTGTTGTCCCACCTTGCCTCAAATCAAAGCTGAACAAGCATATGCAATTAATGGTTATAGTACTTTTAGGAAGCCAACTCCGAACTCTTTTAGCCAAACGTATCACCCAGATAATAGGTTCCATAATAGGTTCCATCATAATTTCTCATACAGACAGAACGAACTTATTCAATCTAGTGGTTCATCAGGTTACAATAGGAGTTTTCCTAAGCAATCTGGTTCTTCCACAAATCAAGCCATTGTTCCTCAAGTCCATTATCAACCCAAACAATCTACAGATTGTAGAGCCATCATACCAGATCCCATGACCAATTACCAGCAGCCTGCCCAACAACAGTCGTCCTTAGAATCAATGATTGTCGAGTTGATGAGGCAGCAACAACAGTTCATCCAAACTCAACAACAAGCCCATCTAAATCAAACTCAGATTAACCAAGTCACTGCGTAATCCATAGTTAAGATGGAAGTTCAGTTGGGGTAGTTAGCTCTCTCCTTGAGTAAGAGAGAGAAGGGTCAATTTTCTAGTCAAACTATCTCTAACCCTAGAGGTCAACCTTTGATTCCAAACAGATCGAAAGGTCAATACGAAGTAGGAAGCCATTCTAGAGCTCCACAAGACTCAGTCCAGGCCATCCATACTTTGCGATCAAAAAGAGGGTAGATAATAAGGTCCAACCTATTGACAAGGGAGAAAAAGTCTTAGAGAAGGACAAAGTTCAAAAAGAAGTCGTAGAGTTTCCAAAAGATAAGGATAAAGATTTGGAAAATCCTCCCATTATTTTGTCGATTCCAAAAGCTCCATTTTTCAATCGTCTTAGATATTTTTAAAAAGGTAAGCAGTTTGAGGGTGTCTTAGAAGTATTCCAACATGTGCATATTAATATCCCATTCCTAGATGCCATTAAGCAGATACCTTCTTATGCAAAATTCCTTAAGGATTTGACCACAACTAAAAGGAAGACACCGTTTCCTCGGGAAGCCATCATGGCAGCCCAAGCTTCATCACTCATCTAACAAACGATTACACCAAAATTTAAGGATCCTGGATATCCGACAATTTCCATTCATATTGGAAATCAAGTGATCGAAAAATATCTCTTAGACTTAGGGGCCAGTGTGAACCTTTTACCATATTCGATTTATAAACAATTAGGTTTGGGAGTTTTGAAACCCACTGATATCACGTTGAATCTAGCCGATAGGTTCATAAAAATTTCAAAGGGTATAGTTGAGGACGTGATAGTTAAAGTCAAATATTTTTATTTCCCTGTTGACTTTGTTGTCTTAGACACATAGCCAGTCATCAATTCGAACAGTTATATTCCTATCATCTTAGGACGTCCATTCTTAACCACGTCTGACACAGTCATTCATTGTAGAAATGGGATTATGACTTTAGTATTTGGGGATATGAAAGTGAAACTGAATGTCTTCCACAATTTCTAAGGAATTGATGTAGATGATGGTATGGAGGAAGTGAACATGATAGATACGTTAGTCAATCAAACGTATCAAGAGTTAGGGTACTCTGATCCCCTAACAAAATGTTTGGCTCACTTTGACTTTGACTTGGACGTAGAAGAGTCTATAAGCGAAGTCAATGCTTTGCTTGAATTGTTCTACTCTTAGATTCTGTGCGGTGGCACGTAAAAGCTGAAAGTCTTCCTATGCGCACATCCAATCTTGTTCTTTCTCATGTCGAGCCTCCAAAATTAGAACTCAAATCACTTCCAGAGAACTTGAGATATGCATTTCTTGGTAAGAATCAAACCTTGCCCGAGATCATTTCCTCTCACCTTAATGAAGTTCAAAAGGGAAAGTTGTTAGGAGTTTTAAGAGAACATCAAGAAGCTATTAGTTGGAGCATAGCTGACATCAAGGGAATTAGTCCATCTGTGGTGATGCACCATATTCTTTTGGAGGATTTTGCTAAACCTTCCTTAGAACCTCAGAGACGATTAAATCCTATCATAAAAGACGTGGTTCGGATTGAAGTGATGAAATTGCTAGATGCGGGTATTATCTATCCTATTTCTGATAGTCGTTAGGTGAGTCCTGTACAAGTAGTTCATAAGAAATCTGGTATCACTATGGTAGTGAACCAAGACAACAAATTAATCCCCACTCGAATCCAAAATGGATGGAGAGTGTGTATCGATTATAGGAAACTCAACTCGATAACTCCTAAGGATCATTTTCCCTTACCTTTCATTGATTAAATGTTAGAGCGTCTAGCAAGACACTCTTGCTATTGCTTCTTAGATGGTTATTCCAGGTACAATCAGATACCCGTTGCTCCAATCAATTAAGAGAAAAAAACTTTCTCCTGTCCTTTCAGAACTTTCACGTATCATCGCAAGCCTTTTGGATTGTGCAATGCACCCGCTACTTTTCAATGGTGCATGATGAGTATATTTTCTGACATGCTAGAAAAATATCTCGATGTGTTCATGGACGATTTTTCAATTTTCGGACCAAGTTTTGAGGAATGTCTCCATCACTTGACTTTGGTTTTTGTACGTTGCAAAGAGGTCAATCTAGTCCTCAATTGGAAAAAATGCTATTTCATGATAACATCGAGGATTGTGCTAGGGCATATTGTTTCTACTAAGGGGATTGAGGTAGATAAAGCGAAGGTAGGTCTAATCGAAAAATTACCACCTCCTAGATCGATCAAAGAAATTAGGTCATTCCTAGGCCATGCGGGTTTCTATCGTAGATTCATTAAAGATTTCAAAAAAATCTCGAAGCCTTTATGTGAGCTATTGGGAAAGGATGTTTCTTTCGACTTTTCAGAGTCATGTCTCTCTGCGTTCAACAAGTTCAAGTCAGAGTTAACCTCGGCACCCATTATTCAACCTCCAAACTGGAGCATTCCATTCGAAGTTATGTGCGATGCTTCGGATTATGCAATAGGCACTGTTTTGGGTCAACGAATTGAAAAAAAACCTCATGTTATCCAATATGCTAGTAAAACCCTTAACGATGCTCAGCTTAAGTACTCTACAATATAGAAGAAAATGCTAGTAGTGGTCTATGCCATTGAAAAATTTCACCCCTACCTCATAGGATCTAAAGTCGTGATCTACACAGACCACGCAACATTGAAATACCTTCTATCAAAGAAAGATGTTAAAGTAAGGTTAATTCGTTAGATTCTACTTCTACAAGAGTTTGATCTTGAGATCCGAGATAAAAAAGTGGTGAGAAAATGTCGTAATTGATCACTTGTCTAGGATAGTTAACAAGCCATCCAAGGAGTCCTTACCCATCTCTGAATCCTTTCCAGATGAGCAACTTATGCAAATCTCTCAAGCTAATGCTCCATGGTATGCAGACATTGTCAACTACCTAGTTACAGGTCAATTCCCAGTCGAAATAACTAATCAAGAGAAACTCCGTCTTCTGTCAAAAATAAAATGATATTTCTAGGATGAGCTATACTTATTTAAGCATTGTCCCGATCAAATCATTAGACGTTGTCTTTCAACCTGTGAGCAAGTCAATATCCTAGAGTTTTGCCATAATCATGCCTGCTGAAAGCACTTCAGTGGTAAGAAGACCGCTATGAAAATCTTATAATGCGATTTTTTCTGGCCTAGTATTTTTCGTGATGCCCATGAGTTTAGCAAATCTTGTGATAGATGTCAAAGATTAGGAAAATTCTCCAAGAGAAATGAAATGCCTCAAAATCCTATCTTGATCATCGAAATTTTTGACGTGTGGGGTATAGACTTCATGGGACCCTTTCCTATCTCCCAGGGTTACCATACATCCTAGTTGTCGTTGACTATGTGTCAAAATGGGTCAAAGCTGTGGCATGTAGAACTAATGATCACAAGGTTGTGATAAAATTCATCAAGGAGACGATTTTTTCAAGATTCGATACTCCGTGATCTATCATAAGTGATGGTGGCTCGCATTTTTGCAACAAAATCTTTGCTGCGTTGGTGAAGAAATACCTCATAACGCATAAGGTTGTCACACCTTACCACCCACAAACAAGTGGTCAAGTGGAGATTTCTTACAGGGAAATAAAGACTATCTTAGAAAAAAAAACATCATTCTTTAAGGAAAGATTGGTCTTTGAGATTGAATGATTCACTCTAGGCCTATAAGACTGTATTCAAGACAACCATAGGGATGTCTCCTTACCGGTTAGTTTTTGGTAAGTCCTGTCATCTCCCTGTAAAACTCGAGCATCGTGCATATTGGGTGATCAAGCACCTCAACTTTGATTTTGATAAAATCGGTGAGAAGAGAAAGTTACAACTAGATGAGTTAGAAGAGAATAGAAATGACTCGTATGATTGTGTGAAAAAGTACAGAGAGCGTACCAAATTATTTCACGATAGGCACATTCTTAGGAGGAATTTCATTCTTAATCAAAGAGTTTTGTTGTATGATAACAGACTCCACCTTTTTCTAAGAAAACTTAAGTCTCGATGGACTGACCCATATATTTTCCAAACAGTCTACCCCCATGGTGCTGTTGAAATCCTTAATCCTAAGGACGAATCCACTTTCAAAGTGAATGGCCAACGTTTCAAACATTTTCTTGAGTATGTTTCGCAGAAGGAAGTTCTTCTCCTCGATGACCCCGTATATCAAAATTAACTATATTTTCGTCTGGCTAAAGACGTTAAACTTAGCGCTTCTGGAAGGCAACCCACGCGCGGTTCAAGGGATATTGTGTTAAATATCAACAGGATTGTAAGGTTTTTCTCAGGTGCTATCTAACCCATTTCATTTCATTTTGTCAATTTTAATTTTACCTTTGCATATACATGTTGAAATATTGAGGATAATATAATGTTTAAGTTTGGGGGTGTATGGGTCGGATTTCCACTTATTATTTTTTTCTTTTATACAAAAAAAAAATTGAAAAATATTTGGTTGGCGACTTTGTTGTATTTTGCTCAAAATCTTAGCTTGTATCTTTAAGCACTTAGTTAAAAATATTTAATCAGTCTTTCATTGGAAGCTATGATCTGGAGTCCCCATTTGTGTTTCTTTTAGGCAAAAGTTAGAGCAAAGTTATCTTTTTGTTTATAAGCACTTCTAATAAGGTTATCAAGAGTCTAGATTATATTAAGAAAGCTTGTTACCTTCTTTTTACCTAGAGTTTAAGGAAAAACTAGGTTTGATGAGCTTTGACTTCCTTGTTGAATTGGTTGGCTGATTAGAAGAAAAACAGAACTGGTTTGTATACATCTTGTACAGCAACCATTGAATTAGACTGGGTACCTTGAAAATGGTTGTATACTTTTCTTAGAAAAAGAGTGAAGAGGTAATAGAAAAAAAGAGACTTTTCAGAAAAAAAAATTAAAAATCCAAAAGTTTTGTAAAGTTTTAGTAAGGTGAAAGCCATCAAGTGTAAATTGTGAGTATACTGGAATATCACAGATAAAGTCTCTTAGAGGTATTAAAATGAATATCCACGCTTCTCACTACCCTAGACAGGATGCTAAGTTTTGAATTAAACTCTAAGTTACTCCAGCTATTCTTGAGTAGTTAGAAGGTTGAAACTCATTTTAGGAAATCGAATCTCTTAAATTTCTGAGTTAGAATCACTATCGCTCAAAAGTCAATTGAAGTCTAAGTTTTGTCGTAGAGAAATAAGGGTTGGGACTCTATACTAAGCAGTACTTCCATTTGATTGACAAAAAAAAATAGACTTGTGCTTTTCAATATAAGTTTTGATTTTGACTATTTTTACTTCAAAGTTGTTCTCAAATTTTGTAGGTATATTTTTTACAAATCCTCACGAATCAAACTCGTCCACTAGGGGTAACCTAACGGTTCAAGGGCTTGCTGCATTCGCTAAATGCAGTCGAGGTGCCTGTGAAAGTGACCATTTTATTTTCTAGGGACTAGAAAAAAGTAAGTTTGGGGTTGTGATGAGTGTCTCCAAACACTCAATTATACGCATATTTTCTGAACATTTATCTTAATCTTTGTCCCTATTTCTCTATAATAAGGTAATAATCATGATAAGCCTCAAAGCACCATGTTGCATGTTAATTAGGCTTAATTATATATAAATAAATTCATTTACTAGATAAATCTAATTACGTGTATTTCTTGTGCAGAAAATCAACAATTTGGAATGCCTTAATCCTTAACTCATGTTCTCCTCTTTTGTCTTTTTGTGCAAAGAAAAGTGGAGGCTACTTTTAGACTCTTCTACAAACATTTTTCTCTATAAATAGAGCCTCAATCTCTAGAGAAGGGGTCCCATCTTGGTTCTTTTATCAAAGACTCCTTTAATCTAAGGCTCTTAGCCTATTCTCTTATTTTTTGTATTTTTATTTTTTAGTTATTTTCTTTTGGCTAAATAGTCTTGTAAGAAATAGAAGAAGAAGAAGTTGTAAGTTTCTCCATTAAATGAAAAAAAGTTATTTCATCTCTTATCTTCCCTCTTTTGCAATGACATTAGGCTAAGTTCCCCTCCATTGGAGAGTAGAAAAGCCTAGAGCAAGTTTTTGTATTGTTTCTAATTTCATGCCTTTCTTTTATATAAAATGCTTATGAGTTCTTTTTAAGATTTCTTACACCTTTTATTCTTAATATAGATACTTTATGCTTAGATTAGATCAAGATAAAGTATGCTTAAACTAGATAATTGGTAGTAGGAAGTTTTCAAAGAATTCTATTTTGTTTATGTACCCTCGTTTGATTTAATTTGCAAAACTTTCCGATCTAAGGAGCTAGCACCAAATCCTTACAATTGAGTTATAAAAAGGCTAGAGATTAGGAATTGCTCATCAACATGTTCTAGGTAGATCTACCTCTAATGGTGCTTTAATTTCATAGGTTTACTTGCTTTTAATTTCATTTACTTTAGTTCATTTTCTAGCAATTTTACATCTTCTTATAAGTTCAAAAATACAAAGAAAAAATAGTTTTAATTCCTTTTAGTTAATTTGAATTTTATCATCTTAGCTTAATTCTACTCCTCCTTTCTCTTGGGTTTGATCCCCTACTTACACCACAAGTAAGGTAAAAGTAAGATTATTATTAACTCCGGTAAGAAGAACAACGATAGTCTCATAAGGACGGAAACTTTATCATAGCCTGAAGAGGATGGGATTCTACTGGCCTATTATGGTGAAAAATTCTTTAGACCATGCAAAAACGTGTAAAGCTTACCAATTTCATGGGGATTACATTCGTCAACCATCGGAGCCATTGCATCCTACAATCGTATCTTGGCCCTTTGACGAGTGGGGACTTGATGTTGTTGGACCACTCACAAAATCTTCATGACAACATCTTTATATCTTCGTCGCAATAGATTACTTTTCTAAGTGGACTGAAGCAGTTCCCCTTCGGAAGGTCAAGAAAGAAATGGTAGTCGACTTTATTAAAAATAATATCATCTTCCGTTATGGCATTCCACGATATATCATGACAGATAATAAGAAGTCTTTTAGCAATATGCTGATGGGTCAATTCTGCATGAAGTTTGATATCAAGCAAAAATGCTCTATAATATACAATGTTGTAGTAAATGGACTTGCCGAAGCCTACAACAAAATGCTTTGCAAGCTTCTTGAGAAGGTTATTTCAAAATCAAAAAAAGATTGGCGTGAACAAATTGGGGAAGCACTATGGGTATACAAAACCTCATACTGCACCCCTACTCAAGCAACACTTTACTCATTGGTTTATAGAGTTGGGCTATCCTCCCTTTGGAACGTTAGATACATTCACTAAGGATTACAATCCAAGAAGGTATAACTTGTGCGAGAATACCTAATTACGTCTAGCTGAATTCGATGCATTTGATGAAAAGAGATTGGAAGCACAATAATGACTAGAGTATTATCAAGCCCGTCTATCACGTGCATTTAATAATAAAGTTCAACCACGTTCTTTTCAAGTTGGTGATTTAGTCATCGTCGTACAACAATGAATCATCCTCTCACAACATTTTGGAAAGAAGTTTGATCCAAAATAGAATAGACCTCACGTAGTAAAAGATGTATACACTAATAATACGTACCTTCTTATAACACCAGAAGGATTACGTCTTGGTCCAATCAACGACAAATTCCTCAAATGACACTATGCTTAAAAGAATGTTGCTTCTCGACACGAGCCTAAACTGTTTGACAATACTCCTCGACACGAGCCTAAACTATTTGACAATGCTCCTCGATACGAGCCTAAACTATTTGATAATGCTCATCTACACTAGTCTAAACTGTTTGACAGTGCTCCTTAGCACGAGCCTAAACTGTTTGATAATGCTTTTCAACACGAGTCTAAACTGTTTGATAATGCTTCTTAACACGAGCCTAAATTATTTGACGATGCTCATTATTATACGAGTTTAAACTACATAATACTCCTAACCCGTATGAGTTAAAATTGTGAACGGTCCAAATTTTTTTTAAGAGCACGCTAGATTGAAAACCCAAAAGGGCAATCTAGGCAAAACTTAGAACATTATCCATTTGAACTATGCTATACTTTGATCCCATTTTGGGTACGTAGGCAGACTGTAAAGTTACTTCAGGTTCAACCACAGAAAAAAAATATATATACTTGTATAAGAAAATAAGGGAATTTTATTAATTTCAAATGAAATAAACATTGTCAAAATTTCCTAAGTCCTATACAATGAAAATAAATAAATAAGCTTAATATAAAGAAGTAAGGTTCCAAAACTTCTTCTTCAAAGACTCCTTCTCTGTTTCGCAAGCAGCTACTTTATCATCATCATCAGTGATTGAAACATTAGATAAAGGAGTGCATTCCATCTCAACAGTAAGTAGAGCCTCCCTCTCTTCTCAAACTTGGGTACTACGAGACTCTTCATAAGCAGTGGCTTGTGGTAGTAGTTCTTTGATTTGAGTCAACTCAATTTCTAACTCAGCTTCTCGTTTAGTCAGTTCAACTCTTTTCTCCTTAACTTTAGTCAGTTGTGTGCGTAAACTATCCACTGATTGACGTTTTAATTGAGCTTCCTGATATAAGATGGATAACTGAAGATCTCTATCATTTCTTGACAAATATGATAAAACTCTCTCTTGTCTCAAATGCCTCTACTCCAGTTATAAGCAACTCGAAGAAATTTACAAATATGTAATGTTTGTTGAATGCATAAGTCGATATCATTATCATGCAAGGAAGCTTGTCGAGTTTGGGTAGAAACAATAAGCATTCCACGCAACTTCGAGGCAATCACAGATGAATCAACTAATTTATTAGAAGTAGGTAATGCCAATCCGATAGGATCCGTATGTGTAGTAGAAGTTGATGGAGTGCCATGAGAACTTAGACGATGACAGGAAGAAACCTTGTCCCCATCACTCTTTGAAGGGTCTTTAGTACCAACCAATTTTGAAATCCCTCTACTAAGATGGTTGACATTTCAAAAATCTCCCATACCTAAGAAAGTAGGGAAGTTTACAAAATCCTCTAGGGCAAACAAATCGGCAATAGAGTGTTTATTGGTTGATGATCATGTAGAACAATTAAATCATAAAAAATTATATATATATATATATATACACATAAGAATATGAAATTTCCAACAAAGAGAAAGTGTGTAAAATTACCTTTCCTAGGAGACACATCATTTTCAGCTTCAGCTTCTTACCTATCCAAAGTCACACCCGTATTATTAGGCTCAGTCTGAACAACATGCTTCAAAGAATCCACGGGGCTTGATCTATGAACAACTTGTTTTGCATCTACCCCAAGAATGTTGGCATGCTCCGTTTGAGTAGTCACTGGAGTCGGTAGTATTTTTTTGAAACGTAATTTCAATCCAGGCTTCGTGATAATCTTTTGCGTATATTCTATTCTTCTTTTTCTAGAAGGTTTTGGCGTGGCAAACAAAGTACGATGCGCCTTACGATCTTCAACTCCTTTCCTTTCTTTAAAATTAAAGTTCGAAACGGAGATGTTATCCTCAAAAAGACGAAAATCAAGGGCATCCAAGTGAGGCACTACGTCTTGAACCCACCAATATTTGTAACTCTTATCAAATTATAGACTCATGTCTTGCACTTTCAGAAGAATAAAAAAGTTGACTCGACTCTTGGTCTGGGTCAAAGACAACTACAAACTGTATAACTCTATCACATCCACAAATCTTATAAAAGGAATCGAGTTCCAGGGATACGTTGACGAGCAAACCTGTGAGGACTATACATTTTCACCTCGCAAGCATTACCACATGGAAATACGAAAAATCCAAGACGACAACTTATCATGAAAGCTTGAATCTTAGAAGGGTCATCATTATTATCAGTCCGTATCCTTCTATGACCTTTTGGAGGTCAAATCTCCTCAGGATTCCATTTAAAATCACTAGAACTCTGGTGATGGTTAAATCCCTCGCATCCTTAGCACTATCTTCCCAACAAAAGTACGAGTTGGAAATACTAAATATGTGAATCAAATACAGAGGTCCAAAGTCAACATCAAGGTCACCAAATACTCCTAAGAAAAATGAAATCCAACCCAACCAAACAAATAATGAAGGGGATAATAACTCTTAGGAGCACTTACAACTACCTATGTTTTCAATAGGTCTAAGTTAAATCTTTGTACAAACAACATAGAAGTCGAGGTACCAAGCTAAATGTAGTACCTCGGGTCATCAATGCTGCTACCTTGAAAGTGCCTAGAAGAAGAACATCACCATTCTCGCAAGGGAGAACAAAGTGACACAACCACAAGGAGAGATATGCAATTATCATAGCTTCATCTTCAACATTCTGATTTACAGGAAAATCGAACCTGATAAATGGACTTTCTCCCTCTTTACGATTCCCCTTAGTTAAAGTAACTCGAGAAGAAAATGGTCTTCGTAATTTTATTCTAGAATGCTGACGGCCAATACGATCAAAGTAAAATGATTTTACCCTTTCTTTATACTCTACTGTAAGACGATGATTAAAAATCCATTCAGTTTTGGTATATCAGAAATCAAGCCATTCACTATAGCTAACGCAGTCACTTCCTTTTTAAAAAATCAGTAAAGCATATGCCTTAGACAGATACTAATAAGAAAGAGGAAGTCCTGAAACACTGTTGTGACCTATAAGTTGATCAAAACTAGGTACCACTTCTTCATAATACTCACTCGTGATAGAAAGCCCATAAATCTTCTGCATTTCCCATAAAGAAATGTCAATTTTCCTACGACCCATCACAAAAGTATTGATTTTGGGACACAAAAATTCATATAAAGCCTGATACATGCCATTAGGACAACTGTACCCCTTACTAGCTACAAATATAACTTCACCAAGGAAATCTATCGACTTTTTGCTCTATAGTTTATGGCTCACATCCGAATTTCAATCTCAAAAACCATTGAATATTGAATGTTGCTTCGAGGTTCAATATTCAAATCCCATTGATCGAAAAAGTTGCATGATTTTCTGTGTCAAAATAGCCTATGGACAATTGTGAGTTTAATCATGATGTGGATAATGACATAAAGATGGTTGACGTTCTGTATCAATTTCATCTCCAGGGAGTACGTCAGCTATTGAAGGATATTAACTCAAAGCTGTCATCTTAAGTGATGTGTCCCTTTATGTATCTTGTACCTTCAAAGAACTAGTCATCGATGTATGCACAACAACCTTCAGCTCTACAAATGAAGTGTTTCCTCCTCTTGAATGGTCAGTTGTTATAACATGGAGAAAACAAAGTCATTTTCCTTTCTAAGAAAGATCTGTAGGGTCATTTACCCAACCTTCACGTGGTAAGCTCTATTTGAAACGATTCTTATTCCTTGAACTTTTGGAAAGAATGTCCCTAGTCATTTCTGCAGGATTCAAAAAAAAAGAATAAACACACTTATTAAAAAATAGCATGTCTCACTAAGTACTAGTGTCACATTGATTAAAGATATATATAAAAGTATGAATAAAAAAGCCATCATGTTTAATAATGCTCTGATGTTAAAGATTGGCCAACCGAACGTACAAATAATTCGTCGCATGGTTCTTCTTGCCAGTTGACGTTGTGCACTCCTAAGCATTACTGATAAACAGTTGCTTTAAAGATTGGCCAATTGGTTGGACAAATAATTTGTCACATGGTTCTTCTAACCAGTTGACTTTTGTTAGTCAGTTGATGTTATGCATTTTGAAGCACTACTGATAAACAGTTACTTTAGAGATCGGCCAACTGGCTGGACAAATAATTCGTCTTATGGTTCTTCTAGCTAGTTGACACTGTCCACTCCTAAACACTACTAATAAACAATTACTTTATAGATTGGCCAACTGGCTGGATAGATAATTCGTCGCATAGTTTTTCTGCGTGTACAAATCTTGCATCCTGTGATGCTGCTAACTAGTTGACGTTTATCAACCAGTTGATGTTGTCCACTCCTAAGCACTATTGATGAATAGTTACTTTAGAGATTGATCAACTAGCTGAACAAATAATTCATCGCATGGTTCTTCTACGTGTACAAATCTTGCATCTTGTGATTCTACTAGCCAGTTGACGTTGTCCACTCCTAAGTACTACTGATAAATAGTTACTTTAGAGATTAGCTAACTGGTTGGACAAATAATTCGTCTCATCGTTTTTTTGCTTATACAAATCTTGCGTCTTGTGATTCTTCTAACCAGTTGACGTTGTCTACTCTTAAGCATTACTGACAAACAGTTGCTTTAGAAATTGGCCAACTGGCTGAAAAAAAATTTCGTTGTATGGTTCTTCTACATGTACAAATCTTGCGTCATGTGATACTTCTAGCCAGCTGACATTGTCCACTCCGAAGCACTATTGATGAACAGTTGCTTTGGAGATTGGCCAACTGACTGGACAAATTTTTCGTCACATGGTTCTTCTACAGGTACATCTCTCATCACACAACTCTTCTGACAAGTTCCTGATTTATAATTCTTGGTACAATTTATCATAAAAAAAGAAGAAATATGCGAAGATGATAAAATTTAAAAAAAATGAGAGGAATGACTAAAGTCTATACCTTCCTATGATTTCAAAGATGTAGTCGAGTTGCAATCGGTTCAAAAGAATTAGATCTTTATATCATTGCTATCGATAGTTTTAGATCTGTAAGAAAAAGAGAAGTCATAAAGAAATTTTAGTGGTAGATAGATTAAGCTGTAATACACAATGTTCAAGTATTTGTTGGTGAATAAATTGATGAAAAAGAAGTTGAATGTTATTTTCAATAACCATGTTCTAGTGACCAACATCTTATAAGTCTCAATTTCAAAACTCAATCACTAACTTATATCAATATCAAAGATGATTAGTTTGAGGTCCTGATGTTATAAGTAAAAAAAACCCATCTGGTAGCATGTACTTATACTTCTACATATTAGTGAGTATGACATGGGCCTCGTCTTGTTGTCATTAACTGGATGAAAACATATATCAGAAGAGAGATAAAGGGAGAGATAAAAAAAATCATTCATCATGAAATTGCCGATGTCCCAATTACCATGATAGACATGACTCATGCGAGGGATGAGTTCTACTAAAAACTACATTTTTGTATTTCGGTTGAAATTGAAAAGTGGTAATTGTTTTGTTTTGGGATTCTCTGAGTTTGGGATGCCTACCCAAATCCTCGTCTAAATCTTTGTCTTATCCTCAACTACACTTGTTTGACCAACGAGGTGTCTCATACGGGCTCTCTTGTGGGTCTAAACTTTTAAAAGTAGGAGTTTCCTGACTCTTCCTTTCTCTCTCTCTCTCTCTCTCTTCAAAACAAAATAAAAGAGGCAACTCTCTTACTTGGTCTCTTTTACTCTATAATAGAGAAACGTACTTGTAAGCTCTATTTCAAAAGCTTATCTGATGTAGAGCTTTGGGTAGTCACATGAGGCCTCATATGCTCATCCTTCAACCTTCTCCCCTATACACCCAACTAACTCACCAATTCAAAGACCAAATCGAAACAAAAATCGAGTTCGTTTCCTCTTCATCCTCGTATTCTTCATTAGAAGAAGAAAACAAGAGTTTGTGTTATGGGTTGAGAAAGAATCCAAAGAAGAGTTTTCGATTAAAAGATCTCTAGTTTTCTTCGCTGTTGATGCTGGGTCTGTCGTACAAAACAGAGAAAACAAAACCAAGTTGTGTAAAAAAAGTCCATTTTGAAGATGATTGAAACAGACTTGTAAAGTTGAGTCTCGATAGATTAAAAAAAGAGGCAAAGAAAAAGGAAAGAGAAAGAAGATGAAGAGGTAAGAGGACATACCTGTTGATGTTCCTTTCTCAAAATCTGAAATGAATTGTCGAAAGTGAACCTGCTGCAACCATCTTGCATTGATTATGAAGAAAAGATACATGGAGTTATACAACTCTACGCTAGTGTTTGGGTTGAAGTAGAAGAACATAATCAAAGTTGGACTCTTTGATATGTTGGAAAGCAAAGGAAACTTGGGTTCTTCAAGTAGATAATTTTCTAAATTTAAAAACCCAATCTTCCGACGTAAACAATGGCGATCTCAACTACGATTTCATTAAAATAGAGCCTTAAATGAGTTGAACTCTCTTTAAAATCTAGTTTTAAATGAGTTGAATTTACTGTCGAGGTAGATTTATTTCGATCGGACTGACCACCAACAACAGCCATGCGCTATGTTAGTATAAGGAGAATCTTTCTTGGAATCGTTGTTGGTATTTAAGACGGAATGAAAAATATTTAGTGGATGTTATAAAAAAAAAGTTTCATCTAGATTCTTTATGAATAAGACTAGCCTCACTGAAAGCGCCCTCGATCCGCGGGGTGCGCGGATCCGCTTTTGACCCTTGAGGTTTGGGAGTCGCCACCTAGTTATTACGGTCTAGGAACCGATCAATGACTCTAAACGGATAAAAACTAATCTAAAACCAAAAAAAACTGAATTCGGGGATCATGTTACGGGATTGGAAGGTGTTAGGCACCAACCCCGCCCGGCCAAAGCCGGTCTCTACTAAATTTCCAAGTAAATTACATTGCTAAAACCTAGATAAAAAAAAAATAAAAAAAAAATACCTTTCCGATGCAAGGACTTGGTTCCCTCAGATCTGACAAAAAGAGCTCCTTGTACCGTGCTCCCTTGCTTCGTTCTGCTTCCGGATTTGACTTCGGATCTCCGAGGCAAGGTATCTTCTTGTTTTTGAATCTAAACTCTTCAAGTTCGTTGAGGATTTGGGGGTGTTTTTAGAAGGCTTTTAGGTGTTTTCTAGACTAAAATTGAAGGAGGGATGTTAGATAAGGAGTTGGGGCTCCAAAACTAGGGTTTATGGGGGGCTAGGGGAGCTTCTAGACCTACTTCTCTTAGGGTTTATGATTTGATACGAAAATAGGGTGTGAGCACCTCTATTTATAGAATTTTTTTAAGGTTGATTTGGATAGAGTTAGTGTTTAATTAGAGATCTTTTAATTAGAGTTGTGTTTTAGTTAAAATTGTTTTAGGTAGAATTGTGTTTTAATTAGAATTTTTTTAGGTAGAATTGTTTTTAAGTTAGAACTCTATTAGATAGAGTTATTATTTAATTAGAATTCTATTATGACTTTTGGTCTTATTTGATTGACTTTTAATGTTTTGACTTTAGTCTTAATTGATTGACTTTTAATATCTTGACTTCAGTCTTGTTTAATTGACTTTAATTTTGACTTCAGTCTCACTTAATTGACTTTACTACCTTGACTTCAGTCTTGCTTGATTTACTTTTAATTTTTGGAGAACCCCCCTCTATTCTTTCTTTAATTCTTTGGACCCCCAAATGGAGGGGTCCTTAAAGAAATATCCCACGAACCCTCAACAATTTTGCCTGAGAGTCCGATTAATCAATTTTTTAGGTTCAACTTTTTAAATTAATTTCATTAATGTTTAAATTTAATTATTTAATGTTTTATTTATTAATTTCGGAATTTTTTATCATGAAAATTGTGAAATTACCGTTTTACCCCCGGCGAGGACTTTTCACGTTTTAAGTCGATTTTTAATGTTCTAGGATGTTTTAGAATCGGTTTTTCATAAGGAATTCAATGGAAATATTAGTTTTTGTTATTTATGAAATTTTTTGTGTGAAATGGTTGTGAACTTTATGAGGGGCATTTTCGTAATTTTGTCAAATTCTGTTAAAATTGGTGAAATGATTTATTTGATTCCGATTTGTCATTTTATGTGTTCGAATGGGTTTTCCTAAGCGTAACGTAGGCTCTAGGGTTGTTTTGAGGTTAGGGGTATTTCGGTAATTTGATAATTTTTAATGATTTTTATCGTGAAGCTTCTTTTTAGTCTGCAAGATGATGATTTCTATGTTTCTGGGGTCGTACTTTCCTAGCGTAGCGTGGTTTCTAAGGTTTTGTCAATTCGAGATACCTCATCTGGATTTCTGAAACAAATCTGGTAACAAAGTAAAGCAATGGAATACACATCCATCATTGGGAATCCTTGCGATCGGGTTGACGAGTTGATTAATCAGGCGGATGTAAAAATGGGGTGTCTACACTCACCCATCAAATGAGTTGTTAATTCTTACTAAGGGTGTTGGCTCTCACATAAATTACCACGTTGGACAATTTAACAGAGTATCATGTAGTTTAAGCTCGTACGATAATGAGCATTGCTAAACAGTTTAGATTTATGCCGAGGAGCATTATCAAACAGTTTAGGCTCGTGCTGGGGAGTAACATTTTTTTAAGCATAGTATCTTTTGAGGAATTTGCTGTTGATTGGACCAAGACATAATCCTTCTGGTATTACAAGAAGGTATGCACCATTAGTGTATACTTCTTTCACTACATGAGGCCCATCCCATTTTGGATCAAACTTCTTTCCAGAACGGTGTGAGAGGATGATTGGTTGTTGTACAGCGAGAACTAAATCGTCAACTTGAAAAGAATGTGGTCAAACTTTCTTATTAAGTGCACGTGACAGACGGGCTTGGTAACATTCTAGCCGTTGTTGTGCTTCCAATCTCTTTTCGTCCAATGCTTCAAGTTCAACTACACGTAATTTGGCATTCTCTTCGTAAGTTAGATCTTCTTGGATTGCAATTCTTAATGAAGGTATCTGACATTCCAAAGGGAGAATAGCTTCAACTACATAAACCAATGAGTAAAGTGTGGCTTGTGTGGATGTGTAGTATGAGGTTTTGTATGCCCACAATACTTCCCCAATTCGTTCATGCTAATCATTTTTCAATTTTGAAACCACCTTCTCAAGAAGCTTACAAAGAGTTTTGTTGAATGCTTCGGCCAGTCCATTTGCTGCAGCGTTGTACATTGTAGAACATCTCTACTTAATGTTAAACTTCATGCAGAATTGATCCATCAGCGTATTGCTAAAAGATATGCCATTATCTATCATGATATATCGTGGAATGCCGTAACGGAAAACGATATTATTTTTGATGAAGTCGACTACCGTTTCTTTCTTGACCTCTCGAAGGGGAACTGCTTCAGTCCGCTTAAAAAAGTTATCAGTTGCAATAAGGATATAAAGATGTTGTCTTGAGAATTTTGGGAGTGGTCCAACGACATCAAGTCCACACCCGTCAAAGGGCCAAGATGCGATTGTAGGATGCAATGGCTCTGGTAGTTGACGAATGTAATCTCCATGAAATTGACAAGCTTTACACCTCTTTGCATGGTTTAAAGAATCTTTCACCATAATAGGCCAGTAAAATTCCATCTTCTTCAGACTGTGATGGAGTTTCGGCCCTGACTGATGTGAACCGCATACTCCAGAGTGTGCTTCTTCTAAAGTATCTTGGATTTCATCATCTCCGAGATATCTCATTAAAATATTATCGAAAGAGCGACGATATAACTTATCGTTGAAATATAAAAATTGAGGTACCCTACGACATATTTCGATTTTTTGCTTTAGGTCGTCTGGTAGCTTCCCATGATGTAGATAGTCAATAAGTGGCTGTCTCCAATCTTTGACTTCGACTATTTCGACAGCGTTTGCTTCGTGAGACTCACAATTTTCATCTATTAAAGGAGGTAATACCCACCTATGGCAGATAAGGATACTCATTGTCTCTCCTTCTAGCATAGCCAAATTTGTAGTAAGATTAGCTAAAGCGTCAGTCTACTTGTTTTCAACTCTTGGTATATGCCTAATGATGACGTTTTCGAATTGTTTTACTAGTTATACAACATAGTAGTGATAAGGCACTAATTCATGCTTTCGAACGTCATACTTTGTTGAGAGTTGGTTAATGACAAGTTGTGAGTCCCCATACACATAGAGTTGGTGTAACTTCATCTCTAGCCCGAGTTCTAAACCAATGATCAGAGATTGGTATTCTGCAACATTGTTTGAACATAGCTTTGTCAAGACAAACGAGAATGGCAATACTTCATTTTGTGGGGTGATAAAAATTACACCTACTCCCATTCCATTTTTTCTAGTAGTCCCATCAAAGAACATTCTCTAAGCTGGAAGTATATCAATAGAGAATAGATCTTCGTCGGGTAAGTCGTGAGACAATTCCCATTCAGTCGGAATAGGATGATCAACAAGAAAATCGGCTAACGCTTGCCCTTTTACAGCCTTTTGAGGGATGTAAATAATCTCGAATTCTGATCAGAGAAGGGCCCATTTAGCTAGTCTTCCGGACAAGACTGGCCTTGTCATGATATACTTGAGTGGATCAGCTCGCGCAGTGAGTCGGATTGTGTGTGATAACATGTAATATCGGAGTTTCTTTGTGGCAAAGATGAGCGCTAAACATGTCTTTTCGATGGGTGAATAATTTATTTCTACCCCAACAAGAGTTCGACTCAAGTAGTAGAATGCACCTTCTTTTCTTTCGTCATTTTCTTGAGCCAACAATGCTCCTAGTAACATTTCTTGTGCACTAATATAAAGAATCAGTGACTTTTTAGGAATTGGTGTAGAAAGAACATGAGGCTTGACAAGATACTCCTTGATACTTTTCAAAGTATTCTCACAAGCTTCATCCTATTCAAATGATGTATTTTTCTTCATCAATCGACTAAAAGGATGACAACGCCGAGCTAAGTTTGAAATGAACCTACGAATGTAAGTAAGTCAGCCTTGTAGACTTTTGAGTTTATGAATGTTCTTTGGTGCCGATATCTTTTGAATGGCTTCAATCTTGTTTCGATGGATTTCAATACCACGATGCCGAATCACGAATCCCAAAAATTTACCCGAGGTAACTCCAAAAACGTATTTTAATGGATTCATCTTGAGCTGGTACTATCGTAATCTGTCGAAGGTATCACGTAGATGTTGTAAGTGATCTTCTCTTTTCCTGGACTTTACTACTAGGTCATCAACGTAACATTCCACCTTGTCATGTAGCATGTCATCAATGATTTTCTACATAGCTCGCTGGTAAGTGGCATCAACATTCTTAAGTTTAAACGGTATAACATTGTAACAATATATACCTTTTAGGATACGAAAGGCTGTAAGTTCCTTATCTTTTGGAGAAATTCGAATTTGATTGTAACCAGAAGATCCATCCATGAAAGACAAGGCTTCATGTCCTGTAGTCGCAACAACCATAAAATCTATGATTGGGAGCGAAAAATCGTCTTTTGGACATGCATTATTCAAGTCGCGAAAATCAACACATACTCGAATCTGTCCATTCTTTTTTCTTACCGGAACTATGTTGGAAATCCTAGTTGGATACTTTACTTCTCGGATGAATCTAGCTTCTATCAACTTGTTGACATCTGTCTCAATCTGTGGTATCAACTCTGGCCGAAAATGACGTTGTGCCTGTTTTATTGGACGAACTCCATGTTTAACTGCGAGTTGATGAACAACGATCTTTGGGTCAAGTCCTGGTATTTTTTTGTAAGTCTAAGCAAATACATCTTTGTATTCTTGTAGCAACTTGAGGTACTCAGATTCTTCATGCTGGTTTAGAAGAGTGCTGACAAATGTGGGTCGCGGCTCTTAGATTGTCCTAAGATTTATTTCTTTCAAGTCGTCGACAGTAACTTGTCCACTTTCTTCAAAGATCGATGGAGCATTTTCGAGCTTTTCATTTGACGACATAGAACCTTCTTCAAGGAATTCCTCAATGGTAATATGATTTATAGAAACAATATCTTCAGAATTGTTTGTTCCAACAGTTGAAGCTCGGCTGTTGCTCGTTTGGTTTGTGAGGATGATGATGCGTCGCTTCACAACCAATGCATCTGATATCTAGACCTCTAAAATTGCTTGTCGTTTCATGCAAGATGGAATAGTGCTATGCAAGTTACTACTATCTTTATGCTCCACATGTTTATTTCTTTGCTTAGGTTGACGTCGTGATTTTCTTCTTATTTTTACTCCAACATTCTGACCAAGTCTAGATAGAGCAGACACACGAGGTTTATGAATTTGTACATCATAATAATCATCTAAAGCACCCAATCAGTCAAATACTGACGTGGTCGAGATGTGGCCACCAATTCGATCAAAGATCGATGTTCGTGAAACTGGTGTTTCTTTTACAGACTCATCGATGACTTCTATTGTAGTATGTTGTGAAGAAGTCGTCTCCATTTTAGAAATTTTGATTGGAGCCTCTAGCGTATACCCTAGCCCTACTCGTGTGAATGAAACTCTTTCTCCAACTCGAACGAGTTTGACTTGTGTTGCAGTTAAACCATGAATTTGATCAGTTTGTGGTAATTCACCCAACTGCACAGGTTCACCTTTTTCATAACCGACAATCTTGAATAACTTTGAAATTTTAGGACCGAACCAACTTTTGGACTCTACTTTTGCAAGGTTGTCTTCATGGTTCTTCGCGATTGACGTAGTTGGGACAACGTTTTCCACGGGTGTCCTTACTATGTATGATTTTTGGAGAGGTGTAACCGGAAAGGTTAACTCTTCTTTCAACATCTCCAATTCGATTTTAGAGACAGAAGGCTTGGTCTTTGAAGAAATCTCTTCGAAAAGTGATTGTCTTAGCTTCCATTTTGATTGCGATACGTAACGAAGCATTGGGGTTGACAACACAATTGTCGATGTCATGTCCACCATTGATTGACCCACCTTGATCTGTCGACTTTTTGGTTATTGTTTTTTACTACGTTTTTTCTGAAGCAGAGGACCAAGAGAAATCTCCTCGGCATCATTCATAGTATGTTTTCCTTTGTTGGATTTTTACTTACTAGAATGAGGTACCGAAACTGGAAGTGCTTCTTGAATGACGTCCCCTCCAAAATAAAATTTCGCATCTGTAAAATATGTTTCTGCCTTGTCAAACGGTTGATCTTCAGTTAGTACACGTTTTTTAACACCATTTTGGTAATACTTGAAGCATTGATGTAACGTGGATGGTACTACTCCAGTTTCATGTAGTCATGGTCGACCGAGAAGCAAGTGATATGAAGTTTACAATCAATCACGTGAAAGAGCGTTGTTGACTCCAAATCTGTGATAGAAAGCTTGACTCTTATCATGCCGATAGCTCTCTGACCACCCAAGTTGAAACCTTGGATCATCAACGTACTACGAGCAAGTTGATCCGACGAGATCCCAACTTGTTTCATGGTACGAATTGTCATGATATTGACCGTAAAATCATAATCTAGGAGAATTCTTTGAACTTTATTCTCCCTCACATAACCTGTGACGTATAACGGCCTATTGTGAGGTCGAGACCCCAATTGGAGATCCTCATCAGTGAAGGTAATTGTGGCCATACACATACTGTCTTGTTGTGAATCTATGTCAGGTTGAACTTCCTATTTTGAATCAGTTGAGCTTTGCTTTGAAGTAAGCTAAACTTTTTGGAATTCATTGGACAAATCCAAGTCAACCTGTGAATCTTCTATTTTCAAGGTGATATTGTCTTTCTCAAGTCGTTGATCTCCATCATTGGAAGTAGTAGGATGTTCTTTGGACCTATCATCAATATTATCTTCTAGCATTTTCGCTTCCACTTGATGACATGACACCGTGCAGACTTCCTTCAAGAGCTTCTTGGTTAAGAATTCTATAAGAGTAACCAGCACACGGGGCGGTTGCTGAAGGATGTCTTCAAGTTCTACGGGCGGAACTCGAAAAGCCTTCTTTTTTGTTGCTCTCTTTCGTTTCTTTGATCCTGTACTTGGTTTTGACTTTCTTATCTTTTTCTTTAACTTCGAAATAGAAGGAGTTGGCACATATGTAAGGCATCTTTTTCGACAAGTGACAACTGTCCACCCTTCATCATCAACTGAAGTAGACTCTGAGATGTCTGACTTTGAATTTGAAGCCGAATGTAATGATTTTTCTTTGATTTGGCCTTGCCCCAACGTGAGATGGGCCTTTTCAACATCGGAATGTACGGATATGAGTTGTGATGGTTTAGGTAAAACTTTGGTGATCGGAGGAGATAGAGTTTGCGTAGCATACTGACTTGCCAAGAGTATTAGATCAAAATATCCAAAAGTGAGAGGTCATGTTGGAAGTAGAAACATTTTCAACACAATCAAGTTCAATTTTTCCTTGATATGCCAAATCCATAATCTTCTCTTTGAAGACGAAGCATTTTTCAATCGGGTGACTAATCATCCTATGATAGCGACAATATTTCGGATCATTGTCGCGACCTGCTTCCTCGGGTCGTTTGGGCACTAGAAGTTCAATGAGCTTTAATTTCAACAACTCTTCGAACATGCCTAAGACGTTAGCATCATGAAAAAGGTACTCTTTTGCCTCAAGCTCTTTGAGAGTTTTCCAAGCTTTTCCTTTTTCTTATGTTGAATCAGCTTGTGACTGATCTTCTCTTCTTTTACCTGTGATCTTGACAGGTTTGCTGGTGGTGGTAGACAAGACTTCTTTAATTTTGAAGGACTTGCCATCCTTCTTTTCCTGTCTTCTAGGCTCGCCTGGTCGTGGAGTCTGATGCACAGCTATACTCTGCTCCATGTTGTGGGCTCGAGTAGCTAGATCTTCGAAAGTATGTGGTTTAATTCCTTTCAAGATGTAAAAAAGTTGCTAGTGCATCCCTTGAACACATATTTCGAAAGCAGAAGATTGGGAAAGTTGATACATGTAGTTGAGGGAAAGATTTCTCCATCGCTCGATGTACTCGATAACTGATTCATCCTTCCATTGTTTGACGGCGACGAGTTCCACCATATTCACTGTTCTTCTAGTGCTATAGAAACGATCAAGGAACACTCTTTCTAGTTGATCCCAACTGTCTATTGAGTTGGGTTCCAAGTCAGTGTACCAATCGAATGCATTGCCGTGGAGGGAGCGAATGAATTGTTTCACCATGAAATCACCGAATGTACCAGTATTATTGCAAGTTTCGATGAAGTAGGCAATATGCTGCTTTGGATTGCCTTTTCCTTCGAACTGTTGGAATTTTAGTGGTTGATATCCTGCCGGAAGATGTATTTGTTTGATGCGTTGAGTGTAGGATTTGGAGTAGACCAATAAGGACTGTGGCATGCCCCCATACTGAACACGAATGGTGTCAGTAATCATTGCTTGCAACTGCTGAACGGAAAGTAAAGCAACAAATCCCTGTGGTGGGTCTCGCGTAGCTTTATGTGAACCAGCATACTCTTCTCGTTCTTCTTCATGCGGAGTCATGTACGCTTCAGGAGTAAATCCTGGAGGATGTGAGGGTCCAGCGCTTGATTCATTCTCCTTGTCTTTATGCTCTAAATGACTAACAAGGGTTGCGATCAGAATGTCTTTGTCTTCCATTATTTTTGTTAACTTGTTGATGGTGTCTGCCATCTGAGCAACTTGTTCTTCCATTGTTTGTGCTCCAGCCGTCATCATTGCTCTGATGGATCTGTGAGTTTGTGAAGGAGAAGTGATCGATAAAGATCTAGATGATCCCTCGCTTGACTTTGAATCAGATCCAAAATCTGACGAGTCGTCTTCTACCTCGTCCGCCCACGATTCCTTCGTGGTAAGTACCGTTTTTGTGGCACGTTTCTTGGAGTGATGCTAGAGAGGCTCAACTAGCTTGGATCCACTAGTCTTTGTCATTGTTCATGTCATATGGTGATTGCGATTAATAACCTGAGTAGATTCAAGATTGGAAGAAAGGATTTTCTTACCTTTCTCAATAGCAGCAGATGTGATAGCGTTGACGTTGCGAGATGCCATCGATGCTTTAGTTGATGTTCTTGCAGTTAATTGAAAGATGAGAGGTTGAGATGGTCCTACCGGGTGTGCCAGAAATTTGTCAATAATAAATTTCAATGGATTTACCTCGAGATTTGTGAAATATGATTGCAAATGATTTTATTGATTTTTTTATGAAAAGGAAATACAGATCTCACCTCTGATTAACAGTCAAGTACAAAAATAATGATGATGACGTGTGTAGCTTTTCTTCTCTCCGAACTTCGCGCTATATCGGCTGAGAAGGATGCTTTGACGTTAACTTTACTTTGTGCTTGATCTTCTGTAGATTTTCATCTCTCCGGGCTTCACGCTTTATCGGCTAAGAAGATTTTCTTGACTTCTGGAAAAAGGCTTTATGCTTGATCTTCTCTTTAGTCGGAGTCTGGATCTTTGAAGAACCTTGATTTATCTCTGGAAGAGGGCTTGAGAGCTTCTTCTTCTCTAGAGGGAGAGCTTCTATCTTTTGAGATAAAGTGATCCAAATCCCCTCTTAATGAGAGAGGCTCTTGTGTTTATAGACTTAAAATAATTTAGCTTTCCAATTATACCCCAACTTAAATAGGCTTAATTGATTTGTTGAAGAGGCTAAATTTGTCCAAATCCCATTTAAGGATTCTATGGATTATTATTGGGCCAAACTCATTTATTTAGGTATAAGGCCCAATATTTAATATGGATCACTTGGATTTGCTGGATCACGGGTTTTATCTGCGAAACCCAAATCCAAACCATATGAGGCCCGTCCCGATTAACGGACAGCCGATTTAGATTTGTAGGCCCAATTTTAATTTGGTGGGCTTCTTGGTTAAGTTAGAAGGCTGTAGGGGCCCGTTTAAATTTTGATGCCTACATCGGCATCTGCCTATATTCTTTATATACGTGTTCCACTTAATATGTGCCACATACATCAACAATATTGACTCGTCAAAGATAGGAAAAACTAGCCAAGGTTTAAAATCTGTTTCCCGACATTATTTTGGTCAAGAGAAAATCGAAACTGATACGACTAAGACAATAGATTCCAAGATGAGTTCATAGTAGACATTTACTATATCCTATTTTTTTAAAGTGATTTAATATTTATCTATTAATTTTAATCTAGGAAACTAAAATGGAGCAAGCCAAAATTGTAATTTTTTTTGCAATTTTGGTTCAGACACTCTTACTAGCTACCACTATCACACAGAAACAGGGGATAACAACTCTTGATTAGTTGGAAGAACCTTTTGAGATTGCATCATTAAGAACCTTTTGATTAGTCTATCCATCCTTGTTGATAATAAAAACCAAAGTAAAGAAAATGGTTGTTGTGAGGTATTTTTTTAGCCATCATTATTTACTAAAGCTCTTCCTCTCTATGGGTGCCATTATTAGAGATGAACTTCATTTACTATATCTTTGTTCTATCTAGATTAGACAATTAAAAATAAGCTACCACTCCCAATTTTAAAAAAAAGTTGCATAACAGAGTACAAATATTTTGCTAATTCAAATGCTTTTCTTAGATCAAAGAGCACAATTAACAGTTGAATTATGATTGCTATGATGCAAAGGAGTTCTATGATCTCAGTGCCACTACCATTAAACTATCTAAACTATTTTTATCCATTATGATGGTTCTAACATGGGGTAATACTCTATGATTAGAATAATCACATTGTGCTAATGCTCTCTGTGTTTAGAATAATCCATCCTCTGCTAGTAACAGATGAGTGCATTAAGACTATCAAACAAGTAAAGAATAAATAAAACATTATAAATATAATAAAAACAGAGGACATGAGCTTACTTAGATCGTCAAGGGAAATATTGGCAGCCTTTTCTCCTATTTTTATTCAATGAAACCTTCCTACAGGGATAATTCATGAGGTGCAAAGTTTAAGAAATCTCAATATAACAACAAGGGAAGAATGGTTATGGATAATATTTGACCTTTCAAGCAACATAATCTAACCATAACAACCCAAGTGGAATACAATTGCCAATGTAAGAAATGAAGTACGAGCATAGAATATTTAGAGCATGTTGTTATACATAAGGGGGGCTAATGTCTTGTATGATCATCATTATCAGCAAAGTTTCTTTCAATTTTGTCTAAAATCATGTCTTTTTGTTAATTCAAGTGTGATTGTATCCATTAATTCTCATTACCTCAATCCAATTTCTTTTTGGTCCAGTTTGAAATAAAAAATTATTAAATAACAAAAAAAATATATAATCACTAATTGGCAATTTGGGTCAATCCTCTTGAGGATTCACCGCAACTTTGTGAAATTAAATAAAACTAGCCTAAGTAGACAACCAATACCACTAAAAGGGTTAATAATTCAATAGTTATTCAAGGAATTAGATAATGAAAATTAAGTATAGAATTAATTCCTACGGGGATTCAATTGATATGTTCTTAAAACTAGCTAATAGATCAACTACAAAAAAAATCCCAATAATTATTCAAAGAATCTAAAGTTCCACCTAGAAGACTCTTGGATAATTTCTAGGTTGGCTCTGATCAGTAGAAAATACTCAAGATTTTTATTATTTGAAGAAAAAAAAATTATTTTTTGAAAAAAAAATCGCAACAACCATAGAGGGCCTAAGATTTTCCCACAACCACAAACAAAAATGGAAATTTTCCTAAATTTCTAAATCAACGAGACATCAAATTTCCATATAGATAGATCAAACTTAGATTAAACTATGCCATAAAAATCCTCTCTAGTTCATCCATCTAAGAACAAGGATCAAATCAAACTTACTCAAAAAAAAGTTGTTTGATATAAAACGCAGAGGCTGATACAACAAATCCCAGGTCAAAAGTTCAAAATAATGAATCAAAAATCAGTGGAAGACGATCAGAGAACAAAAGTTAAGAAATCAAAATGAGAGACAAAGAGAATTGTAACAAATCAATCCAGATTGATTTAGGTTTAAACAATGTACATTTGGATAGATTTCCTCACCAACAAAACCCTAGATGTCTTAGAAACCACAATTCCAAGATAGGAACAACTTTGCATTAACTACATTCAGATAAAAAACCTTCAAGAAAGTTACAAAAACATATTCTAAACCTAATCCTCAAAAACTAACGTAACGGAGAAAGAATTGAAGAAAACTTACCATTAGAGAATCGTTCCAAGATTTTTGTCAATTTGGTTTTTCACCAATTGGACCACATGACATAGAATTCTAACAATGGCACCACGTCAAATTGGGATTTGGTGGAAGATCCCAACTGAGACATTTGATCCAGTGTCCCAAGGCGACATACTTGGACGAAGGTCAGATGTTAGGGTATTGCACAGGACACGTAACTAAACGGTCAGGGAATCCATCCAGGTAAGTTACTATTAGTCTAGTAAGAAGCTTGGAAAATCAAGCATATGGGAATGCATTAGAGATCAACATTTTATTTTAAACAGTGGTTCCAGTAAGTTAACTTGGTAAAGAGGAATCGTCGGATGGATGGACTTCTAATTGGGCTAAGTTTCCTTACTTTGATAAGAATCAATTGGACAATTGAATCAAGATCAGGAATTTCCTTGTTCTTCTTTAAATAGGTCCATCAAACAGACAAAAAACGTATGTATTTTCTCTAGTCTTTGTAGAAATTATCTCTCATTGACTTGAACATTGGAGATCGTTTGGTGTAAGCAACAGAGCTTGAGATGCACCTCAGCCATCTCTGATTCTTTGAGGTGGATTTAGGTTTTTTGCATCTACAACAAACATTCAATGCTAACAATACACGATATTAATCAATCATATTCATATATATAGTTCTGAACATTTAACATTGTATTATGTAGAGTATCAATAAAAATTTACAAATCAATATAAAATATATAGAAAACTCAGAGCATTTTATTAGTATGAAATCAGCACTTTTATCATCATTCTCTCTAATTCAAGTCAAGAAGATCTAATTATATCAACCAGGACTTTTCTTGCTTCAACCGCCAATAGTTAGTGATTCCCAAAAGGGGTCTCTAGATAAAATTATATTGATCTCTAGAACACCATTACAGATCTTTAGTGAAATCTGTACTATTTTTCTCTCATAAGAGGACTTAATTAAGATTGCTAGCTGCCCTCAACATTCAAAGTAGAAATAAAAATCCAATGGGCAAAATTGAACTACATAGTTGGTACCACCAGGACAAGTGAAAGTGCTGGTGGCATCATCCTTAGGATAGCTGTAAGCAGCAGGGCATCTCTCCTTGAAGAACCTTGAATAGTTGGTAGGCCCACATTCACCGGAGTTGCAACAATACTCATCGGTCTTAAATACGGTGCACGGATTGTTACAACCTCCCCGTGACTGTAAGACATTCGGGCATTCGCGGTTGATGTCAGCAGTGCATCTGACTCTTCGGCAACCAATCAACTCAATGGGAATGTTAAATCCATCGACAAGAGCAATGTCTATGAAATCCTAATTATTGAATTGGTTTAGACCATATTCAACCAGGGTGTTTGGTGGTAGGCCGTAGCCTTCGCACTCAAGGAGTCCATTGCAGTCACCGGTCAGACAAGTTCCACGACCATTTGAGTCAAAGCTACAATTGGTTCGAGCCCAAATGCGAGCTCCTTTAGTGCCAGGATTGATATCCAAGATCCATGTTTGACCCACATCAAGTTGTCGGCCACCACCAGGTATTGCTGCCGCCCAGACTGTGAAGGGACAACTGTTTTGGATCTGGAAGGTAGCTTCATGGGGAAGGGAGAAGAAGATGATGTTACTAAAGAACCTCATTTTCGTAACGGAAAATCCAGGCGGGACTTCGTTTTTCACTGTGATTCTCACTGCGTTGATGTGATAGCCATAGATTGTTTCCTCCATATACAAGCATCCACAATTATGTGCGTATCTCCATGTCAGAAATGTTAATATGAGCCGAATGTCACCCCAGCACTACTCTTTGGTAACTAGGAAGGATCTTCTTAGTTTCTGATATGTGTACGGTGTTGAGGGACAACATTAAACATAAGGCTGAGGCTGGAATTTCTGTGAAACCGGTGTCATCGAATAAGTGGAATTTGGGCTGAGACGCTTTTTTGTATTCAATATAGACGGCAAGTTTGACTTGGAAACAAAACGCGTCGAAATCAAGGCAGAGAGCTACATTTACGAGGACTGTAGCAGATTTTGGTTTTCTGTCAGAATTAATCGGGGTAGGCCCAGCTTTCTATTGGACAGCCATCGATGAAATGGTTTTCGAGGTGGGAAAAGCCAATATTAATGCCGCACCTTAGGGAGGTCAAGTCATGCATTTGTCATGACCGTAGTCCTCTTCGGTTTGTAGGAGGCTTTCTACCATACATTCACATTCATAGACTGGAGATGTACGTTTGGTCTAGAGTCAGAAAGCGTTTTAGGCGGGGTATCTAAGATTTGTCTAGGAAAGTTCCTACCCTTTATACCTTATATTATTCCTTTACCATTCACGGGAATCTAAGGAATATACATCTGTAATATCCCTCGGAGTACAAAGAAGATATCGTGGAAAAAAGAACAGTTATGAAAAGATCTAAAGAGGAGATCCTCGTAGAGGACAACCTTTTGGCATCTTTGTAGATATGTGATCTAAAATCCTAATTAGAACATTAACTTGAATGGTGGAGATTCTTTGGGAGGTATCACACTAGTACCCTATAATAGAACAAGCTTAGAAGATCACACTACTACAATCAAGTGTTCGAGGTGAAAGTAGTCAACCACCATTACAATAAAATTAGAGGGGTGTTATTGTAAAGGGAAGGAGAAAAAAAAAAAAAAAAGACATTAAATTTGAAAGACTATTATTGAAAAAATACAAAAAAGAGGAAAGGCAATATATAAAATTAAATGAGGTCTTCTTGAAAAAAGGGTAATAGAAGAAGAAAAATAATAAAGTTGAAGACATATTCTTTGAAGGGTTTTCTTAACGTGTGCCCTTAAAGTGCAATAAATACACTTTTGAAATTGAATTTTGTATCGAAAATTACATTGAAAAAATTATTTTTTACTAAAATACTCTTAGACACCAATTTTCAAAGTGTATTTCTAGGAGTTTAATGTGTGCCCTTAAGGAACACGTTAACAAAATCCTTCTTTGAAAAGTAGATAGTAAAAAAATAAAAAATTACAATTTTTTTACGAGATTTGTAGTGAGATTAAATGTAATAAGCCATTTTTTATTAGAAGGTTGCATGTTTAATTAAATAGTGTTTAAAATTAAGGCTTCTTGTGCATTAGAAAATAGAAATGAAATTAATAATATTTATTATTGAGGTTATTTCAATGAGTGTGAGTTGAAGATGAGATCATTTAAGTCAATTTCTTTATTAATCTATAAGTGAAGCCCAAGGTCAAATGTTTTAAGCTAGAGAATGAAAGAGAAGGCCTTTTTGTCATCATATTAGGTTCCATTGCAAGTATTAGAAAATATAATAAAAGAAAAAAAGAAAAAAGAAAAAAGAAAAAAGTGAGTCATGCTACTCACGCCTACTATATAGTGTCTTGGCACCTATTTAAGTATTTTTTTTTAAGTAAAAAAAATAAAATAAATAAGTTACATTGTTATCCTTTCTATATCCTTACTATCTTCTCTATCCATCTTTTCCTTACTTTTCCATCATCTACCTCTCTCTCTCTCTCTCTCTCTCTTTCAATCTTCTTCTTCTTCATATTCATCTCATTTTGAATTTTGTGAGAGGTTGAATCAATGGAGATTAGATTTTAGGAGTTTTTTTTTTCAATTATCTTATTTTTAAAATTTTTTTTTTTTTTTGTATTTAATCATAAAGGAAGATGGGAAAAACACTATTAAAATCTTCAAAATGACGATTTTGAATTAAACTCGGAGATTTTTTTGACAAATTTTGTTTAGCAGGTTAAGATTGAACTTGTTTTATTAGATTCGATAAATATCCTACCAAACATAAAGTTGTATCGAACATTTCTTATTCAGAGGCTTCGACTACTCCATTCATCTTTGGTCTGTAAATGACTGAGTTGTGATGGGTGATCTGAAAATCCTTGCACATCTTAGACATGTCTTTGTTCTTGAGATTTTTGGCGTTATCAGTTATTATTCCGTTTGGAAGGCCGTACCAACAGATGATGTTGTTCTTCACAAATTTCAAGACATTGTCCCTTGTAACATTGGCGTAGGACGCAGCTTCTATCCATTTTGTAAAGTAGTCGATGGCAACCAAGATGAAGCGATGCCCATTGGAAGCTTGAGGATTAATCTGTCCGATGACGTCCATGCCCCAAAGTGAAAAAGGCCAAGGAGAAGTCATATTGTGTAATTCTAAAGGTGGTGCATTGATTTTGTTGGCATAAATTTGGCACAAATGACACTTCCAAACATGTTGATACCCGTCACTCTCCATAGTCATTCAGTAGTAACCCATTCTCATAATCTTTTTTGCGAGCATATGTCCATTCATGTGAGGTCCACAGACTCCACCGTGCACGGTCTCGATTAAGCGTTGAGCTTCTGTTTGTGATGCGACTTTTTGTATAAGACTCCACTACTCAAGAAGAACTGTCCTGCTAATCTCTGAATAGTCTTTCGGTTCGTTGTTGTGGCATCGAGTGGAAAAGTTCGATCCTCTAAGAATGCCTTGATGTCTGCATACCATGGTTTTTCCTCAGGTTCTTCGACCTCCACAGGCAAGCAATACACAGGCTCGTCTTGAATACCAATCTCAAGATGGTCAATTACGGTATCTTCAGAGATGTTGATCATTGAGGCCAACTAGCTAGTACGTCTGCAAACTGGTTCTTAGCCCTTGGCATATAAGTGAATGAGATACGGACGAAGTTTGAGCTTAGATACTCGAGATATTCATGATACGGATGCTCTCGGATCTTCCATTCTCCCGTTGTCTGGTAGACTACCAGACTTGAGTCTCCAAATACATCTAGTTCATCTACTTCGAGGTCGATCGCTACTTTTAACCTCACAATGCATGCTTCATACTCGGCTTCGTTATTCGAACATTGGAACCTTAGTCTGACAGCAATAGGGATGTGAGTCCCGTCTGGCTTAACCAGAACTGCCCCAATTCCATTTCCCTTTTAATTTATTGCTCTGTCGAAGTACATTTTCCAACTAGACTCTTCATCGTCGCTCTCAGCTTTAGCAAACAAGATGGCTTCATCAGGAAAATTTGTCTTTAGTGGCTCATAGTCGGGCAGAGGATGTTCTACTAAGTGGTCAGCAATGGCTTGTCCTTTGATGGCTTTTTGAGGACATAGGTGATGTCGAACTCAGATAATAATAGCTGCCATTTTGCGGTGCGTCCTGTTAGTGCCGGCTTCTCGAAGAGATACTTCAAGGGGTCCATCCGAGCAATGAGCATAGTCGAGTAATTGAGCAAGTAGTGGCGTAGCCGTTGTGATGCCCAGACAAGGGCACAACACGTCTTTTTGAGGGTTGAATAGTTCGTCTCATAACTTGTAAACTTCTTACTAAGGTAATAGATGGCTCGCTCTTTTCGACCTATTTCATCATGTTTTCCCAGTACACAGCCCATGGAGTTTTCTTGCACAGAAAGATACATCAGTAGAGGTCGACCCGATGTAGGAGGAACTAGAACAGGCGGGTTAAGCAAATATTTCTTGATTTTGTCAAAAGCTTCCTGACAATCTTCATTCCATTCCTTCGGTTCATTCTTCTTCAGTAGCTTGAATACTGACTCACATATTGGCGTGAGTTGTGCGATGAACCGACTAATGTACCGAATTCTCCCTAGGAATCCCCTGATCTCTTTCTCTGACTTGGGTGGCTCCATATTTATGATGTACTTCATTTTAGCTGGATCGATTTTGATGCTTCTTTTACTGACGATGAACCCCAACAGCTTTCCCGACGTGATTCCAAATACACATTTTACCGGATTAAGTCTTAAGCTGTACTTCCTCAATCGATCAAACAGTTTCTTCAAGTTTACCAGATGATCCTCGTCGAGATTTGATTTAGCTATCATGTCGTCCACGTATACTTCTATTTCCTTGTGAATCATGTCGTGGAACAAAGCAGTCATAGCTCGTTGATACGTTGCCCTAGTATTCTTGAGACCGAATGGCATAACCTTGTAGTGGAATGTACCCCAAGGTGTAATGAACGCAGTCTTCTCTTGATCTTCTACTGCCATTTTTATTTGGTTGTAACCCGAGAAGTCATCCATGAACGAGAACATACCGTGCCCTATTGTGTTATCGATCAAAGTGTCGATGTGTGGTAATAGAAAGTCATCTTTAGGACTGGCTCTATTCAGATCTCGGTAGTCTACACACATGCGTACCTTTCCGTCTTTTTTTGGTACAGGGACGACATTTGCGAGCCACTCAGGGTAGGTGGATACTGCGAGAAACCCTGCTTGGAACTGCTTCATTACTTCGTCTTTGACTTTAAGTGTCCACTCTGGTTTCAACCTTCGTAATTTTTGCTTGACTGACTTGCTTCCTGATTTGATAGGTAAATTGTGGACGACTAGATCTGTGTCTAACCCGGGCATGTCTTGATAGGACCATGCGAAGACATCTTGGTACTGCTGTAAAAACTGTCATCTCTTCTTTCTGTTCAATCGTTAATAGGACTCCAATTCTGACTATCCGTGGGTCATCTTCGGTGCCTAGGTTCACTGAGTTTGTATCCTCTATATTTGGCTGAACACCCTTCTCGTGACGTTCCATGAGTTCTTTGATTTCTTTTGGAGGATATTCAACCTCTTCCTCTGATTTTTCTTCAATCCTCATGAGATCAAAGTCGAGCTCGAGGTCAAAGTCGTATTCATCTCTTTCATACTCTGTTTTGTCACAAGATTCATCCAACTGAGGAAATTCTTTGAAAACCTTTAGTATTTTGAAGATTTTTGATTTTTTAAAATTTTTTAAAATATTTGATTTTTTTGAATTTTGTAGAGTTTTTGATTTTTTTGAATTTTGAAAACTTTTTGATTTTTTTAGATTTTGTAGACTATTTGTATTCATGAAATAAGATAAAGAAAAATCATGCAAATTCATTAGCAACGAAGGTGAGCCCCCAAAATAGTCTTGCTCCGAGGACGAGGGCTCATTACGGTCCTCAGGCAAATGAGATTTTACTAATGGCATTTTTTTTTGAGGTCGTGGGGTTCTAGAGCCCATGGCGGCCTCGTAAGTGATTGGGTATTCCTCCCAATTCTTGAAGGCGTGCCCTTCTTCTGCAGGGTAGATATGTCGGGAGAGTGGCTCCCTTGATGGTTCAGATATGACCATCACTTCCGGATGATTGTCGTCAAGTTCGGGTACTTGTAGGGTGTGTGGAATTACGACAGATCCCCAATCGATTTGAAAAGGGAACAGTGATTTCTCTTCTTCGCACATGGCGACTTCCGTCTTGGCGGGATCTCTTTCTTCTTCCTTTTGACTCCATTCGGAATCCCCTCTGAACAAGATGTCCATGCCATCTGTAAAGAAATGTGGGGACTCAACGAATGAGTCTTCTTGCGACTAAATGGACTAAATACTTACAACACTTGGTTCTCCTGTGTGGTTTGTTGACAATGATTCTAACAAATCATCTGGCCTTTTTTGTGATTGTGGGAAGTTGGCGCTGATGTGCGGTACTCTGCCCAAGTTTCATACGTTAAGCTCACGGTTCTGTCTTCGTGCAAGTCGAAACTCCTTCTTTTTATCATTCATATCAGAGATGTCCTTCCTCGTAGGCTTGAATCCAAGACCAAAGTATGGAGTATGTTTTTGCATGCTGATCAAAGTGGTCCTGCCTTTTCCTTTAGGCCCTAACCCTTGTTTCGGATGATATCCCGCTTTCTTTATCAATCGTCTAATCATTAGATTTGTTTTTGACAGCTCTGTCCTTGTCTTCTCTTTCCCCCTTTTGATATGATTGACAAATATGAACTGAAAGGAGTGGTACCCCTCGTTTTCCCCGGTCATTTCTATGTCAATATATGGTACATCCGGTGATAGATCGACTGGTATGAGATTTTCTGTGAGAACCGATATCACCTTTTGTCCCATGATGAATTTGACTCGCTGGTGAAAGGAAGAAGGGACTGCCCCTGCGATATGGATCCAAGGTCTTCCTAGAAGGAGATTGAATGCTAAGGGTATGTCCAGAATTTCAAATGTCACTTTAAATGTACATGATCCAATGGTAACTAGGAGATCCAATTCCCCTAACGACTCAGTTTTCCTACTGTCAAAAGTTCTTACGGTCCTTCTAATTGGCCTGAGGTGAGACAAATCTACATTTAACTTGTGTAAAGTTTGTAGAGGACAGATATTAAGAGTCGAACCGTTATCGATCAATACCCCTGCTACCATCATGCCTTTGCACATTACCATGATGTGCAATAGTTCAATGTGACCACGCCCTCCACTGATGAACTCGTCTTCTATGAAGGTAATAAGATTGGGGGTTATAATTTGTCCAACTGTCTTTTCCAATTCTTCCGGTGAGGTGGTCTCAGGAACATGTGCACCACTAAGAACCTTAAGTAGTGCTTCCCGATGTTGCTCTGAATTTAGTAGCAGGTCAAAGATACTGATTTAAGCTGGCATTCTGTTCAACTGCTCTACTACGTTGTACTTACTCTTTCGAATGAGTTTGAGGAGGTCAGCTGCCTCCTTGTCAGTTACTCTACTCTTTTTCTTCTCTGGATCCTTTTGTGGTACTTGTTCATCTTCTACAAGTTTTTCTTTTCCCTTTTCTTTCCTTCTTTCTTCCTTTTCGTTCTGCTTTTTCTGTTCATTTTCTGGTATTTTGTAACATCTTCCTGATCTAGTCATATGACCAATGTCTGTTACCATGGCCTCTTTCGACTTCTCAACCCCTGCGGATGTCACAATCATCGTCTCATAACTCCATGGAACGGTTTGATTTGAGCAGTACGGAAATGGTTTGGGGGACATGATAGTCATGGGTTGAGGGTCCGATTTTAGATGAAGGACGAGAGGTAGTAGATTGGGTTTGACAGTTGGTGTAGTGATATTTGGGGTTTGTGGATTGGTATAAGATAGGATGAGGGGTGGTCGGGAGGAGAAGCTTGAAGCTTGAGGGGTCGGTGCAATACAAGATATGATAAGAGGTGGTCGGGAATAAGGGCCTGAAGTTGGTATGGTGCAAGGTATAATGAGAGGTGGCCGAGAGGAAGAGCTTGAAGTTGGTAATGTGTAAGGTGTGATGAGAGGTGGTCGTGAAGGATTTGAGATTTGGGAGTTGGAGTGATTGATGAAATTGGCCAAATTGATTGGAAGTTGGGATGATGATTGGTTGCTTGTATCTGGTGGTAATGTATTGATGCTTGATGATGTTGGTTCTTTCCTCAGATTGACTCTAACCTTAGAGCTAATTGGTGCTTTCAGAACTGAAGGGTTGAAGCACGGTTTATCCCTCTCTATGGTATTGACTGTCGGCCCACTACCTCCCCCATTATGCGTCGATAACGGGTTCTGATTGATATTCTGTTGAGGTGCTTGGGTTGCCGGACCATCCAAGATGATCATTTTCCTGTTGATTACATTCTAAACTTGGTGCTTGAGTTGCCAATATTGGTAGGTGGCATGCCCTGGTGCCCCCATGTGAAACTCGCAGAATTGATTAGGGTTATACCATGGTCCCTTAATCGCCTCAGGGTTTGGCTGCCTTTTGGTGAGATATTCTCCCATGAGTAGTGCTTGGAGTAGTTCTGATAAAGTCATAGGAAGACAAGTGAAGACTCGTGGGATCCTGTTGGGTCTACGCTACTCGGTTTGATTAGTTTGGACTAACTGTGGGTTTTGACCAAATACTGGATTTTACCCAAATTGGAAGGCTTGCGGAATAGGTGTTACTTGAGGTAGATTAACTCTGAATGGTACGTGAGGTCGAACAGAAGCTGGTGGCCTTTGGTTCGTTGTCGGTGTAGGGATGAAAAGAGGTCGAACAGGTTGTATATTGTTAACTTGGGCTTCATCCTTCTTATTGTTCACAACCACTGGTTTCCATTGGGTGAACCCCCCTGTTGGTGCCTCTAGATTGGACAAGTAGTAAATCAGACCTGACCGAATACCATCTTCCACCCGATCAGCCACTTGGACCAATGACGAGAAACTTGCAGTTGTATGACTTACTAAATGTGTGTAGAATGAGTGGCCCAACGTTGAGATGAATATGGTATTCATTTCTTGTTCCGTCATTGGCGGCTTCACTTTGGAGGCCAATTCCTGCCACCTTTGGGCATATTCTTTCACACTTTCCTTTGGCTTCCGAGTCATCTTTGCCATGTCATTCCTGTCCAATCCCATATCTGTATTGAATTTGTACTCTTCTGAGAAAATCATAGCCAGATCCTGCCAGCTCTTGATTTGAGAGTGATCCAATTGTGAAAACCATGAAAGAGCCGCCCCTTTTAGACTCCTTTGGAAGAGTTGAACCAACAACCTGTCGTCATCCCCAAATTGGCACATGGATCCACAATAAAGCTTCAAGTGTGACAGAAGGCATCCGATGCCGTTATACTTCTCGAAATTATGACACTTGAACTTTGGTGGTAATGGTGCATTGGGGTATAGGCAGAGGTCTCTGAACCTCATTCCACTTATGGAGTCCTTGCCTTTCATCTTTCTAATCTCCTCCTCGACTGTCTTGAGCTTGTTGGCAAGTTTCTCTTCTATGGTCCTTACTTCAGTCGCCCTGAATTCACATTCTTCCTCTTGAATGACCTCAGGTCGTTGTTGATTACAATGGATGTGAATTGGGAGCCCCTGATTGGCGGGAGCCATGGGTGGTAAGGTATTCTACGCTGGTGGTAGTTGTGGTTGTTCTAGCATGGCCTGATTCGAACCGGATACCTGATGTTGTACAGATTGAATGATGCTTGGATTTGCCATTAGCAGATCTAGAATCTTGTCGTGTTTTTCCAATGCCTTCACCATTATATCTAGTTTTGAAGTAAGATCTGTTATTACTTTTGTCACTGTCTGTTGAGGTTGCTCTGAAGTGCTCATGATTGGTTGCGAGCGTAGAAAATATGAAAGATTATCAGGTGGTAAGTACTTCTTTCTAGGTCGTTTGGCCACCTGTGGATAAGAGGTTAGGTGTTAATATATCATTTACATAATGAAGATGCATGATGATTTATTAAGTCAGATTGGATTAATTGGTAAAGTTGTATTAAGAAAATTCTAAATTTTGTTGAGGTTGGATTTTTTGTCAGCACGGAGCTGGGGTTCGTCGGCATGAAGCTGAAGGTTTGTCAGCACGGAGCTAGAGGTTCATCGGCACGGAGCTAGAGGTTTGTCAGCACGGAGCTGGAGGTTTATCGATACGGAGCCGAAGGTTCATCAGCACGGAGTCGGAGGTTTGTCAACACAGAGTTAGAGGTTTATTGGCACGGAGCCAAAGGTTCATCGGCACGGAGCCGGAGGTTTGTCAGCACGGAGCCGGAGGTTTATCGGTACGGAGTCAAAGGTTCATCAGCACGGAACTGAAGGTTTGTCAGCACGGAGTTGGAGGTTTATCGGCACGGAGCTGAAGGTTCATCAGCACGGAGCCGAAGGTTTATCGGCACGGAGCCGAAGATTCATCAGCACGAAGCCGGAGGTTTGTCAGCATGGAGCTGGAGGTTTATCGGCACGAAGTCGAACATTCATTAGCACGGAGTCGAAGGTTTGTCAACACGGAGCTGGAGGTTTATCGGCACGGAGCCAGAAAACACATTTTGTAAAAATGGATTACTGTAGAAAGATTAAGTCAAAAAATCATTTTGTTAGTCCCTCAATTCAATTATCTGAAATCAAGATCGGCCAATCAAATCCCCAAGGAAAAGGTGACGCACAATGGCACTCTTAAGTCACCTCATTCCCTTGAATAGACATAGTCTATCCCCCTCGTATCAACATGGTAAGATCGTTCTTAGGCACCGACTTTGATCAAAAATTACAATTAGTGCTGTAAAATTTCTTTGTTGTTTTTTTTTTTTCAAATCTAGTTTGTTGGAAAATGATCGGATTGATTTGAATTGATCGACCAATTGTTGATCTTGATGGTTCACACATAAATTATGGATATGGTTGAGATTGAAGGATAGATCTGGTTTGGGTTGGGTTCGGGTTGTAGATCCAACTCGAAATAGATATGGGTCGTGAACCCATCTGAAAGTGGGTATGGGTCATGGACCCCATTTGAAATAGATATGGGTTATGGATCCATTTCCATTTGAAGTGGATATGGGTCATGGACCCATTTGAAGAGGATATGATTCGTAGACCCATTTGGAAGTGGATATAGGTCGTGGACCCATTTGAAGCGGATTTGGGTCGTGGACCCATTTGGAAGTGGGTATGGGTTGTGGACCCAGTTGGAAGTGGATATTGGTCGTGGACCCATTTGGATATGGATATGGGTCGTGGACCCATTTGGAATGGATATGGGTCGTGGACCCATTTGGAATGGATATGGGTTGTGGACCTATTTGGAACGGATATGGGTTGCGGACCCATTTGGAAGTGGATATGGGTCGTGGACCAAATTGGATATGGATATGGGTCGTGGACCCAATTGGAAGTGGATATTGATCGTGGACCCATTTGGATATTGACATGGGTCGTGGACCCATTTGGAAAGGATATGGGTTGTGGACCCATTTGGAAGTGGATATGGGTCGTGGACCCAATTGGATATGAATATGGGTCGTGGACCAAATTGGAAGTGGGTATGGGTCGTGGACCCAATTGAAAGTGGATATGGGTCGTGGACCCAATTGGAAGTGGATATGGGTCGCGGACCATTTTTTATATGGGTATGGGTCGTGGACCCATTTTGGTATGGATACGGGTCGCAGACCCGATTCGGAGTAGTTATGGGTTGTGGACCCGATTTAAATTAATCCTCCATGATGGATGATAGTAAGATTGATAGTACGTCACATTGGGTCGGGATCAATTTCGATAGGTAGAATGTAGGCAAGCTCTGTTTGGATCAAACACCAAGTAGCGAGTGGTGGGCCCTAAGTTTAACGGTAGAAATGATGTATTTAACTATTTTTGAACCTTAAAACTTAAAAGAAAAATAAAGTCCAAGAGAAAAGTTGTTAGGACTGATGTAGAGGATAAAATGAGCAAAATATATATATATTTTTAGGGTCTGTTTTTAATGAACGGACCGAAGAGCTTTTGTATTGGTCCGCTCTTTAAAAACGAACCAGAACCTTAATTTTCGCAAAATATATATATATATATAATATATATATATATATATATATATATATATATATATATATATATATATATATATATATATTATATATATATATTTTTTTTTTTTTTTTTTTTTTTTTTTTTTTTTGAGATTTTGAGGCACATAACCTCTGTTTTTTGGCTTAGGATACAATTTTTTTTTTTTTTATGATGCAAAGCATTAAAAAAAATATAGATTTCCCCCTTTACCTAGGGGGACATATAAGGAAACAAAGAAGAAAAAAAGAAAACAAGAAAAGCTTAAAATCTATACAACTTTGCCTTCAAGGGCTAAAAAAATAGAAGATTACATGATACCCAAGGGTTGATACATCTCGACATTTGTGTCCTATGCCTCTAATCATATTTTGATGCATGTGGCTATAGGTGATTTGAGGTTACTCAATCTTCAAACCTCTATGCACATTGAAATGTACACTTCTTAGGTTGGTGATTGATGTGGAAGTTCTCCTCCCCGCCTCCCCAAATGAACGATCTAGAGGGCTTGAGAGTACCGGCATCCGGGGTTAGATTTTAAAATAGGAGAAGGTGGTTTGTGCAATGAACTATGAATCGAATGTGCACAAGTGCATTACAAATGTGTATCAAGCCTTACAACTTTGAATCACAACAAAATAAGAAAATAAATATTACATGCATTCTCACAAAGAAAAGAAAATCATAAACACAACAAAGTGAATCAACCAAAAAAAAAATGTTAGTACCAAAAATTAAATTTAGAAAGAAAGTTGAATATTTTTTTTTGAAAGAAAAAAAGAAAGGACAAGAAAATGGCCAAGTCAAATTGGTTTGGACCCACTAAATCCCCAGTGGAGTCGCCAAGTTGTAGACATGAAATGTTTGCCATGAACTTCAATGCTACATTGTTTGGAGTCGCCACCATTCTTTTTTGGAAATAGGTGTGAATGGGCACCCGAATCAATTTTTTGAAAATCATTTTTTCCATGGCATTGTAGTGACTCTCATTTGTTGGAAAGGGCAAGGTCTACCTAAGATCTAGGTAAGGAGGTCCGGTTAGAGGATGGGGAAGGTGTTAGGCATCCTATCCTCTCCACTAAAGTTGGTTACCTTGCTTGGCCATTTTATTTTGTAAAAACTTAAGATAATAAATAATAAAATGCATGAGAATGCATGCTAAAAGTGGTGTGTGCATTGGAGTGAAATGTCCAATTTTCAAAGGATTTTTGATTTCAAAGTGACATTAGGGGCATTCTATGGAAGAGAATGACCCATGTAGTCACATTAAATTTATAAAATGAATGTTGGTTTGAGCTCTTAGAGAGACTCCATGATGGAGTTCCTTTGAAGCCACAACCTTGATGCATGTATGCATGGCTAGAAATTTAATGTTTCACCCCATCAAAAGGGTGACACATTTATTCATCATTGCCATGCATGAGTGGGTGTGTGCATTGTGTACAATATGATACATGAAACTAAGGTTAAAAGGACTTCAACCCCCATCCTTTCGATCGAACCTTAGTCCAATCTACCGGGGATGGGAGAGGGTATTCATTACATCCTAAGGGATTTCTAAAAAAAAAAATATGAAAGGATTAGAAGAAGAAAATGCAAACTTTGAAATAAATAGACTATATGTTAAACCTCACCTTGTCCCTTGATCTGCTTGAAACTTTAAAAGTAAACTTGAGAGTTGAGTGAGATGGTTGAGGGTTGAGTGGAAGTTTAGAAGATGAGAGAATGATTAGGAATTTTTGTAGAGTTTTAGGTTGAGAGATGGGGGTTTGAGAGCATGAATTGCTCTTAGAAAATGAGGGTATTTATAGAGTTTTTGGAGAATTTTTGGAGATAAAGTGGTGCAACCCTAAAAATAAAGAAAATGGACATGAGATTTAGGTTGTTTCTTTTTGGATTTTTCATTTTTATGAGGGTAAAGATGACATTTGTGAAGAAACCCTAAAATCATTTTTTGATTCGTGGTTTTTTGATAAATAGAGGTGAGAGATTAAAAGTACTTTTGAGAGGATGAATAGGGGAGTAACATGTGTAAAGGTGAAGTGGTAGGTGAAAAGTAGACCTTGGTTCATTTGTAAATAACACATAAAACAAGGGTGGAAGTATATTTTTGAAATTGATCAATGGGAGAACAAAAGTACTTTTAGGAATATGAGTAGGAGAATGACATGTGTAAAGGTGAAGTGGTAGGTGAAAAGTAGACCTTGGTTCATTTATAAATAACACATAAAGCAAGAGTGGAGGTATAATTTTGAAATGGACCAATGGGAGAACTCCATGTATGTACTTGAAGATTCCCACCTTTCAAGGACATGATTGGAATTTCTCTCAACTTTATGAATTATTACCAAAGACCAAATAATCTTTTTGGTTTAACTAAACTTTTTGAAAAGGGCATTCTTGAATTTTCACAAAGGGGAAGTTGACTCTCCAATTAGATGAGGCATTGGGTGTTGGGGGCTTATGAGGTATCAACATATCATCTTTTGATGGGGTGTGAGAGAATGGGCTTAGAATGGACTTGGTATTGGGTTTAAAGAATGGACTTCATCTTGGGCTTAGGTTGGGCTAGAAAATGGATTTAGGTTATGGGTTTAGAATGGCATTGGGTTTTGGGCTTAGGTTGGGCTAGGTAATGGATTTGGGTTATTGATTTTAGAATGTCATTGGGTTTAGGACTTAGAGAATGGGTTTAAATTTAGGTTAAAAGATGGACTTTGTTTTGGGCTTAAATTTGATTAGGGAGTGGACTATGGTGAGGGTATGGGTGATGGATCGGTTAATGGAGAATGAATACGAATTTGGAGTGGGTTGGCGACAAGGTTGAACATACAAACTATATGATATGATGCATGTATGCATGTATGCATGGGAATGATGCCACGTGGCAATGTGGGCCCGTGATAGGTTTGAGTCCTAAATCGGAATCAATTAAAGGAAATTTGAGTTTTCCTATGGGTTCGTGCAAATTGGGGTGTCTACAGTCTAAACATATCGAAGAAAATTTGTCAAAAAATCTCTGAGTGCTTCAGTAGGTGCTCACCGAATCAAATTTTTAATGCTCGAACCTACTGTATAAAATCTGTTAAAAAATTCTGACTTTTTCGATTTGAAATCTTCATTTTGAAGGTTCTAATTGTTGTTTTTCCATCTTCCTTGATAATTAAATGCAAAGATGTAAAAGAAAAATCAATAAATAAAATAACTTGAAAAAAATATATTAAAACATAATCTCCATTGATTCAACTTCTCAAAAAGGAGATGAATACAAGAAGAAAAATAAGAAGAAGATTGAGACAGAGGTGGATGTGAACGAGCTGTATCTAACTAGGTATGCCCAAATCGATTTCCCTCGATTCGGTGGAATTTTTTTCTTTAAATCTTACAGACAAATGGAGGAAGGTAGAGCTGGCATCATTGCACCTTGAGCGAGATGCCCTTCAATGGTTCCAATGGTTTGAGAAAACTACAAACAACATCACCTGGATTGTTTTCATTGATGCCCTTTTTGTTCGGTTCAGACGAGTGCTTTTGAAGATTGCATAAGTGCACTTACCAAATTATGCCAAATCACTATTGTACATGATTACCAGTCTCAGTCTAAAAAACTAGCAACATGAATGTCAGGCCTTTCGAAGTCATTCTTTGTTAGTTGCTTTGTTAATGGGTTGAAAAAATAGGTTTGTCATGACGTACAAATGTTTTCCCCACAACACTTGTTCAGGCCATCGGCTTAGCTTGATTGCAAGAATACAAATTGACATCTTTCAGTCGGTGTACCCGATGTAATACGCCATAGCTGAGTGGAGTAGCACCTACACCTCCAAACCCCCTTTACCTCCTGTCAAATGGCTAATATCACTGGAAATGAATGAAAGACATGATAAGGGCGTTTGTTATAATTGTGACAAGCAATTCACACCCGGGCACCGTTGCAAGAAGCAACATCTTTTCCTTCTTGATGTTGTGTATAAGAAGTGTGAATTTGATAAAGATGGTGGTATGAATGAAACTGAAATGAAAAAACTTTAAATCTTAGTGCATCCACTAACAGGAGCCAGTTAACCTCGAACAATGTGAATATGTGGGTTTATCAAACGCCAACCCATAGTCATTCTCATTGATTCAAAAAGTACTCATAATTTTCTTGGTCTATGGGTTGCTATATGTATAGGGTGTGCGAACAAAGAAAGTGAGCTATTTGAAGTTATGGTAGCTGAAGGAGGGAAAAGTATGCTGATTTTTCTTGGACCATGCAATGGTCTACATTCTATGCCGATGTCCATCTTCTCGCTCTTGGTGGGTGTGACCTCATCTTGGGTGCCCAGTGGTTGAGAACTCTAGGCCTGATTCTATGGATTTTGAGGAGCTTAGAATGCAATTCCAACTTCAAGGTAAACGTTACACATTACGAAAGGCAAAGGAGAACACCGTTAAGCTTGTTAGTAGCCACAATATGGAACGCTTGCTTCATAAAACATCTAGTGCTGTTATTGCTCAATTACACTCAATTTTTCTAGCATCTAAGGAGCATTCAGATATACCTGATTTGCAAGCAGTTCTTGCAAGTTTTCCTAATGTCCTTGGAGAACCAACTAGGTTGCCTCCTAGAACACATAACCACCGCATACCATTATTAAAAGGCAAGTCAACAATAAATGTACAGCCATACCGTTACCTACATGAGACGCTTGTAGCTGAAATCAATAGTCCTAGCACTAGCCCTTATTCTTCACCCATTCTTCTTGTCCACAAAAAAGATGGCACATGGCAGATGTTTGGACTATCGCTCTTGAAATCATGTCACAATTAAAGACAAGTTTCCAATACCTTTCATAGATTAGTTGCTACATGAGCTTCTTGGTGCTCGGTTTTTCACCAAGCTTGACTTACGATCTGGATACCATCAAATTCAGGTACACCAACCTAACATTCTGAAGACTGCTTTTTGCACACACAAAGGTCACTATGAATTTTTGGTAATGCCTTTTGACTTATCTAATGCTCTATCCACATTTCAAAGTTTAATGAACGAGGTATTTTGCCCTTTTTATGCAACTTTATCCTTGTTTTCTTTGTTGATATTCTTGTGTATGTTTAGCATAGTTGGATCCTGTAGAGCATGTATAGCTCATGTTAAATACGTTGCGTAGCCACCAATTATTTTTCAAAATTTTCAAAATGTCTATTTGGCAAGATAGAACTCAATTATCTTGGCCATGTCATTTCAGACAAAGGAGTTACGGTTGATCCTGAAAATTTCCTATATGGTCCAATGGCCGAAACCCAAAATTTCGAAAGCCTTGTGGGGATTTTTTGGCTTGATGCAATATTATCGGAGGTTTGCCCAAAATTATGGCAAGATTAATATTCCACTTACCTTTATGCTAAAAAAAAAGGATACATTCTCATGGACGCCCAAAGCACAAATAACATTTGGCAATCTCAAAATTTCCATGACTACCACACCTGTACTAGCCCTTCTTGATTTCTTAAAAATCTTTGTTGTTGAATGTGATGCTTCAGGTAATGGTATTAGTGATGTGTTGATGCAATAAGGTTGCCCCCATTGCCTTCACTAGTCCCAAGTTGTCCATGGGCAGATGGGGGTACTTATGAGAAGGAAATGTTAGCTATTGTTCATGCCATCACTAAATGGCTTCTATACCTTCTTAGCCGACATTTCAAGGTTAGAACAGACCATCGTAGCTTGAAGTACATTCTTGAACAATGAGTTTCTACGGTCATGCAATAGAAATGGTTATCAAAGCTTCTTGGATATGATTACGAAATTATTTTTCGTAAAAGGGGTAGATAACATTGCCATCGACGCATAATCTATACAATATGAAGAAAATGACATTGGAATGGCAAGCTCCTTTCCTTATACTAATTGGGTGAATAACAGAAAAATAGGGTTGGAACTTGACCCTAACTTGTGATCCATTGTTGATAAACTTAAAGAACATCCATCGTCACTTCCACATTTCACTTGGGAACCCAACACCCTTCGTTACAAAGGACGGTTGGTACATTGTTCTTCTCTTGCCAAGAAAGAGCTACTACTAATGGAATTTCACTCATCCCCTCATTTTAGAGTACAAAAGACATGCGAGGATTGCTCATTATTTTATTGGAAGGGAAAGATAGGTGATGTTCATAAATTTGGGTCAGAATGTGATACATGTCAACATAGTAAAGGAGAAACTATTGCCTATCCGGGTCTACTTCAATTGTTACTGATCAATGTATTAAAATACTAATTTATTCATATTTCCCTAGAAATTTATCTCAATTTAAGTATTCATTTTACCATTATTAGCAAATAATCATGTTATGCCTCAAAATAAATCATCGTGTGTTTTTATCATGTTAATTAGGCACAATTGCCTGAAATTATGTATTTGTCAGAAAATTGATTACGCGTGTATTCATTATGCAAGTCAGAGATCAGAAAGTCAAGAATGAACACCAAAACATCAGATCGACTTTGCATTACAAATAAGAGGAAGATTTAAGGACACCATCCAAAGACCAATCATTTCAGTGTTAACTTCTCCGTGGCACAACACGACCAACTTGTTCTATCAACCAACTGATCACACCTTATTCCATAAGTCCGATTATGTCACAAGAGTAGAGAGAGGAACATGGTCATTTTGTGTCTTGTGTGATAGTTATGATCATATGGCTGAGTATTGCCCAAGTCTATCCATCCTAAGAGATAGGCAGTCCCAAGATTTTCATGAATACAATTCTTATTAGACACTAACACTTAACTCGTTTAATCAACCATATCATTTAGAGAATTGGTTCCCTCCAAATTTCTTATATAGGCAGAACGAGTTCACTCACGATAATTACCCAAGCATCGACAATTCACTCTACTATAATACCAAATCATGATTCCTCAAAAATCTTAGTCGCCCCTACAATCATTCATTGAGCATCGAGTAGTACAAACTGAAGCAATGTACAACTGCATTGCTCCTATTTTTCAGCCATCTGTTAATGTAGAATTCATGATGATAGAGTTGCTAAAGCAGCAACAACAACAACTTCTCCAACATCAATAAGAGACTGTTGAAGCCATCGTCAATATGGAGACTCAATTAAGTCACCTAAAAGAAAAAAAGGTTTAGAATATGATAGAGAAGTATACATCAGTCGGATTTACCTTCACAAGTTTTATCAATGATTTTTGGCCCTTTATTTATCTCAATCCACTAAATAAAGTTAATGTTTGTGGATCAGAAAATCAAATGGTTATAATAGAAAATAAATTGAAAGTATGTGATTAATAAATTAAGCAACGATTATGGGACACATATTAATTGTTCTCTGTGAAGCATGGCTAATTTTGAACTTATCAAAGAATGAACCATCAAAACTTTGAGAAACAATCAACATTAAATCCGAAAATATCTACTTAAAAATTATCACAATAAAACGATTAAAAAATTATCATGAGAATAGTAAAAACATTAACAAAATCTTGCTTCAACTTCCTCAATCGATGTAACGGAAAAGTTAGTCGATAATCATTATAAGAAAAATAAAATAAAATAAAATAAACTAAACATGATGTAAAAGAGAAAAGAAAAATGAGACAAACGTGAATTTTTTATTGTTTCTTGAACTTCAAAATCGACAAAGATTATTTGATTGCAACTCCTTCTTTTAAGAAAACTAAGAATAAAAATAGAAAAGAAAAGCTACTATTATTATAATTCTCTAGATATTTTTAACTCTTGGTCTAGTTTTTTTTTATAGAGACCAGATTAGGATTTCTAAAGGAATTAGGGTTCTAGAAACTTTCTGTGATTACAAAAATGCATCAACCCTAATTTATTACGAATGCTTTTCAACCGTTAGTCTTCAACACTAAATACAAGGCTTGACTTTCTATTTTGACCGTGCCACCATAGTCAACCTGGGCCCACAAGACTTGGGCCTTGCTCAGTTGACTACTACTGGATCTTAAATCGTAATGCATGCTTCAAGTTTTCTGAATTATTCTTGAAATTTTACGATATTTTTCTGTTACATGAAATTAAAAACAATTAATTTCAAAATACATTATTTAATTAAAATCCATGGTAAATATAGGCTAGCTATGCATTATGTCTCATAAGGAGATTTAGTATGCAATTTATCCATAAAGTTCATGTAATAAGGGCTTTAAAAATCATTTTCTAGACTTCAATCACACCCCTAAACTTAGATTTTGCTAGTCCCGAGCAAAAATAAGAATAAAAACTAAGTTTAGGGGTGTGATCAGGATTTAGAAAGTGGATATACCTACAAAATTCCAATACTTTACAAAAATATCCATAAGTTACCAACCACTTTCATAGGTCACATAATTACATTTAGCGGATGCAGCAAGCCCTTAAACTCTTAGGTTATCCTTACTGAACGCGTTTGACTCGTGAGGGTTTGTAGTGAATATACTCACAAAATTCTAACACTTTATATAAATATCTAAATAAAACTAAATGGATGTAATGTAAACATAACGACATTTTACAAATTAGTCACAGGTCTTTTACATTTAAATAAACTACTAATTTTCATTCCCCACTTTAAAATTTTCAAGAGTAACTTGAGTGCTCATGCAATTTTTTCTAATTTTTTTTTAAAAGCAATATCTTTTTAGGAACAAGATTTCACCTCTTAACTACCAAGAATGGTCAGTTCTACCTAAGTTCTAATTTGAAACTAAGCATCCTATCTGGAATTATGAGAGGTGTGGATGTTCACTTTTGAGGTTGAATATGATAAACTTCTTGCACTTGGATTGCATTCCTAGTCAGTTCTTGTACGATTCAAATGTAGAACCATTATTTTGGACTATCTTCTTTCATTTTGTTGTCCTTGCCCCTTTGGTTGTGGGGGTTGGAGTTGTAAAATACGTTACAAGAAATCATCGAGATGAAAAAAGATCTGAGTCTTCTTTTGTCTTGGAATATTTTGCTCCTTGATGTTATCTTTTACTTCTGAATTGATGATCCTCTACTGCCTTGATTTATTGGAAAAATGGTGAATCTTTCAGATATTTAATCATCAAGCGAGAAAATTGTTCTGTTAACTTTCCTTTTCCTAACGTCATTAGTACATTGAGTCTTTCTTCTACTTTTTCAATATCAAGTCAAGTTCATCATAGTTGATTAATTCACAGTTGTTTTTTCCTTACTTTCGACAATTTTGCTATTAGTCAATCTGTAGTTTTTTATTTTGCTTCTCGAGCTCGCGCAGTATTTTTGGTCGACTTGTTTGGTATTTTTACCTCCTGTCGTAAATTCTCTTGGAAAGGGTTATTCCCCACTCATATTGTTCTACTTCAGGATTGTGCACATCATTCATGCCTTGAGACAATTCTACCCTTAGACCATTGAGTCAAGTTTGCAATCTAGCATGCTCTTAGTGTAAGGTTGTCTTTATTTCTTATTATCTTGCATATGGTTTTGCACCCTTTGGAGTTGATCCTGTAGTGTTTGAAGGATCTCTACCTAAATGGAGGTAATGGCCATAAAAGAAGATGATGAAGAAGAAGATAAAAAGTTTATTGAGTAGCAATCTACTTGTGTGAGATCACTTACGAATAATGTTCTACTAATTGACTTTGGTTAAATAGATAGTTTCCTCGTCAAGGACTGAAAGTCTTCTTAGTTGAGAATGCTACTTTGCAAAGCAAGCCTCTAATTTGATCGTATATTATGTGTGCAACATGTGTTGTGAATTTCTTTAAAGGAGAAATTAAATGGTATGATCGATGAAGGCTTTTGATTTAAGAAAGAAGTAATGAAAGGTTTTGTTTTAGAGAAAAAATATAAAAATGCTAGTAATGTAGGGTGGTGAAAGCTTTTGGTTATAGGATCCTTGGGTATGTTTTTTGTTTCCGACAGACGTTGCTCAAAAAGTGGGGGATTTTTTGAATCTCCCACTCCTTAAGATATGTGCTACAATAAATTCTTAACTCTGATCTTCTTCTTCAGTGAAACTTTTGAATTTTGGTTATCTTCTCCGTTGAAGCTTAAAAGTTTCCGATTGTATTCTTCTTCCACCTTAACCTGAAAAGACACTGGTGTGGTGTCGGCCAAGAAACCTTCGACGATCGTGGGGTTTGAGTGGGAGTACTCTCCCTATTTATAGATTGGACTCATTAAAGGAGGTAGTAAACTCAGTTGTAATCACTTTCCCATGTTGTCTAGCATTTATTGAAATCAATGCCCATGATGCTTTGATGGTAATGAAGACCTACTCCTTATGATTATTGTAACTTACATGAGGGTAGCCTTAAATGTGTAATTGTATTAACTCGGTGGCTACTCAGTTCTCGAGTTGACTCAGTCAAGTTATGTAGTTGTAGTTCTTTCGGACACCATATGTAATTGCTGCTACTAGGATAGCTTGGCATAAGGTTACCACTTTTGGCACTTTGTGGATTTCTCCTTGGCCTAGGTTGTTGAACCATTTAGTATAGAGTAACACATTGATAAAATGAATCGGCTTAATAACCAAACCTTCTAGTGTTTGAAGAACTAGTCAAATAGATGGGTTGGCCTTGGTGGCCAAGCCACCTATTGTGAGGGAAATCGTTGGCCAAACTACTTAGCATGAGGGAACTTGTTGAGATGATGGGTCAGCCTTGTTAGCCATACCACCTTGGGACATATGGCCGAACCACTTAATCTAAAGGGGGACGTTGTCCAAACCACTTAGTGTAAAGGGGCACATTGGCCAAACTGATTAAGGCCTAGAAAATTGTTTTTAGGGCTCTATTTACAGAGGCTTTAAGGTTTAATAATACATAAAACCATTGAATAGACATACTTTATTAATAGTCCATGTTTATTATTATTTTCGAATAAATTATGATTTTGGCCTAATTTTGATTATTTATTTATGATTGGTCAAAATCACAAGATTCAAAGGGATTAAGCAAAATAATTAGAGAAGTACATTACGATTCAAGACCCAAGACAAGACCACGGACCAAAAACCAAAGTCATTGGGCCCACAAGAGCCTTGGCGCGGTGAACACCTTGGGCGGCAGGATGGTGTCAACAATATTTTTCTTGAGATTCGTGCAATGTTAAGGCGGCATGATTTGTGACGTAACAAATTAGGATTTAGAATCTTTGTAAAATGCGAAAGTGCTCCAAATCCTAAAAATCCTAATATGGTCTCTATAAATAAGAGACCACACAAGAGCTTTAAATCTCTAGTCTTCTCTTATTCTTTTAGTTTTCAGTTTTTAGTTTACTTTTTGTTCAAACTTTGTAAACAGAAGGAGTTCTTTGCCAGTTTCAAGTTAAGATTAATAAAATTAGCATTTCTTTCTTCCCAATCTTTTCTCTGTTTATTTTTATATTTACTTTTATTATTCTTGCAATGATCTGTGGCTAGACTTCCATTAGAGAGGTCGATGAAGCCTAAGCAAGATCATCATAATTAATTTTATTTGTTTCTAATCATGCTTCAATTCTCTATTGTTATACAAATTTGTTAATGATCATTCGATATAATATTTCTTCATCTGACTTTGATAGTTTAATCTTAGATAAGTTCAAATTAAATTATGCCTTGTTAGAGATTTTATATTTGATCTTTTGATTTCGTCTTATTAAATATCATCACAGAATATAGATTCAATATTTGGATTAATAGATATCATCTTCTGATCCAATAATATTAACTTTCTTAATTGGATTGAGATAGTTTATAAACAAATAAATTAATGAGATGAATTATTTTGGTGGACTTGACTGATCTAATTCTTTACATTGTAATTCTTGTTCATCTCAAATTAGTTTAATTTCAATTTTCTTTAATATTTTGAACTGTAATCATTTTAAGTCTGAAATTGTTGATCAATATCATCTCTGTTGATCAATCCTTACTTGCCAAGGCTTATTATTTTATTCTCTATTTTTATTGATAATCTACACCGAACACAAACCACTTAGTATGAAGGGAATGTTAGCCGAAGCACCTAGCATAGAGCACATTAAGATGCAGGGTTTGTTTAGTTGATTGAACCACCTAGCATAGAGTACATTAAGATGAGGGGTCAGTCTAGTTGGCCGAACCACCTAGTGTGGAGCACATTAAGATGAAGGCTCAGCCTAGTTGACTGAACTACCTATCATTGAGGCACAAATTAATTGAAGCGGCCTAGGGGCCTATCCATTAAATATTTGATCCGACTCGTATTGGTTCTGGTTAAACTAGGCAATACCTTGATTTGGTAACTTTACTAATCCCAAGGAGTGTAATTTTTCTTTTTTTTTATCCCACATCTATGATTCAATTGGACTTGCAAGGGTGGGTTGTTTAATGAAGCTTAAAATAGTTGGGGATGCTCGTCTATTATTTCAGTGCAGCAGCCCATTCATGTTCGTTGGACTCCGCCCGTGAGGAGTCCGTCAAATCTAAACACAGACGGATCTCTCTCAGAAGCAAGAGCTGCATAGCCATACTGGAAACCAAAGGGTGGTCGTTATGCGATCAGTTGTTTGGAGAAAAAATTATTGGCTTCTTGGAAGCATACTTTTGTTATTAGCGACAGTGAAGAGCTAAATAATCAGTTTAGCAGCATCAATTTCGAATTTTATTGGAGACATTCCAATCAAATTGGCTAGCTATGAAGGGGTGTAAAATTGTCAATTAATCTAGTTTCCGTTGATTTGTTAAATATTCATGCGTTGTCTCTTATTCTTCTAGAGGACCCATTCTGTAACTTCTTGTGGCTTTAGCCTTCTTTAATAAATTGGTGGGGCCACTTACAGCCCCTATGCTTCGTTTTTTTATTATATACCAAAATCACTGTTTTTTGTTTCTTTTTTCACCAAACACTTTAGAGAGATAATAATAATAAATAAATAAAAAGTAAAATTGTACAAATCTGTAAAATGCGATTGTATTCATTGCTGGCAATGGAGAGACAGACCAATGACACCTTCATCGCGAATCTTTGTGAATTTGGACAAAGTAACTATCATTCCAATGTGTAACAAGAACATTGGTGCTTGTATGAACATTTTTTTTCTTTTTGTATTCTTCATCGTTTTTTGTGGATAAACTACCAAAAGCCTTGCTGCAATGATGTCCTTGAGTTTAGTTTATCTTCATTGCATTTTTTTTTTTAACAACTCAATTGAAGAGGAACTTGGTTCAGAAGCAATGTAATATTTCTAAATTATTTGAGATTTTTATTTTTATTTTGGTACAGTGAAAGAGAAATTGTGATGGATTCCATCTAAACCCAAGGTGAAACTTAGAATTGAAATTGACAAATACCCAAAGTTGTGATCGATTCTAGTTCCACTTATTTTAGAATCAAAACTGGACCAAAAACAATAAGAAACGTAACTGGGACAATATGATTGTTCTCCCGAACCAACCTGTTAACCCCCTCCTGGCTAATGAGTCTCTTTGGCCACCTTTGTTTTGAATTTTTTTTGCATGATCACCAAGCCTTGTTTAGATCAACCGCAAAACCACCTGAAAATTTACTTTAAAATATGTTTCTCTTCTAACCTAAACCCCTAACAAATCAAGAAGCTATTTCATAGGTAAACCCCTTATTTATAGCACAACTATCCGTACAGCAGGAACCCGAATCTGTGGTTTTGTTGACCCAAGACCTTGGAACAAGATGCCATCAATGGGAGGGGCCAACCGTTTGGATTCTTGCTGTAATTTCGTCCAACTACATATAATGAAAATCAAAGCTTAAAGACCTAGAAATGCTAGGTACTAGCTCTTCTTCCATTATTTGCAAATATTACATATACATGAGCCACAACATTATGCTGAGATTCAAATAATGCCTGGCCCAGAAAAAAAAAATTGAGGGGCTAGTAGAGCAGAAAGAATTGGAGAAAGAAAATTAGAACAATTATATCACTTTTACTCCGCTAGGGCGTTTACCTTCCATGGCATCCTTCTTGTTACGGCAGTCAATACAAAGAAAGGGACCTTGCCAAGGCTTTGAACTTGTGGAGAATATGGAACCAGCATGAACAGAGATTCCCTCAGTTGGAGAAAGGTCTACTTGGCAAACAGCACACGTGAAAAGACCAGATGTCGATTGTGGTGCGGATGTGTCATTTCCAAGTCTGCACCGCATCATTTAAACAAGGATTTAGTATTATTATATCTTTAATGTTGATGATGATCTAATGAAATATTTGAGCCAAGGTGACGCTCTCAAGGAGAGGTTACCAAACCTGGGCATGCCATCTGAAATTTGGAGAGGAATTAGAGGAAAATAGATACGCTGTTTTGGAATATTAGGGGCTTGAGAATTATGGATAAGAGAGCCATTGTTAAATGTACAATCATGAACGGAAAGAAAATGAGGTGGGTCTTTAGGAAACAATATTGGAAAAAGTTTACCCAATCATTACCAAAGATGTTTGGGTGCAAGTAGTTTAACAGTTTCAATTGAGTAAAAGCACAATTTGGAGATTGTTCTCCTATTTCAACAATGAAATTCCCTACTCCATCTGACTAATTCCGAGTTCAAGTCCTGAGCATCCAGTTATCATAATAGGGAAAAACAGAAAAGTATTTCTTCATTCCAATTCGCTGCAGAAAAATCGCATTCATTCTTGTGAAAGGAAGGCCAGAACCTTTAGCACTTTAGCGACACTACCTCTCATTGCCCCCCCATACCACAATGAATCATCACTCCTGAATAGGCATTCGACCAACTAAAGATTTTTGGACTGGTTAAGATCTAGTTGAATAAACAGACAAAAAAACAATCGGTGTTCCTGAGTCTCAGCTATTAGAGTATATTATAATAAGGTGTATAGTGATACTCCTAATCATCCTCTCATGAAGATTAAGATAAATATTAGATTGGATTAGTACTATATTAGATAAATTAGAAATTTTACTTCTAATTAGGACTCTTTCCATTATTTTCAATATAAACTCTATTAGGGTCCTTGTAATTTGGGTATCTAATAACGAAAGAACAATTTCTTTATCATGGGTATAAGAGCTATGGCAAACTTCAATCCTACAACTAGGCCAACAATGCTCCTAACTCTTATACCCGTATTGGGAGTGGTCGAGTCAAGTCTGGTTTTTCTGGTAATTAGACTGGGTTAAAGGCTCGAGAACTCAAGTCCACGTATGAATAGGCTCAAGTAGTTCCCAAAGTTAGATACGTTGGGAATCTAACTTGGTAAAAAGGTTGGATTTTTCAGCAAGTTAGGCTCAAATTTGACTCATTCAGGGAGTCCTAGGGAGCGACTATGACTTAGACAGGCAGTCAGACTTGGATTTGACTCCTTCAGAGAGCCTTGAGGAGTGGGTTTGATTTGTTGGGGAGTCAGCTCGGGAAGTAACTGGGTAGAATTTGATTCTCTCAGTGAGACAAGTCAGGATAAAATTTGTCTCATTCAATGAATCATGGGGAATGAGTCTGACTTGTCAGAGAGTCAAGTTCAGACTTGGCACTCGAGGGCTTGAAGAAGTAAGTTTGACTTGTCAGAGAGATGGACTCAGGAGATATTGTTACACCTAACCATGGAGATTATTCTGTTGTAGGTTTAATCCAACTCAACCAGAATCAGATTCAATTTTTCCTCGGAAAAATTGTTAGGTGATCAACGTGTAAAACTTGGCCAAAGCATTTGATATTCTCAAAAGTGGATATCAATCAGATCAATCTCCAACTTCAAGAGGGAGCTAATGTAGGGGGATAAATTAGAGCCCCATCTAGACTGATCATGTAGCACCAAAATTGTGAATCTCGAGACAGGTATGGTCTAATGCAGATCTAAGTGATCAAGCTGGCATGTATCCCCAAGTTCTGCACTAGACCGATCTATCATGCCGTGTGGCACATTTGGGTCCCATCTAGTTAAGAAAAGAATCTCAATATGAATATCCCTCATTGAGAAGAATTACCATATTTGGATAATATGATTAATTGTAAGATTGATTGGAGGCATAAGAAAAAAAAAAAAATTTTGATAAGTGTAAATGATATAAATGATGAAAAGGAGATGAGGAGGCTGAGGAAGCCCCTAAACAATCAAACACAAAAAGCGACAAAAGAAAGAAACAAAAAAGAGCGAAAACAAACAATCGGCAAGAGACTACAAGTCACAAAATTGCCCCCACAATAGCATTTACTACAAATTATTCTCATTCGATTTATTTAGAGACTACATACTGTTGAGAGCTATTTGCTCTGGTGCAGATGTCCTATCCTATTCTATTGGAAAAAGCCTCTAATAGATAATATATAAGAAGTGAGCAAAAACTACAAAAATCTACATAATGAAAATCCCAAAATTTCATTGCAAATCAATATGCATATTGATGGGAGCTATAAACAATACTGACCTTTCTGCAAGCATTGCTGATCCTTCTTCAAAAAGTTCTTCCACCATACCTACGGCCGATAGCTTCTTTGCTAGTTTATTTGCAGAATCACGGGACCTCTTCCGGAAGATAAGAGATCTAAGTTTGTTTTTCTTTTTTGGAGGTGGTGAAGGTGGTACTGAATTATCAGGAGGAATTATGTCAACAACAATGCAGGTTGTGTCATCCTTCAGCCCTCTAGTCCTCAAAGCTTCCTAATAATTGACCCATCAAAATGAGTTTCTATTTATTGAGTTCATGGCATATCCATGTCATTCAAAAGAGAATATATTTCAGAAGTATACTTTAGATGGCTAATGCCAATAAATCAATGAGTACAAGAAAAGAGCATAGTGACAAGTTTGAATCACCTTAACTACTTGCCTAGCCGCAAGTTCTGCGGGCAACCCGCGGCAAGATTTTGCAACCATGTCAGAGGATAGTGCATCCCAAATGCCATCAGAAGCAATTATAAGCCTTCCCCCAGCATTAGACAGCTGGTTCACCAACTATGAGTGTTAGGATTTAGGACTGATAGTGGACATTGCGGCAATTCAGCTCAAAAAATAAAATAATATAAAAGGTAGAAATAGAATAACTACTGATTGCCCAAGAATGTTGTGTACCCCTCAAAAAAAGAGAGCTGATACTAGCACCCCAACTTTTAATTATTAGACCCCAATTTCTTAAATTATTTATCACACCCCAATTAAAGATCAAGACACACTTTCAAACATTACAAAGGTTTGGCTCAAATTATTATCTCAACATTATAACACTCGTTCAAACAATTTCTGTAGTTGTTTACAGTGATAAACTGATGATTAGGCTCATATAAAGTCCTAAATCAAAAAAATGGAAATCTAGAAAGAAAAAAATAAATAAATGAGAGAACTAATATTGGCACCCCCAACATTTACTTATTCTCAACTATTCACTCATTTTCTGTATTTTTAATTGGGGTGTAATGAGTAAAAGTTGGGGTGCCAATAGCAGCTCTACAAAAAAAGAAGATACATCAATTAAAGAGTTCAGGAAAGTCAAGAAAACATGTAAGATGAAAATATAAGCAGTATAAAATAAATGAGATTAGTACCTTCACTTGTTTAACATGTGGTATCGGAACTATAAATTCCCCAACATCCATGTCTCCAATAGACCTTGAAAGGCATAAACCGCCTGGCCAACAGCGAAGGGGACCAACCTGAATGTAGAATTTAAGGAGTTGCTGAGTATGGTTTGTCCAGCATCTTAGAGAGTAATCATGAAAGATGTTCATCAAAACCCTACAGAAGTTTGAGATTTTAACAAATTGTCAAAGTGCAAAATTATTAATTGTCTCACCTCAGCACCACCAACAATGCTGAGCCTTCCAACTTCACCTCCACTTGCAGTAACTCGTTCTCTCCTGCAGTTACAGAACAAGCATTTTAAGTGCAACTCCACAAGGCAAATAAGTAACATACAAGTGCTCATAACAGATATATACTCCTCCACATTTTCTTCTAGCCTATGATCAACAGTCAAGATGGAAACAGCACCACCCTGAGCATCCAAGATGCAACGTGAGTCTCCTACTGATGCAACTGTGACAGTCCAAGCATCGACTATTACAAATGTAACTGTGGTTCCAGAAGTTTCTCCTGAAAATAAATAGATCGTAAAAGATGTGCATTAGTTTATCTCTATGCATAACTTTCATAAAACCTAAGGAAGCAAGTAAAAATAAAAATAAGGAAAAATATAGTCCATGCCTCTACTCTGGAATTCCTTGTCAGTCTTCACAAACCCCGCAACTAATGCCCGAGGCAAAGCCTGAAGCCATTCCTCCCTCCCAAGCCCACGGGGAATTGCACTTAATACATGATTTAACAAGTTTTCTTTAGTAAAAATTGCTGCCGCATTCCCATTGTGACCATCAAAGATCTGAAAATTAGTTCATCATATAATTAATTACAGACCATCAAATAGATACAGAAAGGAAGCAAGAAGAAAGGACCACCAAAACAAAGTGCTTAAGATGCAATTTATGAAAACAAATGAAATATTCTAAAATGTCCCTAAAAGAGGTAAAATATTGCATATTTATCAAACTAGATCATTTATTAAGCAACAAACAATAATCTTGGTTATCATGGTCATAGTTTACCTTGAGTAAAATAAAATACAAAAGGGTATTAGAAATAAAGATGATCTACTGCAACAAGATTAAAGAATCTGAAAAGATCATGAATTCTTTGTATTACAACAGTTAAATTTATTTATTTGATCCTAATTTTCAAGCTTCAAATGATTAATAGATCACGAGTTCAATTAAAACAAACAATTGAATCGAATTCACAAATGCAGGCAGGCATGAAAGAAAAGTAAATAAAGAGAGAAAGACAGGTTACATACAGCGAATACAGAAAAGTTAGATAAAGAATTCCCTGGAACACTCTGACAATCTGTCTTCACAAGGAAATAGTCCTCACCCTTCCTAGATTGTGCAGCGGACCCATATCTCACACTCGGCTTCTCCATCTTCTCACTCCTCATCTCTCTACTGATCAATGCAGCTAGAGAAACCAGATTTTGATGATGATGATGATGATGACGCCTCCCTCCTTCGGACGCCATATCAACCAAAACCCAAGTCTTCAATTCACATACACGGCCTCCAAAACACAGAAATTCTTGATTTTAAACAATCATTCCAGCCCAAATTCACAATTATTCCACTCCCTACCGCAATAAGAAACACAAATTCCCTAATTCGAACACATAGAACCAAAATTTTGCAAATCAACTCCTATGTCTCCAACCAGATCTACATCAATTTTAACATAACAAACTAGAATTGGCATATATCAATTAAAATAGAAATTTTGAAATTACCTCCCCTCGATCTTCGGCAAGCCGCAACACTTTTATCTGTTTTGGCAAGAAAACTTCAGAGATTTGGTCACAAAGAAAGAAAAAGAACAAGTAGAATAAATCAACGCGGAGTGATGACAAGATATGAACTGTAAATTTAATAATTTAAACGCAAATCCCAAATTAAAAATGGAACAAATCCTAGATTTCTTCAGACCAAGCCAGGTCATCTACCACACCCATTAAACATCCCTCACCAAACTAAAAAAAAGTCCCCAAAGTTGAGAATAAAAAAAAGGGAATCTTGATTAGTTCAAAAAACGACCCTTTTTCCAAAATAGGAAAAAGGTAGGCTTTGTTGCGGAGCAATTTGTCAACAAATCCTCAAACAAGAAACCCTAATTTTTTAAAAAGATCGATAATTATTAAAAGTTAGTTCATCAAAAACACAGTAATTACAATGACATAATGGCATTAAATAGTCCTGGATTAAAGTTAGGGTTTATATATCTGGTTATGTTTTACGTACCTTGTAGTTTCAGATCTCTTGTTTCTTTGAAATTTCGAGATTACTTCAAGCTTCAACGGGAGAAATTGCTGTTTATTCAAACGAACTTTCGAAGCTCAAACTGGAAAAATACAGAACTCGGCCGAGTACGAGCAACGAGATAGAGAGAGAAATGACCAGGAACGAGTTTGCCTCATGGTTTTAAAACCAGGAATCTCGTCTCGTCTCTTCCTCAACGGATACCGAGTTGACTGGTCCGCGACTCCGCGTTATATTATATTGGATGATTCGGTTATGGTCCTCCACGTTTTCATTAAATTTTTTTATATACCCCGTGTTATAAAATTGATGGCATGCCCCTTGAACTAGGTCTTCCTTGAGAGACTAGTGTAATTGACATAAATGCCTTCATCTTCAAGCTCTAACATACCCCCACATAAATGCCCTTTTCTTCAATCTCTAACATACCTCCAATGTCTATTAACCTCTTGGTAAATTATTTTTAGATTAATATTGGAGTGACACAAGGGGATCACATCTGACATGGTGGCACACACACAATCGTAGATGCTTTTTTACTTTTATCTCAAGGAAAAGTATCGACAGTTATGTGCACACCACCATGTCAGATGTGTCACCCATGTGTCCCTCCTATGTCACCCCAGCACAACTCTTATTTGTAACTTATTCAAGTTCGTCTTTAATCCCCACATACCCTTCGATTTTCTCCTAGAAAATATGTCCATTAACTTCTAGTTAATTGATTTTTAACTTATTCAAGCTCGTTTTCAATCCCTATAGTTTTCAATGTATTGTATAAAATCCTTGATTTTTTTACCCAAAAATCCTATCTTTCTTTAAAGTATTCAATCTCATTCTTTAATGTCTTTGTAGAAATCCTTGATTTTTTTACTCAAGAGATCATATTTCCCCAATAATGGTATCTTGTTCTTGGAAATTAAGAGAGAGACATAAAATCTTAAGGTTAAAGATAAGTGGTTTTGGAAAAAAACAATCAAACGGTTCACAACTACATAGAATATTTAGGTTGAAGACAAATTTGCAGCTAGAGAAAATTATAAGGATGAAATGAGTGATTTTGGGGAAAATATCAAAGAGTCTACAACAAGAAGTTGAAGATGAGGTCATTTAGGTCATTTATGTTCATTTTTCATAAAAGGCCTAGGAAAACGGGGCATATCATTAGTTTGAAAACATATTGATTATCTCTAATGTTGACCAAAACATGGAGGACATGCCTATATTGTAAAACCCCGAATTTTTAATTCGTATCTCGAGGAAAAAAATAAATAGTGGAATTTTAAGAAAATCTTGAAAGTGGGACTTAGGGTAAAACTGTGGGACCTTATTTTGATCATTTTTAATAGAATCTGACCTCACCATTAGATTCAAAATGATCGAAAAACATAGTTTAGCCTGTAAGCACGCTCAAATGCGAGTCCAAATATAAAAGTTGCAAAATCCTCGATTACCGGGTCGAACCAGGCTAAAACAGTAACTTTTTGTTGGAGTAATAATTTTTAAAATTCGATCATACCATTGGTTTCATAACGAAAAATTATTCAACATAGACTATTTATTTGTCATTTTTGGAGATCAGGAAGTTGAATTATCGTCAAAAACGAAAATGACATCAAGTTTATGGGTCACATCAGGCCAAAAATGTAAATTTTTTATGGAGACATAATTTGTAGAAATTGACTATACCATTAGATCCGGAATGAAAAATTAGGCGAAATAGAGTATTCGTTTGTCAGTTTTGGAGACCGAATGACCAAGTTATCGTCGATCAAAACAATAGGCAAAATACCGAATTCGTCCCAAATATTATATAAATAATATTAAATTTTTTTTTAATCTCATCTTCCCCACTCGTCCAAACAGTGCGAAAAAAAAAAAGGAAAAAAAAAAAAAAAGAAATTTGTTTTTCCTCCGATTTTTCCACTTCAGATCTCTCGCAAATGGTCCATTTTCGACGATCGTCGCAGAAGAGAAAAAGGTCCGCAGCTTCGTTCTCTACAAAACCCACCCAACCTATCTTCATTTCACTTTCTATTTCACCCGATATCGTCAAAAATCAGCCGTATTTGGATACGGAAATTTCGAAACTTTGACCTCGGATTTCGTCCGTTTCGGGGTCAAATCGCTTTCCGACGCAGAAGGGAGAAACGTCCGCAGCCTCATTCTCTACATAACCCAACCAAGTTCCTTTCGTTTTCTCGTCTTTTTCACCCCGTATAGTCAAAAATCAGCCGTATTTTTATACGGAGATTTTCGTAACTTCGACCTCGGTTTTCATCGATTTCGGGGTCAAACCGTCTTTCACCGTAGAAGGGAGAAGAGACGAGTACATCGAGATCTTCGAAACCACCAAGCCAGTTTCGAAAATCAGCCGCTTCGAAGTTCGGTCCATCTCGATTACTGCGCCAATTGCCTCGATTTCCGCGCACGTGCTTCAATTCCGTCGCCTAGTGATTGTAAGGAACTCTCAATTTCTATTAGTAATCATAGATTGTGAAAATTGCATTTAGGATTTTATTGGAAAAATTTGGATGTATTTCCGAAATATAGAATTCTTTGTTTATTTCAAAATTCACGCCAGAAATTGCATGTTTGATATGTTTAATTGTATTTTTAACAAATTATACGTGGGTAGAGTATTTTAACGGGTTATTGCCATAAATTGGGTCTTGTGCACTGCTCGGACCCCGTTTTGATATGAAATTTGTATTTTTTTCAATATATTGATAGAAATAAATTCTATAGTTGAAAAATGTGATTTAATATTCAATGAACTCATATTGAGTTGATGAATATCAGAAAATAGTTATTTTATGAAGAGATTGAAAACTGTAAAAGTCGAAAAAAGGGAAAAAGGGTATGAAACGGTAAAATGTCAGAGTCACACCCGAGGGGTGATGTCTGCATTTTACGTTGTTGTGTTGTATGCAAGTTGGTGAACGGATATTCAGGGATAATGTTACTGGTTGCATGTTTATTTACTTTCTGTTAGCGCGAGGCGCTCTGTTATGTTATTTATTTTAGGCCGGGTGGCCACACTTGCATGGTAGGAAACTGGATATCTATTCTCAACCTTGTATTGTTAATTTCTCTTTTGTTTTCAAATGAAAATAATATATATGTAGCTATTTTGTGAGCTGTTAAAGAGTTTGTGAATGCCTGAAGGGATAGTGCGTCATATCATCCGGAGTGGTGTACTATCCTGGGATGTACGGTAGGGACCACCAAACTCATACGTGGTATGGGACGCGTATGAGAGTAGAGTCACAACTGGAATCCGGGTTTATTCCTCTCTATCTTTACCAGTGAACTTGTAATGTAAAGGTGGTCGTATACGAATGGTTTGTATATTTGGGAATCACTTGCACGCCTGATAGGCATAGACGAAGATGATTAGTCAGTGATCACTAACAATCTATAGTAGTCGAACGTTCTGACACATCGAAAAGAGACCCATTGCTTACAGTCACGTCAAACGGCCAGCCTGAGCCGGATAAATGGTCAACCAAACGTGGTAAGGGCAGCGACCGGCCACAAAATCAGGAACTAAAAGCCAGAAAGGAATTGTAACATCATGTCCCGACTGGGAGCGATCCAGTCGTGAATCCCAACTCTCTAATTCCAATACTCCACCATCGTGTATTATCTATCTGTTGCTTATTTTGATATATAAAATGAAATGCATGTTTATTGTTTCCATTTGATCAATTAGATTTGTATAAAAAAGAATGTTATAGTGAGTACTGCTGATCGATGTAATGTGAGTTTTAAAATGTTTAGTTGCTCATCCCTGGCTATATGTACCAGTTAATCGTAGTTTTCTTCTGTAAAACTTTGTTTATTTTAAAATGATTCAGTATGTTTATTCGTTCATGTTAGGAGAGGTTATTGGCAGAAATTGTTGTTTCCTTACTGGGTAACCATTGTTACTCACCCTTTCATCCTCCATTTTTTTAGTTTCAGATCCGAAGCTTAGCGAGGCAGGAGTAGAACATGAGTGAGAATCATCTGGTAGGTCAGATAGACAGCCAAAGTCCGTCACCTGGTAAGTATTGGAGTTATACTCCATTTGTCTAGGAGTATTATAGATTTGTATTGAGCGTTAGGACTCTTGTTAGAGTGAGAAAATTTTGAATAATCCCGTAAATTTTCTTCTTCCGCACTCTGATAATTCGTACGTTATTAGACGTGTATAAGCTTCTGCTAGTATTATATTTTGTATATGTATGCAGGATTGTATGTCGTTTATCAGGTGCAGGTTGAACGCCTTGGAATGCTAACATAAACAGAGGAGACCATGCCGAAATTTCGAGGTACCACTTAGTACCTCGAGATCTGACATGGGGATTTGTGTTAGCGTTCGGCGGGGCGCCACATATATTGCCCTATTATATATTATATTTGAATCACAATAATTTTTAATTAGAAAATAGATAAGTAGACCTTCAGTAACAAAATCTATACTAATATTAAATGGGTCGGGTTCCATAGACACACAAAGCCACTCATAAAGCTACAACGCTTTTGTCTTATATGGTTAAAAGGATTTGGAATAAGCTGATTTTTTGTGAGGATGATCTTTATGGTGAGGGGATCATCCTTGCAAAAAATCACCCCATTCCAAAACTTCTAACCCCATCAAAAGTGATTTACAAAAATTGGACGGTCTAAAATTTTTCAACTTGTAAATATGGGGCTAGAAGTTTCATAATAAGCTGATTTTTGGCAATGATGATCTTCTCACCATAGAGATCATCCTCACAAAAAATCAGCCCATTCCAAACATTTTTACCCATATAAGACAAAACACGTTGTAGCTTTATGAGTAGCTTTATGTGTATACGGATCCTAATCCATATTAAATATAACAAATATTTTAATAAATAAAAGACGAGAATTTCTATCATCACACCAACTTTTGCTAACGCCACTCCAAGATGTATGTTAATTCTTTGATATTACATATGGTTGAGGTGGCATTAGCAAAAGTTAGTGTGGCAATAGGATCTCTCTAAAAATTTAATTATTTTATATCTCCATAATAAAATATAATGTGATTCACATTAGGGGTGCAACTTGATTCGGTTTGAGGTCAAATTGGAATGAACCAACATAAATCAGTTCAACTAAATAAGAACCAAAATCGAACCAAATTCCATTGGAACTAAACCAAACCAACCCAAACCAAATTAAAGTCAGTTTGGTTTGGTTCGGTTCTACAGGTTGCCAATATTCTATAAATTGTAAGTAATCTTTTTTAATGAAAAAATAAACATATAATACACAAAACAAATTCATACAATAAATCACCAATCTATCCATAAAAAGTTATTAGTTTATGCATAAAAGATTACTAATCTATGTCCTTAACTCTTAAAATAATTCATATATACATGTATACATATATACATACATACATAGTGGTTCAATCCTCGATTTGGTTCAGTTCTACACAAGCTTGATCTAAGAATCAAACCAAATTGATCAATTCTCTATTTTTGTAACCCGAAATCGAACTACAACTTGTTCCAAACCAAACCAAACCACCCAAAAACTATCGGTTTGGTTCGGTTCTCGATTTTAAGCGGACCAAATTGCGCCTCTAGTTCCCACTCATTTGTCTAAATCTTTATACCCTTATATGGAAAGTATATGGAGGAAACCTTTCAACTTTGTTACCTTTTGTCCTTCCCTTTCAAAACAAATACCTCCAACTTTATTATCTTTTCTCTTATAACCTAGTCCATTAATATTCCTCTTGTAGACACCCCAGTTTGAATAGGCCCCTACTCAAAAGGATTCAAAAGATTAGTTTTTCTATAATAAAAAATCGCCAACGGACTTAAGAGCCCAAATTTTCAAAATTTGATATTTTTGTTCAAATCAAAAGTCCAAAGACTCTCAATAGTCTCATGGACCCACAATAAGACTTACCTAATTCCTAAACCCCATCATCTTCTCAATCTATCATTATTTTTATCCTCTTCTAAAATGCCTACTAAAAATGTAAGTCCATCAAATCCAAACCGAAACTTATCTTATTCTCACTTTCATTTAAATTCAATCTTTAACTAAACCCCTCAAAACCTAAAGACCCTAATCCCAATCCCAATATACAAAATCCATTCGAATTGAAAACCCTACTCTAGCCCAAACCCATACCCATGTCTATGATCATAACCAATCAAAATTCATACAACCTTTGATCATCAAGTTGGATACTTGTCACCACCACAACCCATTTCCCAAAATCATTCTACCCAACCCTAAGGCTAAAAAAAAAATTAGAATGTTGACCTGACCTTCATAAATAAAGAAAAAAAAATGATTCTTGTGGAGTGAGATTTTACTCCAATATTTTACTCAGACTCATCGAGATTCTTTATCAGATTTTTGCTCAGACCTACCAAGATTCTTTCTTAAATTTTGCTCAGACCTGCTGAGATTCTTTTTCGAATTTTACTCAAATCCATCGAGATTCTCCTAGAATTTTTACTCATACTCGTCAAGATTCTTTCTCAAATTTTACTCAGACTCGCCGAGATTCGTCTCAGATTATACTCAGACCCGTCTCGGATTATTCTCAGACTGCCTCAGATTTTGCTTAGACATGCCGAGATTCTTTCTCGAATTTTGCTCAGACTGTCGAGATTCATCTCAGATTATTCTCAGACCTGTCGAGATTCTTTCTTGGATCTTGCTCAGACCCATTGAGATTCATCTTGGATTATAATCAAACTCTGCTTAGATTTTGATCAGACTGAAAGCGCCCTCGATCCGCGGGGTGCGCGGATCCGCTTTTGACTCTTGAGGTTTGGGAGTCGCCACTTAGTTATTGTGGTCTAGGAACCAAACTGACTCTAACATGGATAAAAAGAACTAATCTACCACAAAAAATCTGAATTCGGGGATCATGTTACGGGGTTGGAAGGTGTTAGGCACCAACCCCGCCCGGCCAAAGCCGGTCTCTACTAACTTCCCAAATATATCACATTGCTAAAAACCTAGATAAAAATAAAAAAATTACATACCTTTCTGATAGCAAGGATTTTGTTCCCTCAGATCTGACAAAAAGAGCTCCTTGTACTGTACTCCGTTGCTTCGTTCTGTCTCCGGATTTGACTTCGGATCTCCTAAATCAAGGTATCTCCTTATATTTTGGATTTGAACTCTTCAAGTTTGTTGTGGATTTGGGGGTGTTTTTGGAGGGATTTTAGGTGTTTTCTAGACTAAAATTGAAGGAGGGATGTTAGGTAAGGAGTTGGGACTCCAAAACTAGGGTTTATGGGGGGTTAGGGGAGCTTCTAGACCTACTTCTCTTAGGGTTTATGATTTGATACGAAAATAGGGTGTGAGCACCTCTATTTATAGATGTTTTTAGGGGTTGATTTGGATAGAGTTAGTGTTTAATTAGAGATCTTTTAATTAGAGTTGTGTTTTAGTTAGACTTATTTTAGGTAGAATTGTGTTTTAATTAGAGTTGTTTTAGGTAGAATTGTTTTTAAGTTAGAACTCTATTAGATAGAGTTATTATTTAATTAGAATTCTATTATGACTTTTGGTCTTATTTGATTGACTTTTAATGTTTTGACTTTAGTCTTAATTGATTGACTTTTAATATTTTGACTTCAGTCTTGCTTAATTGACTTTAATTTTGACTTTAGTCTCACTTGATTGACTTTAATACTTTGACTACAGTCTTGCTTGATTGACTTTAAATTTTTGGAGAACCCCCTTCCATTATTTCTTTAATTCGTTGGACCCCCAAATGGAGGGGTCCTTAAAGAAATATCCCACGAACCCTCAACAATTTTACCCGAAAGTCCGATTGATCGATTTTTTAGGTTCTAATTTTTAAATTAATTTCATCAATGTTTCACTTTAATTATTTAATATTTTATTTATTAATTTCAAATTTTTTAATTATGAAAATTGTGAAATTACCGTTTTGCCCCCGGAGAGAACTTTTCACGTTTCAAGTCGGTTTTTAATGTTCTAGGATGTTTTAGAATCGGTTTTTCGTAAGGAATTCAATGAGAATGTTGGTTTGTGTCATTTATGAAAATTTTTATGTGAAATGATTGTGAACTTTATGAGGGGCATTTTCGTAATTTTGTCAAATTCTGTTAAAATTGATGAAATGATTTATTTGGTTCCGATTTGTTATTTTATGTGTTCGAGAGAGTTTTCCTAAGCGTTACGTAGGCTCTAGGGTTGTTTTGAGGTTAGGGGTATTTTGATAATTTGGTAATTTTTTAGTGATTTTTATCGTGAAGTTTCTTTTTGGTCTGCAAGATGATGATTTCTATGTTTCTGGGGTCGTATTTTCCTAGCGCAATGTGGTTTCTAAGGTTTTGTCAATTCGAGATACCTTATCCGGATTTCTGAAACACATCTGGTAACAAAATAAAGCAATGAAATACACATCCATCATTGGGAATCATTGCAATCGGATTGACGAGTTGATAATCAGGCGGGTGCAAAAATGGGGTGTCTACACAGACCTGTCGAGATTCTTTCTTGGATTTTGCTCAGACCCGTAGAGATTCTTTATCGAATTTTGCTTAGACCTGCTGAGATTCTTTCTTAGATTTTGCTTAGACCCATTGAGATTCATCTCGAATTATTCTCAGACTTACTCAGACCTGTTGAGATTTTTTCTCGGATTATACCCAGACCCGCCTCAGATTTTGCTGAAACCCGTCAAGATTCGTCTTGGATTATACTCAGACCCTGCTCAAATTTTGCTCAACCCTATTGAGATTCGCCTCAGATTTTGCTTAGACCCGCCGAGATTCTTTCTCGAATTTTGCTCAGACCTACCGAGATTCTTTCTTAGATTTTGCTCAGACCCGTCGAGATTCGTTTCATACTATTCTCAAACATGCTTATACCTACCAAGATTTTTCTCGAATTATACCTAGACCTGTCGAGATTCATCTCGGATTATACTCAGACCATGCTCAGATTTTGTTCAGACCTGCTGAGATTCTTTCTCGAATTTTGCTCAAACCCATCAAGATCCATCTCAAATTATTCTCAGACCTGCTTAGATTTTGCTCAGACCTTCCGAGATTATTCTTGGATGTTGCTCAAAACTGCTGAGATTTTTTTCAGATTATGCTCAAATTTTACTTAGTTTTATCAGATTTTTTTTAAATGTTGATTGAATTTTATGTTGACCTTACACAGTTTTTCATTGTTCATATTGCTATCCTCTCAGCATGAATGTATAAAATGGAGGTGAGCATTTTCAAAATTATCACTACACAATGGCACACACGTGCACTCGTATTGCATTTGCATTAGTCAAAGAGAATTTTTCAAAATTCAAGGATTTGACAGTTTTTCCAATGAGAGGTTACCCTCAAGGATCTGGACGCTTCGACAAATTGTCGAATCAAACTGCAAATGAGTTGTCACTAGTTTTGGCATTCGGATGTCGCACTATCTACCATAATAGATTGAGCATCTAGTTTGCTTCCACCCTCTGTTAAAGAAGGGTATCTTGAAAGCGCCCTCGATCTGCGAGGTGCACAAATTCACTTTTGACCTTTAAGGTTTGGGAGTCGCCACCTAGTTATTACAGTCTAGGAACAGAACTTTGACTTTAAAAGATAAATAACACTAATCTATGAAAGAAAATACGAGTCGAGGGATCACGTTACGAGATTGGAAGGTGTTAGGTACCAACCCTGCCCGACAAATGCCGATCTCTACTTTTTTCTAAATAAAACTACATTGCTAAAAAGACCTAAATAACAAAAATTACCTTGATGATCACAACAATGGTTCCCTCAGAATTGGCGAGAGATTCCTTACTTGTGATACTTTGCTACGTTTACGTCACTGAATCTGATTTCGGATCTCCAAGTTGAGGTATCTTCTTCTTAGATATATGAATTTTCTGATTTTTTATAGGTTTCAAGGTGTTTTAGAAGGATTTTTGGGTATTTTTTTGGGCTAAAGTTGGGGTATGGATATTAGGTAAGGAGTTAGGGCTTCATAATTAGGGTTTTGGGAAGGTTGGGGAGGTTTCTTGACCTTCTTTTTCTAAGGTTTTCTTTTTTATACGAAAATAGGTTGTACAGACCCTTATTTATATATTGTTTTAAGTGCTTTTTAGATAGAGTTAGTATTTAATTAGATTTCTTTTAGATAGTTTTAAAGTTTAATTAGAGTTCAATTAGATAGTTTTAGAGTTTAAATAGAATTCTATTAAGTAGTTTTAGAGTTTAATTAAAATTCTATTAGGTTTAGGGTTTGACTTTGGTCTTATAAGATTGACTTGAATTTTAAGATTTTAACTTAAGTCTTACTTGATTGAGTTGAATTTTAAGATTTTGACTTAAGTCTTACTTGATTGACTAGAATTTAGGATTTTGACTTAAGTCTTACTTGATTGACTTTAATTTTAATTAAGATTTCACTTTACATTAATTAATATTTTAATTGTTAATTTCAGAATTTTTAATTATTAAAATTTTAAAATTATCGTTTTGCCCTCGGAGAGGATTTTTTGCGTTTTAAGTCGTTTTTCAATGTTTCAGGATGTTTTGAAATCAATTTTTCATAAGGAATTCAATGAAAATATTGGGTTGTGTCATTTATGAAATTTTTTGTGGGAAATGGTCGTGAACTTTATGAGGGGCATTTTCGTAATTTTGTCAAATTTTATGAAAATTGGTGAAATGATTTATTTGGTTTCAATTTGTTATTTTATGTGTTTGAAAGAGTTTTTCTAAACGTAATGTAGGCTCTAGGCATGTTTTGAGATTAGGGGTATTTTAGTAATTTGATCATTTTTAGTGATTTTTATCGTAAAGCTTCTTTTTGTTTGAAAAATGATGATTTTTATATTTTTGGAGTTATATTTTCCTAACGTAACGTGATTTCTACAGTTTTGTTAGTTTGAGATACTTCATCCGAATTTCTGAAACATATTTAGTAACAAATAAAGTATTGAAATAATCATCCATCATTGGGAGCAGTTGCAATCGGGTTGACGAATTGATTAATCAGACGAGTATGAAAATGAGGTGTCTAAAGATGCCCCTCTTTGTTAGAGGGTTAAAGCAAACTAGATAGCAAATCTATTTCAGTAGATAGTACGATATCCGAATGCCAAAGCTAGTGACAGTTCATTTTGCAGTCTGATTCAGCAATTCATCGGGGCGTTCAGATCCGTGAGCGTAAAACTCTCCTCCAACTAAAAGTTGTTAGGTCCTCGAATTTTAGAAAATTCTCCTTAACTAATTTGTGCAATTGTGTACTCGAAATCTAAGATAAATCTTAGAAATGGTCTGAGCTAGATCTGAACATAAATTAAGTAAACTGAACCTAACACTGAGCATAAAATTGAGCATAATCTGGGCATAAAATGAGCATAAAATTGAACATAATTCTGAGAAAATCCTAGACGACATCTGAGCATAATTTCGAAAAAGCCCTCGGCGGCATCTGATCAGGTGATTATGAGAAGTATGTTGATGCACCCAGGCTGGAGCGACCTGAGCCTTTGACCTATTGTATGCCACACAGTCACATGTCCCGATTGCCAACGTAGTACTAGTACGTGGTCGGTCCCCTCGTGGGATGCCAAACCATTTATGAAAGCTACAACTCTTGACTCGTACCCGTAGGTATAAAAGATAGTCTAAGTATATCAATTGCACTTCTTGGTCAAAACCGGTGCCTAAGCAAGATCTTGCCCCGCTGTACCCTACTGTACGAGGGGGATAGACTACGTCTATTCTAGACGAGAGGTATTTAAGTGGGCCCTTGCTCAGCATTGTGCGCCACCTCTCAACTGGAAATCAAACTGGCTATTTTTGACTTCAGAGAAGTGAGTTGAGGTTTTAGATTATCACCTATACGGTATATCAAACCAAGTCACCACGTATCAAGAGGTATATAGGTGTACTTGAGCAAGGGTGGCCAGATAAAATGCATTGCACATAGTAAGCTTAGAGTCTAGAAACCTTCCTTATAGGTCACGACTCGAACTTATCGTGGGTGTTCCCGGGTTGTTCATTGAATGGAACCTGGTGAATGATGAATGTATGTGAATGATGAGATCAGAACGCATGTGAATGATGAGATCAGGAATGTGCGGGTTTGTCCTCAAGGATAAATTTTTTGTTGTTTAACCTGATTTGAAATTACAATATCATTGGGTACACCAACCCAATAAAAAATCCATTTTAAACTTGACCCGGTCCATCTCGATCCAACGATCATTATGAGCCGGACCATTTAAATTGAAATAGAAATCAAATTTTCAAAGAGCAAAAATAGTTTACAAAGGGAAAGTATTTTCCAAAATAAATATTTTCTAGAAAAAGTGTTATTCTTTAGAAAAAATGTTTTCTAAGAAAAAACGTTTTCCAAAAAATATTTTCCATACAACAAGATTTTTCAAGAGAAAATGCTTTCCAAATAAAAAACTATTTTTCAGAGAAAAAATGTTTTCCAAGAGAAAATATTTTTCAAAAGAAAAGAAAATGAAGGAAAAATGATTTACAAAAGATCTATTTTTGCATGGAAAATTTTTGAAATATGTTTTTTACCAAAAATCTATTTTTTGCATGGACCTTGTAAAATTATCAAAATATGTTTTTTTTAAAAAGTAAATGATTGCAAAAAATAATCAGATTTGTGAAAGTTTTATTCAATGAAAACATTATTTCCAATAATTTTCAAGAGTGCAATAAAATTATTTCCTTCTGAATAATCATTGAGCGGATGAATTGTTTAATGGATTGGTGCACAAAATTCAATAAAATCTCAGGGTTCATTTAAAATGTTATCAAGGGGGTGACACTGAAATTGGTTAAATTCACCTTCAAAGTGGTTTAAGGGTTATCATTGTACCTAAGCTCAATCGTCCACCGTCTAGCTAGGGTTACTAGTCCAGTCAGTTGGAACGAACGTCAACGCCAAATCAATCCTTTAGAATTTCTTAACATCGCCCAGTTATTCCCTGAAGATCATAGTATTTTAGTCTTGTCGGTTATAAGCAATGTCTCAGTCCTTAGTCCTAATCAAGCCCGTTGTGGGTAGTTGTATTGAGTTTTCATGAGTTATTTGAGTTAGCTCGAGTCCAATTTTTCAATGTCATATTTTCTTTAGATCGAGTCTACTCTTTTTTTGTCGAGTCGAGTTAGTTTGTCGAGTCATAGAGGTGTCTGTCGCCCCTTTTGAATTTGATTGGCTAAAAGAAATATTTGAATACCTTGAGCGCATTAACGAGTTAACTAATAACTGGCTTCAAAGAGAAATTCCTCTAATAAGGAACCCCCTCTTGAATGAGAAGATAAATGTCTTGCTCGAGGAACTAAAGGTCATTGACCTCGGAACAAAAATAATTCCCACGAAATTCATATTGGAACTAACTTATCCCCAGAGGATCACAAAGAGATGATGAATTTATTCAGAAAATTCAAAAGACTTGCTTACATGGTCCTATGAGGATATGTCAGTTAAATTTGGAGTGTTGTTCAATATGAAATATATACCCATCCTATGAGAACACCACATATACAAACCAGAATTGACTAAATAGTCAGAGGAGGGATTATAAAATGTATCAGTGCTGGAATTTTAAAATCGATGGAATAGTTGAAGCAGCCAGTAAAAATCTCAAGACAATCATCGTGAAAATGTGTCAATCACATATCACACCGGGATTGGCCAGAAAAGTTACCATTCGCATTATGGACATATTACACTTCAATACAGTCTTCTACTAGAGTCACTCTAGTATGATATGGAAGCAATCTTACCGGTTAAAAGGGAAAATCCTGTATCTCAAGGTCTTGATAGAAGTTAATTGTTAGAAACAGATTGGGTCTGTCAATGGAGAGGAGTCACTTACATGTTTGACAAGAAAGTCAAAGTTCATCACTTATAAGTCAAAGATCTAAGCATCAGACTACCCAAAAATTTTTTTTGAGTATTCTTCTCGATCATAGAAAGTTTGAACTCAATTGGAGAAATTCATTCATTAAGGAAATACTGTCTGGAAAAGTCGTCAGACTTCAAGATCATGATGAAAGTGAACTACCAGAACCAACCAACCTTGACCAGATTAAGCGGTACTACATTTAAGGAGGCCATCTTTGGCCGAATCAATTTTCCTGTTACCCAGTTCAATATATCATTTCTCAACCCCTTTGCAACCTTTTTCAAAAAGAAAAATTATGCCTTTTCTTTCTTAGCCCGATCACCTAACCTAGGGGAGGGAAGTTTCGAACTACGTTTTGGTTTGATCCCAAAATTCTAGGGTACGTAGGCAACCTGAGAAGTTACTTCAGGCCGACCACATCAAAAAAAATAAAAATAGATTCCCTGACAAAGAAAAAATCTATAAAAAAAAAAATTCAAAAGAAATATCTGCAAAATGGGGAAGAAAATTCAAAGTAAAATAAAAGAAATGCCACACAAGGGGCATTCGGGTTTTTGAGCCTCAAAATCCCTTTCTTTTTATACCCAGTCCTAAGCTTACCCATGAAAGTCCTCTTAAGTACCGTGCGAGAAGTCAAGGAAGATAGCAAAGCATGATCAGACATCAACTCCAGAAGGGAAGAAAGGAAGAAGAAAAAAAAATTCTACTAAGTTGAAAACCCAAAAAGGGCGGCTTAGGCAAAAATTAAGGCAAGCTCGCAAGGTTGAAAATCTGAAAGGACGACCTTGGCAACAATCAGAGTAAAGAAAAGAGAAAAAATTGTAAGCTCGTTAGATCGAAAACCTAAAAAGGCGATCTAGGCAAAAGCTAGGGCATGCTCGCTAGATTGAAAACCTGAAAAGGCAATCTAGGCAAAATTTAGAGCAATGAAAAAATAAAAGAAAATCTCCGTTGAGTTGAGAAGCTGAAAAGACAGTCCGAGCCAAAACATCAAAAGTTCGAATGATCAAGTTTCAATACCTAGTTTGAACCAAATATAGACTCATTGGATACAAGTATCTCATCTATGATTGATCTGAAGAGTTTCATATCCCTAAGTGAACCGACGGGGAAAAAGAACAAATTCTATGATGAATTTCAGAAAGAAATATTTTGTTCCAATTTCTTTGAGCCTGACTCAAAATCTTCAATATAAAAAGTTAAAATTAAAAGTTAAACCTTTATTGCGCTTGCGGTAATCAAGGATTTCAAACTTTCATAACAAGGACACTTCCTTTTTTCTAAAGAGTACAGTTTCCCCCCTTACACTAAGGGCATTTATTTTCAAATTATATTCAATTATCCCTAGTGCAATGTTCCTTGTCAAACTAGGGGCCTTTTTGTTCTGATGCCTGGTCAATTTCAACCCCAAAAGATAAGGTTAACTTTGCATTAAAGGTTACCCTCTTGATAGCAATTTTGAAAACTCCTCAGATTCAAAGAGAGTTAAAATATTTACCAGACCTTCATAAAATCCAACTTTTTATTAAAAAAAAAGTCAAATGCGAGGTTAATCCCCCGTTTGTTCCCTCAAAGCTTAGTTCATTATTCTTGCACCCTGGGCAGGTAGAATAGAACTTCCTAAAAAAGAAAAAAATTAGTTCATTACTCTTTCACTCCGAGTAGGTAGAGTAGAACTTCCCAGAAAAATTAGTTCATACTCTTTCACTTCGAGTAGGTAGAGTAGAACTTCCAAAAAAAAATTAGTTCATTACTCTTTCACTCCGAGTAGGTAGAGTAGAACTTCAAAAAAAAAATTAGTTCATTACTCTTTCACCCTGGGCAGGTAGAGTAGGACTCCCAAAATAATTAGTTCATTACTCTTTCACTCCGAGTAGGTAGAGTAGAACTTCACAAAATAATTAATTCATTACTCTTTCACCCGGGCAGGTAGAGTAGGATTCCCAAAACAATTAGTTCATTACTCTTTCACTCCGAGTAGGTAGAGTAGAACTTCCCAAAATAATTAGTTCATTTTCTCTTTCACCCTGGGCAGGTAGAGTAGGACTCTCAAAAAGCTTGGTTCATTACTCTTTCACTCCAAGTAGGTAGAGTAGAACTTTCCAAAAAAAAATTAGTTCATTACTCTTTCACCCTGGGCAGGTAGAGTAGGACTCCTAAAAAATTAGTTCATTACTCTTTCACTCCGAGTAGGTAGAGTAGAAGTTCCCAAAAAAATTAGTTCATTACTCTTTCACCCTGGGCAGGTAGAGTAGGACTTCTAAAAAGCTTAGTTTATTACTCTTTCACTCCGGGTAGGTAGAGTAGAACTTCCTAAAAAAAATTTAGTTCATTACTCTTTCACTCCGAGTAGGTAGAGTAGAGTAGAACTTTCCAAAAAAAAAATTAGTTCATTACTCTTTCACCCTGGGCAGGTAGAGTAGGACTTCTAAAAAAACTTAGTTCATTACTCTTTCACTCCGAGTAGGTAGAGTAGAACTTTCAAAAAAAAATTAGTTCATTACTCTTTCACTCCGAGTAGGTAGAGTAGAACTTCCCAAAAAAATTAGTTCATTACTCTTTCACCCTGGGCAGGTAGAGTAGGACTTCTAAAAAGCTTAGTTCATTACTCTTTCACTCCGGGTAGGTAGAGTAGAACTTCCTAAAAAAAAATTTAGTTCATTACTCTTTCACTCCGAGTAGGTAGAGTAGAGTAGGACTTCTAAAAAGCTTAGTTCATTACTCTTTCACTCCGAGTAGGTAGAGTAGAACTTCCAAAAAAAAAAAAAACAAAAATAGTTCATTACTCTTTCACTCCAGGTAGGTAGAGTAGAACTTCCCAAAAAAATTTAGTGCATTACTCTTTCACTCTGAGTAGGTAGAATAAGACTCTTAAAAAAATATATATATAAATTTATTACTCTTTCACCTAGAGTAGGTAGAGTAGGACATTTAACTTTCTCCCAACTTTTGCTCAGATTTGTCTCAAATATCATTCAAATTTTCTCGAGTTTTGTTTTACTCAGATTTTACTCAATTTCACACAGTGCACAACTTGCACTTTTTAGTCAAGGAGAATTCTCTAAAATTCAAGGATCTGACACTGTCAGTGAGAGCTCTCGCTCAAGGACCTGACAATCTTTTAATTCGGGGAGAGCTTTACCCCAAGGATCCGAACACCCCGACGAATTGCTAAATCAGGCTGCAAAATGAACTGTCACTAGCTTTGCATTCAGATATCGCACTATCTACCAAAATAGATTTGCTATCTAGTTTGCTTCAACCCTCTGCCAAAGAGGGGCATCTGTAGACACCCCATTTTTGCACTCGCCTGATTAATCAACTCGTCAATCCGATTGCAATGATTCCCAATGATGGATGTGTATTCCATTGCTTTATTTTGTTACCAGATGTGTTTCAGAAATCCGGATGAGGTATCTCGAATTGACAAAACCTTAGAAACCACGCTACGCTAGGAAAATACGACCCCAGAAGCATAGAAATCATCATCTTGCAGACCAAAAAGAAACTTCACGATAAAAATCACTAAAAAATTACCAAATTACCAAAATACCCCTAACCTCAAAACAACCCTAGAGCCTACGTTATGCTTAGGAAAACTCTCTCGAACACATAAAATAACAAATCGGAACCAAATAAATCATTTCACCAATTTTAATAGAATTTGACAAAATTACGAAAATGCCCCTCATAAAGTTCACAATCATTTCAGACAAAAAATTTCATAAATAACACAAAATAATATTTCCATTGAATTCCTTATGAAAAATCGATTCTAAAACATCATAGAACATTAAAAATCGACTTAAAACATGAAAAGTCCTCTCCGGGGGTAAAACGGTAATTTCACAATTTTCATAATTAAAAAATTTCGAAATTAACAAATAAAATATTAAATAATTAAAGTGAAATATTGATGAAATTAATTTAAAATTTTGAATTAAAAAATCGATCAATCGGACTTTCGGGTAAAATTGTTGAGGGTTCGTGAGATATTTCTTTAAGGACCCCTCCATTTGGGGGTCCAAAGAATTAAAGAAATAATGGAGGGGGGTTCTCCAAAATTTAAAGTCAATCAAGCAAGACTGTAGTCAAAGTATTAAAGTCAATCAAGTGAGACTAAAGTCAAAATTAAAGTCAATTAAGCAAGACTGAAGTCAAAATATTAAAAGTCAATCAATTAAGACTAAAGTCAAAACATTAAAAGTCAATCAAATAAGACCAAAAGTCATAATAGAATTCTAATTAAATAATAACTCTATCTAATAGAGTTCTAACTTAAAAACAATTCTACCTAAAACAATTCTAATTAAAACACAATTCTACCTAAAACAATTTTAACTAAAACACAACTCTAATTAAAAGATCTCTAATTAAACACTAACTCTATCCAAATCAACCTTAAAAAAATTCTATAAATTGAGGTGCTCACACCCTATTTTCGTATCAAATCATAAATCCTAAGAGAAGTAGGTCTAGAAGCTCCCCTAGCCCCCCCATAAACCCTAGTTTTGGAGCCCCAACTCCTTACCTAACATCCCTCCTTCAATTTTAGTCTAGAAAACACCTAAAATCCCTCCAAAAAAACCCCCAAATCCGCAACAAACTTGAAGAGTTCAGATCCAAAACAAGAGAGATACTTTGATCTAGGAGATCCGAAGTCAAATCCGGAGACAGAACGAAGTAAGGGAGTACAGTACAAGGAGCTCTTTTTGTCAGATCTGAGGGAACAAAATCCTTGCTATCGGAAAGGTATGTAATTTTTTTATTTTTATCTAGGTTTTTAGCAATGTGATATATTTGGGAAGTTAGTAGAGACCGACTTTGGCTGGGCGGGGTTGGTGCCTAACACCTTCCAACCCCGTAACATGATCCCCGAATTCAGATTTTTTGTGGTAGATTAGTTCTTTTTATCAATGTTAGAGTCAGTTTGGTTCCTAGACCACAATAACTAGGTGGCGACTTCCAAACCTCAAGAGTCAAAAGCGGATCCGCGCACCCCGCGGATCGAGGGCGCTTTCAATAACCCTTGACGGTATCTGAGCAAAATCCAAGTTAACCCTTAGCGGCAACTGAGCAAAATCCAAGTTAACCCTAGGCAGCATCTGAGCAAAATCCAAGTTAACCCTTGGCAGTAATTGAGCGTTGCCACATCCAAGAAAACCATTGGTGGCAACTGAGCAAGATCTAAGATAACCCTTGGCAACAACTGAGCAAGATCCAAGTTAATCTTTGACGGCATCTGAGCAAAATCCAAGTTAACCATTGGTGACAACTGAGCAAAATCCAAGATAACCCTTGCCGACAATTGAGCAAAATCCAAGATAACCCTTGACGGTAACTGAGTAAAATCCAAGTTAACCCTTGGTGGCAACTGAGCAAGATCCAAGATAACCATTGACGACAACTGAGTAAAATCCAAGATAACCCTTGGCAGCAATTGAGCAAGACCCAAGTTAACCCTTGGTGGCATTTGAGCAAAATCCAAGTTAACCATTGGCGACATCTGAGTAAAATCCAAGTTAACCCTTGACGGCAACTGAGCAAGATCCAAAATAACCCTTAGCGGTAACTAAGCAAAATCCAAGTTAACCCTTGGCAGCAACTGAATAAAACTAGGAAGGAAGGAATGAATCTGAAAACTAATAATTGAAAATGAATCTGAAAAAGAATGATTGAATCTCGGAGTGAATCAATGAATCTGAAAAAGAATGAATAAATCTGGGAAAGAATGAATGAATGAATCTGAGGAAAAATAAATAACTCTAGAAAAGAATGAATAAGTATGGGAAAGACATTAATGAATCTGGGAAAGAGGGAATGACCTATTTCCTGCTCCATGTAAATGAGATATTCTCTGACCCAAATATGAGATCAGAAACGCTTTTGTTTGAACCTCAAGATCTTTTCAAAAAATTTATGAATTAAAAATCTGAATTTTAACTTCTTTTGAATCTCAGGGGTTATCCAAAAATTTACTATCAAGAGGGTAACCTTGAATTCTGGGTTCCCATTATCCTTTAGGATTATCATTAATCAACTTTGGAAACAAAATGCCCCTAGTTTAATAGGAAACATTGCACTGGAGATAATTGAACACAACTCGAAAAATAAATGCCCCTAGTATAAGGGGGGAAACTATACTCTTTAAAAAAAGGAAATGCCCTTGTTATGAAAGTTTAAAATCTTTAATTACAGCAAATGCAATAAAGTTTTAACTTTAACTTTTTATATTAAAGATTTCGAGTCAGGCTCAAAGAAATTAGAACAAAATATTTCTTTCTGAAATTCATCATAGAATCTGTTATTTCTTCCCGTCGGTTCGTTTAGAGACATGAAACTCTTCAGATCAATCATAGACGAAATACTTATATCCACTGAGTCTATATTTGGTTCAAACTGGGTATTGAAACTTGATCATTCGAACATCTGATGTTTCAGCCCGGATCGCCTTTTCAGCTTCTCAACTCAACGGAGATTTTCTTTTATTTTTTGGTTGCTCTAATTTTTGCCTAGATTGGATTTTCAGGTTTTTAATCTAGCGAGCATGCTCTAGCTTTTGCTTATATCACCTTTTTAGGTTTTCGATCTATCGAGCTTACAATTTTTTATTTTTTTCTTTGCTCTGATTGTTGCCAAAACCGTCCTTTTTGCCTAAGTCGTCCTTTCAGATTTTCAACCTTACGAACTTGCCTTAATTTTTGCTTAAGTCGCCCTTTTTGAATTTTCAACCTAGCAGATATTTGTTTTTTTTTAACTTATGGAATTGCTGTCTGATTATGCCTTGCTATTTTTCTTGACTTTTCACACAGTACTTATGAGGACTTTTATGGGTAGGTTTAGGACTAGGTATAAAAAAAAAGATTTTGAGGTTCAAAAACTCGAATGCCCCTTGCGTGGCATTTATTTTATTTTGCTTTGAATTTTCTTCCCTATTTTGAAGATATTTCTTTTTTTCTTTTGAATTTTTTCTGAATGTTTTTTGTGTGGGAAAACATATTTTTTTATTTTGATGTGGTCGGGCCTGAAGTAACTTCTCAGGTTGCCTACGTACCCCAGAATTTTGAGATCAGACTAAAAAGTAGTTTAAATTTTTCCTCCCTTGGGTTAGGTGATCAGGCTAAGAAAGAAAAGGTATATATATATATATGTTTTTTTTTTGTTTTTTTTTAAAAGGTTGCAAAGGACTTTAGAAAAGATATATTGAACTAGGTAATAAGAGAATTGATTTAATCAAAGATGGGCTCCTTAAATGTAGTACCGTTTGATTTGGTCAAGATTGATTGGTTCTAGTAATTCAATTTCATCATAGTCTTAAAGTCTGACAGCTTTTCCTGGTAATATTTCCTTGATGATGAACGGTCCTCCCCAATTTGGTTTGAATTTCCTTCTAGGATCAAAGATAGGTGCCCGATTCTCTTTGATTACTAAATCCCCAACTTGTAAGTGATGGGCCTTGATCTTTTTGTTAAATGCACAGGCGACTCTTCTATAATAAGCCTGCACGTGGTACAGAGTTCTTAGTCGTTTTTCTTCGATCAAATTTAATTCTTCATACCGTTGATGAACCTAACTTACTTCTGACATCTGACTTCCCAACAAGACCCTGAGAGACAAGATTTTTCATTTCGACTGGCAAGATTTCTTCCATGCCATATACTAAGGAGTAAAAAGCAGCTCCCGTAGAGGATCGAATTGAAGTTCGATTTGCCCATAGTGTAAATGGCAATTTTTCTGATCAATCTCGATGTGATATACACATTTTCTTGATGATGGCCTTAAGATTCTTATTGGTTGCTTCGACAACTCCATTAGTCTGAGGGCGGTAAGGAGATGATTTGTGATGCGTGATTTTAAACTTTGAACACAGTGTAATAACCTCAGCTTTGAAGTGTGAACCTTTTTCAGAAATCAATTCCGAAGGTACCCCGTATCGACTGATGATGTTCGTTTGGATAAACTTTTCAACTTGAGATTTAGTGGGGATAACGCTAATATATTTTCTAACATCTTCTTTGATTCCATCGATATAGACGAGTATCTATTCCGTGTTGAATAACACCCAAGTTTGTACCTAACATACCCTCATATGATCACACGAACAAGTCTTTTGAAATTTCTGAGTAAATTCATTATTCCCTCGTGTTCTTCTAGGGATAGGATAGTTTCTATCTACATTTTTTGGAAATTATTTTTTGTTTAAGGTTCAATGACCTTCGCTTTCTGATTGAAAGTTGTTGAGCCCGACCCTTATCTTCTTGTTCAGCCGAAAAATATATCCTTGAAGTCAGATTATTAGTTAATTCGTTAATGCACTCAAGGTATTCAAAAATTTTCTTTATCCAATCAAATTCAGAAGGGACGACAGACACTTCTATGACTCGACAAACTAACTCGACTCAACAGAAAAAGAGTAGACTCGATCTAGAGAAAACATGATATTGATGAATTGAAAAAAAAATTTATTCAAGACTCATGAAAGACAATTACCCACACACAACGGACTTGACTATAGGCTGAGGACTCTGGATATTACTTACAACCAGCAGGATTGAGGCAATGTGATCTTCAGGGAACAACTAGGCGATATTGAGAAATTCTTAGCCTATTTTTTACTGTTGACTTGGTACTAACGTTTGTTCTAACTGATCGGACTTACAACCCTAGCTAGACGATGGATGATTGAGCTTAGGTACAATGATAACCCTTAAACCTCATTGAAGGTGAATTTAACCAGTTTCAATATTACCCCCTTGATAACATTTTAATGAATCCTGAGATTTTATTAAGTTCTGTGCACCAATCCATTAAACAATTCATCCATTCAATGATTATTCAGAAGGAAAATAATTTTATTGCACTCTTAAAAATTATTTAAAAATAATATTTTTATTGAATAATAATTTTCACAAATCTGATTATTTTTTGCAATCATTTTCTTTTTTAGAAAAATATATTTTAGTAATTTTCCTAGGTCCATGCAAAAAATAGATTTTTTGTAAAAATCTTTTTTTTTCTTTAGAAAAACATATAAAATTTTCAAGGTCTATGAAAAAAAAAGTCATTTTTTCATCATTTTCCTTCCTTTTCTTTTTTTTTGGAAAACATTTTCTTTTAAAAAATATTTTTTTTTAGAAAACACTTTTCTTCTGAAAAATATTTTTCTTCTCTTAAAATGGATTGAAACCCCAATTAGAAAAGAGTTTAAATTTTATTTTGATCCAAATGGATCAGCCCATAATGATCGTTGGATCAAGATAGACTAGGTCATTATGAATCATTGCCAAGTTTAAAATGGATTCTTTATTGGGTCGGTGCACCCATTTTAACCAAGTAAAACAAAAAACTTTAATCCCTTAGGACAACCATACATTCTGATATCATCATTCACATACATTCATCATTCACAAGGTCCTATTCAATAAACAACCCGAGAACAATCACGATAAGTTTGAGTCGTAACCTATAGGGGAGGTTTCTAGACTCTAAGCTTACTACGTACAATGCATTTTTATCTGGCCACCCTTGCCCAAGTACACATATATACCTCTCGAAGGTACTCAATCAGATGACACATGGTGATTTGGTTTGATATACCGTATAGGTGATAATCTAAAACTTCAACTCACTTCTCTGAAGTCAAAAGCAGTCGGTTTAATCCCCAGATCAGAGGTGGGGCGCGATGCTTGAGCAAAGTTACTCTTAAATCATTTTTTTTTCTAGAATAGACGTAGTCTATCCTCCTAGTACTGTAATACATAGGAGTAGGATCTTGCTTAGGCAATGGTTTTGACCAAGAAGTGCAATTGATGTACTTATATTATCTTTGATATACCTATGGGTACGAGTCAAGAGTTGTAGCTTTCATAAATGGTTTAGCATCTCACAAGGGGGACCGACCATGTACTAGTACTACGTTGGCAAACAGGACATGTGACTGTGCTGCTTACAATAGGTCAAAGGCTCAGGTCGCTCCAGCCTAGGTGCATCGATATACCTTTCAGAGTCACCTGATTAGACGGTACTGATGTTTCAGTTTGATATACCCTAAGGTACGTGACTGGAGTTGTGATTTTCATGAATGATGGCACATTTCCGAAGAGACCGGGTCACACCCTAGTGCCAAGTTGGCTATAAGGGACATGCAAGCGTGCAAAGCGATAAATATGCTAGTGGTGTGTGCAAAAAATGGTGGTGTGCCCGGGTCCTTTTCCAAACAAATTGGCCCATGGGCCAGATCAAACCATCACAATTAATCTCATATTAATACTAATAAAAGTGTACAAAGTTCCTCGAGATCAAAATCAAAGCAAGTACATCAAGACATATCTAGAGAGATATCATGTTAAATGGGGATAAATCATAGCACAAGAATAATCATTCAGATGGCAAGAATTTTTTTAAAAAGAATAAACCAAAAAAAAAAAAATTTATTTCTGAGATTCAATCAAAGATCACTTTGGGTGGCCCTAAACAGATCGAGATTCCCAAAGAATATTAAATTGAGGATATAATAATAGATGTTGAGATAAGGAGTGATAAATTTTTTTTTTTTTTGCATTTTTTTAATTTATTACTCAACAAACTTCTCCATAAGCATTTAGGTTATCTCGACTAACACATTAAGATTTCAATTTTACAAAGAGTCATTAGGCCAACGTGATTGATAATCCAATGCCACGACTTTCTAGATTTCAAGGAAAGATTTGAATCTAAAAGTGAAATTCACATTTTTTCTTTGATCCAATATTTGAAAATGAGGAGTATGAAATCAAATTTAAAATTAAAATTCAAAATGAAAATTAGTTTAAAATTTTTATAGAAAGGTTCTCAGAATTTCATCCGCCACATGCACGTGGTATTGGATCACTCTTGGATGCCACGTTGAGAGGTCAATGGCTCTTAGTAAGAAAGAAATCTTACTGAGCAAGTAAGACTAGGCTAATCATATATGTTTCTTTAAAAAAAATAAAATTATATTGCTGCCAACACAGAAATTGAGTGATTTAAAAAAAAATTAATTGTGTTGCTGCCAACCAACATTCAACTCTTTTAGTTTTTATTTATTTATTTATTAAAAACATTGAATTACGTCTTACCAAACAAAACAAAAAGACTTCCTTTTTCTAATATATTTAAATATAAGGCAATATTAATAATTAATCTCATAAGTAAAGGAGGTAATTCCAACCTGATCGTATATATTTTTTATCCCCACAGTTGCTTCAACCATATAATGGGTCATGGTAGAGAAATTGAAAAAGTCCAACAAGAACTCACTGAGATGATGGGTCTGGGTTATTGAGTTCAAGAATCCGATCTCGACAAACTCACTTACCTAAAATTCACAATAAAAGGAACTGTCCGACTCCACTCTCCAATTCCACTCCCCCTTTCACTTGACTGCATAAACCAACAAGGTTGTTGGGTGTTGACTGGGCTTGGATAAACATGTTCCTCCTTTGTCCTCCCAAACCACTCCATATCGTTGAATTAGAGATGCTCTGATTTTGCAAAAAAAAGAGGGTTCTTGTTCCCACTGATGCTGATGTTTTTGTTGTTAAAAAAGAAGAGGAAGAAGAAGGAGAAGCGGAGATTTATCTTCCCTGTAAGGTTCAAGTCTTCTTCGAGGAAGAACCAGTGTAACCAATCTTACAAACCTCCTCATCATTGTTTTTTTTCCTTCTAAATGCTTTTGTGAATTACAGAAACGAACAGACCGATTTCTCTCTCTCAGATTTTCTTTTTCTTTTGCTTTTTTTAACGTGCTACGATTTCGATTCAGATTTTGGTGTTGGAGAAGAAGAAGAAAGAGTGGGTTTCTTGAACAATCCATCTTTCTCTACTGGTTGGAAGAATCGTTTTATCTTCGGAGACGAACTCAGGCCGCTGAGTCCTCTCAGATTTAGGAAAAAAAAACGATTGAACTCTCTTTCCTTTAATTCAATCGAATACGCATGAATCCTCTACGAAAATATTAGCATAAACTTCGATCGTAGGGATTCCTTTAGAGAAGAAGAAGGAGAGAGAGAGAGAGAGAGAGAGACGTCTCTCTCTGTTTGCTATTTTTCGTCCTCTTCTTTGTGGAGAAGAAGATAGAAAACAACATAAACAGATTTCTGCTAATGGCAAACCAATAAAAAAACTTTTTTTTTATAATTTTTTTCTTGGAATTCCCTCTTCATCACGAACAACATTAAAAAAGACACTTTTTTTTTGTTTCTTAATGCATCAGTCACAAATAATTTATTTTCTCAACTCGCCACCCCTACAGAGTAACGTGCTAAAAAATTTTCATCCAAAATTAAAAAAAAAAAAAAAGTAAAATCCATGACTCACATCCCAATCACCATGATTCCATCATCAATTTATATGTCAATTTGAATCTTTCATTGTTTAGGGTCATCAAAAAGTGACCCTTAATTGGATCAAAAATAAAAATACAATCCTTAAAATCCAAATATACAATCCACAATCAAGCCACGAAGATAAAAATAAATAAATAAACAAATAAAATAAACTAAATAAATAAATAAACTAGGTCGATTTGGCAATGTTCTCATATTTGGGGCTTTTCAAGTTTGATCCTCAATAATCTCCAGTGGAGTCGCCACTGAAAGTGCCCTCGATCTACGGGGTACGCGGATCTGCTTTTGAACTTTGAGGTTTGGGAGTCACCACCTAATTATTACGGTCTAAGAATCGAACTTTGACTCTAAATGACAAATAACACTAATCTACGGAAGAAAATACGGGTCCGATGATCACGTTATAGGCTTTGAAGGTGTTAGGCACCAATCTTGCCCGGTAAATACTGGTCTAATTTTTTCCTAAATAAAACTACATTACTAAAAAGACCTAAATAATAAAAAAAATTTACCTTGATGATCGCAACAATGGTTCCCTCAGAACTGGCGGAGAGATTCCTTGCTTATGATATCTTACTACATTTTCGTCACTAGATCTAATTTCTGATCTCAAAGTTGAGGTATCTTCTTTTTAGATCTATGAATTTTTTAATTTTTTTTATGGGTTTCAAGGTGTTTTAGAAGGGTTTTTGGGTGTTTTTTTTAGCTAAAGTTGGGGTATGAATGTTAAGTAAGGAGTTAGGGCTTCAAAATTAGGGTTTTGGGAAGGTTGGGGAAGCTTATTGACCTACTTTTTCTAAGATTTTCTTTTTTATACGAAAATAGGTTGTAGAGACCCTTATTTATATATTTTTTTAAGTACTTCTTAGATAGAGTTAGTGTTTAATTAGATTTCTTTTAGATAGTTTTAAAGTTTAATTAGAATTTTATTAGATAGTTTTAAAGTTTAATTAGAATTCTATTAAGTAGTTTTAAAGTTTAATTAAAATTCTATTAGGTTTAGGGTTGATTTTGGTCTTATGAGATTGACTTGAATTTTAGGATTTTGACTTAAGTCTTACTTAATTGACTTGAATTTTAAGATTTTGACTTAAGTCTTACTTGATTGACTAGAATTTAGGGTTTTGACTTAAGTCTTACTTGATTGACTTTAATTTTAATTAGAATTTCACTTTACATTAATTAATATTTTTATTATTAATTTCAAAATTTTTAATTATTAAAATTATAAAATTACTGTTTTGCCCTCGGAGAGAATTTTTTGCGTTTTAAGTCATTTTTCAATGTTGTAGGATGTTTTGGAATCTATTTTTCGTAAAGAATTCAATGTGAATATTGGTTTGTCATTTATAAAATTTTTTGTGCAAAATGGTCGTAAACTTTATGAGAGACATTTTCGTAATTTTGTTGAATTTTGAGAAAATTGACGAAATGATTTATTTGGTTTCAATTTGTTATTTTATGTGTTTGAAAGGATTTTCTTAAGCGTAATGTAGGCTCTAGGGATGTTTTGAGATTAGGGGTATTTTAGTAATTTGATCATTTTTTAATAATTTTTATCATAAAGTTTCTTTTTGTTTGAAAAATGATGACTTCTATGTTTTTGGAGTTATATTTTCCTAGCGTAGCATGGTTTCTACAGTTTTGTTAGTTTGAGATACTTCATCCGAATTTCTGAAACATATCTAGTAACAAATAAAGCATTGAAATTATCATCCATCATTAGAAACCGTTGTAATCGGGTTGACGAGTTGATTAATTAAGCGAGTGCAAAAATGGGATGTTTACAGATCTATAGACACCCTATTTTTGCATCTAACTAATTTAATAATTTGTCACCCGATTGTTGTGGATTCCTAATGATAAGCATAAAAGAACTCGAAGGCTTATGAGAAATGTTCTTAATTCCTTCCGTTTAGAGTCTTTTCATCTCTCCTACTCGTCTCGACTCAATATTGAAATTTACGCACATTTAGGATTGCTACACCTTACACCCGATTTAGCAAGCACGTATGCTTAGATTCACTACACAGTTCAATAATTTAGATACTTCACTACGTTAGAAAAATATAACTTTGAAACTTAGAAATACTCATATCGGGACTAAAAGAAACCTCACGCTAAAATTTGTAAAAATCATCAAAAGGACAAAAATACCTCTCATATATTTCAAACCTCCAAGAAATCTCGAAAGTACCTCCATCGCACTCAGAATGTGATTTCAAGTTTAATAGGACCTAAATCAATGAAAATAGAGAAATTTAAGAAAAACCATCAAAAATCAATAAAACGGTGAAAATACCCCTCATATATTTCGAACCTCTAAAAAATCTCGGAAATACATCCATTGCATTCAAAATATGATTTCGAGTCTAACGAGACTCAAATTGACAAAAATAGAAAATTTTAGGATAAATCATATAAAAATGATCAAAATACCCCTCAATGTCCAAATTTGACTTGGCAACCTTGATCCTTAGGAAAACCTGATAAAAAATTTTCAAAATCAAATCCAAATTAAAAATCAAACTCAAGTTAAGAATCAAAATCCAATGAAAATTAAAAATTAAAAATTAATCAACCGATTAAAATTTCATCAAAATTAATTTAAAATTCAAATCAAAAGTAATTAATCAACTAAAATCAAATTGAAATTTTAAATTAAATTAAAAAAAAATCAAAATCAAATCATAATCAAACAAAAAGTCAAATTAAAATTCAATCGATTTAGCAAAGTGAAATTAAAATCCATCAACGTTTAAATCAAAATCTAATACATTGATTAACATTTAAATTAAAATCCAATGGATTAATTAAAATCGATTAAACAAATTCAAAATTAAAATCGATCAATCGAATTCAAAATTAAATCGATCAACCAAAAGTAAAATTCACTCGATCAAATTGAAATCCAAATCCGATCGAATTAAAATCGAGTTCCAACCAATCAATTTAAAAATGATCTATGAGAGACCATTAAGGCGAGTAGTGTGGTATCACCCCCCCCCCCGCCCCATTCTCCAAAAATAAAAAAATAAAAAATAAAAAAGAAAGAAAAGAAAATGTGGGCACACATCTTCTTCTCCAACTCTCTCTTCCCCACATCATTTTCTTCAACTAGTCCCTCTTTCCCATGTCCTCCATCTCCTTCTCTCCAACTTCTCATAACTACCCACGTCCTCCACCATCTCTCCTTCTCTCATGTTTGATGGGGAACTATAGTAAAACAAGAGATGAGGCAACCATTAAAAGGAGGTTTTTGAGCTGCCCTTAAAAAAAATATCTGCAACAATCATCTTTTTTCCCTTTTTTTTGAAAAAAAAAGTTTGTAACCTCTCCCAACTCCAAATTGGTGGCCCCTTGGTCCCTTACCATCTCAACAACATTGTAGATTTTTTTATTGCACCTCAATTCCCTCCTCATTAACCTTCTTCTCCAATAGCCACACTCACCATATTCTCAATAGCTATATCTTCTTCTCCATCATCCTCAACTCTCGCGGCAACTCTACGTCTCTTCATTATTAAAATCAGCATCTTACTCACTTTCAACCATTAACATTTTTTTGCCCTCTTCAAATCAAACAAAAAAGAGAAATCAATAGAAGAAGATACCCCCAACCGTTTTCTTTTTTTCACTCTCTCTATTATTCTTTCTCTTCACTATATCATTTTTTCAACCATTCAAACAGTCCAAAAAATTTGATTTTGGAGGAAGATTCACACAGTAAATTCGCAAGATCACGGCACTACTCATAAGCTATTTCAAATTTTTGTTAAAAGAATCTAAGCATCTGAAATCATTTGACAAATGTAATTTTTTTATTTTATTTATTTATTCTTGATTTCATAATTTTTTATGCACTCGAATGGATTCGTCGATTTTTGGTATATGTGGCAATAATAACAATATTTGAATTTTTAAAGTATTAGTGAATTGATTCATTGATTTTAATGTTGATAGATCGATCAAGTTATTTTTTTATACATAATTAGAGAGTTGACTCATTGATTTTTAAATCGGATCGAATCATTGATTTTGTGATGATTCAACCCATTGATTGACAATTTAATCAGATTGACTCACTAATTTTGTGATGTTAATGGATCATCTCATTGATTGATAATATTATCGAATTGACTCGCTGATTTTGGTACACGTGACAATTAAAAAAAATCAAATTTTTTTGATAAAAATGTATGAGCTAACTAGTTGATTTTAGTGCACGTGGTTATTAAAAAAAAATCAAATTTCTTTGATTAAAATGTGTAGGTTAACTCATTGATTTTGATGCACGTGATGATTTCAAAATTCAAATTTCTTTGATCAAAATTGTTGAGTCAACTCACTGATTTTTTGTGCACGTGACATTAAAAGTCGATTTCATACTTTTCAAGATGTAACTGAATCAATTCACTAATTATTGAGTCAACTCATTGATTTTGTGTACATTGAAAGTTTAAAATCGAAAATCAAAATTTTCTATGCAATGGACACATGAGTCAACTTACTGATTTTATATACATTAGAGGTTAAAAATCAAAATTTTCTATGAAATGGGCACGTGAGTCAACTCATTGATTTTGTGTTCATTGGAGGTTAAAAATAGAAATTTTCTATGAAATGGGCACGTGAGTCAATTCACTGATTTCATGTACATTGGAAATTTAAAATAGAAATTTTTTGTGAAATGGGAATGTGAGTCAACTCATTGATTTTGTGTACATTGAAAGTTAAAAATCAAATTTTTTTATGAAATGGGTACGTGAGTCAACTCACTGATTTTGTGTATATTGGAAGTTAAAAATTGAAATTTTCTATGAAATGGGCACGTGAGTCAACTCACTGATTTTGTGTACATTGAAAGTTTAAAATAGAAATTTTCTATGAAATGGACATGTGAATCTACTCATTGATTTTTGTGCACGTGTCATTAAAAATTGATTTCACATTCTTCCAAATGTAACTGAATCGATTCACTAAATTTTAGTGTCACGTAAGCCTTATTAATTATGGGATTCCACTAAGAGAAATTCAAGAATTCATGTAATTATCTTAGCCGTAAGATTTATTTAGTAAATCTGATGCAATTTGATAATGATTGGACCCTAGTTTGACCTTTAGTCTTTGAATATTGACTGTAGGATAATGTTGACCGTAGGATATTTTTGGATCGTAGTAGAGACTGCTCATCTTGATCAGGCGGGTTCGGTGCCTAATACCTTATGAAACCCGTAATCTGACCCCTTACCCATTATTCGTGGACCAATCCGATTTATTTTGGAGTTATCTATGGTTCCTAGGCCTAAATTATGTGGCGACTCCCTATTCTTTAAAAATCCCCAATTGGTGTAATCGGACCCCTATCCACTATGCAGCGGACGCCGAGGCGAGGCAATTTCAGTTACAAGGAGAGAATGAAAAAGAGAAACGTAGAGCTGATGGACCTCTAAGAAAAGGTGAAACAACAAGAGCAGGAAGTGAAGGAGCGAGACCTTGAGTTGGACTAGTTCAAAGACGATTTTGAACAATATGTTGAGATTGCCTTTAATTCTGCTCTGGCGACCCAACTCGAATTAGCACGAATGGAAGCTAGAATAAAATAGGCTTAGGAAGACAAGGCAGAAACTAAGAAGTTGCTGTGTCAACGGCAAGATCATTATTCCCAAGTCACAGAAGAAACATCCACCAAGGCCTCTCATGAAGGCTTTGAGGCTGCTCAATTATAGTATGGGGATGATGAAAAAAAAAAGGAGTCTGAGGGTGTTCCTATTCGTTCTCCTAATGTGGAGTACCCAAAATGGATAGGTAGATACGGACAAATGGCTCCATTTGAACTGGACAAGGAAGGTTTGTCAATCCCTATTCAAACCAATGCTCCTGATCAAGTTCAAACCCCTGGTCATGTCATTGATCTTGATCAGGCCGAGTAGGTTGACCATTTCATGTTGAAGACTTGCCTTTTACTAATTAGACCCCTCTTATTGAATATTGAATGCCTTTCCTTTGCTCTTGTTGCATTTTCCTTTTCTTATGTATTTACCCACTTTTGGGACTCCACTGTGTAATCAATTTCCATTATTAATGATATTTTTTTTCATATGATAAATCTTGCATTTCAAGATGTTATACTTAACTAAACCATTGTAGTGTAGTTAATCCAAAAAAATTCATATGAAAAATCTTGCATTTATTTTATAACTCATGCTTAACCGTTATAATGCTCTTAGTCGAACGATGATTAACGATGTTTGTTCTGATCTTTGCACCCTACTTCTCCCCCCTATGTGCTACCTCAGGTTTTTTCTACCTTAGTTAGCACATTTTTGAAAGAATAAGCGTATTATATCATTGAATGGTGTTTGTCATGCTGTCATTAAGGATAACTGAGGTCACGCAGGCTAAACTTATTTTACTTGGGCAATAGGCCCCAATTTTGTGTTCTGTCACTCAAGATAGAACAAGATCACTAAGACTTAGACCTAAAAAATGACACAACTCAGTGCTTTGCCACTCAAGACAAAGTAAGGCCACTAAGTCCTTGATCCCAAAAAGGGCCCAACTCAGTACTTTGCCACTCAGGATATAGTAGGGTGAAAGTGTAGACACCCCATTTTTGCACTCGCCTGATTAATTAACTCGTCAACCCGATTACAACGGTTCCCAATGATGGATGTTTATTTCAATGCTTTATTTGATTATCAGATATGTTTCAGAAATTTAGATGAGGTATCTCGAACAAATAAAACTGTAAAAACCACACTTCGCTATGAAAATATGACCCCAAAAATATAGAAATCATCATTTTTCAAGCAAAAAGAAGCTCTACGATAAAAATCACTAAAAATGATTAAATTACCAAAATACTCCTAACATCAAACATCCCTAGAGCCTACAGTACGCTTAGAAAATTCCTTTCAAACACATAAAACAACAAATTAAAATCAAATAAGTCATTTCGTCAATTTTCACCAAATTTGATAAAATAACAAAAATGCCCCTCATAAAGTTTACAATCATTTCATGCCGAAAAAATTCATAAGTGACACAAACCGATATTCCCATTGAATTCCTTATGAAAATCGATTCCAAAACATCTTGGAACATCGAAAAATGACTTAAAACGCAAAAGTCCTCTTTAGGGGCAAAACGATAATTTTTCAATTTTAACAATTTAAAATTTTAAAATTAATAATTAAAACATTAATTAATGTAAAGTGTAATTCTAATTAAAATTAAAATTTTTTAAGTCTAGTTAATCAAGTAAAACTTGAGTCAAAACCATAAGTCAAATCAATCAAGTAAGATTTAAGTCAAAACCCTAAAATCTAGTCAATCAAGTAAGACTTAAGTCAAAACCCTAATTTAAATAAACGTAGTCAATCTAATGAAACCAAAGTCAAACCTTAACTCTAATAGAATTCTAATCAAGCACTAACTCTATTTAAAAGAATTCTAATCTAACAACAACTCTATCTAAAAATCACCTAAAAAAATCTATAAATAGGGACTTCTACAATCTATTTTCGTAAGTAAAAATAAACCCTAGAAACAATAGGTCAAAAAGTCTCCCTAACCTTCTCCAAACCCTAATTTTGAAGCCCTAACTCCTTACCTAACACTAAACCATCTCAACTTTTGATAAAAAAAACTCTTAGAAATTCTTCAAAAATACCCAGAAATCCATCAAAAATTAGGAAGTACTTAGATATAAGGAGAAGATACTTCATCTTGGAGATCCGAAGTAAATCCAGTAACGAAAACGAAGTAAGGAATTTCTCCGTCAGCTTTGAGGGAACTATCGTTGTGATCATCTAGGTATTTTTCATTCTTATTATTTATTTTTATTTAAGTCTTTTAGCAATGTAGTTTTATTTTAGGAAAAGTAGAGACCAGCATTTGCAGGGCGGGGGTGGTGCCTAACACCTTCCAACCCTGTAACGTGATCCCCGGACTCGTATTTTCTTTCGTAGATTAGTGTTATTTACCTTTTAGAGTCAATGTTCAGTTCCTAGACTATAATAACTAAGTGGCGACTCCCAAACCTCAAAAAAGCAAAAGCAGATCCGCATACCCCACAGATCGAGGGCGCTTTTAGTGGCGACTCGACTGGGAATTATTGAGGATCAAACTTGGACAGCCCCAAGTATGGGAACATTGCCAAATTGACCTAGTTTTTATTTATTTATTTTTATGTTTTATTTTTATTTTCGTGACTTGATGTGTGGATTGTTTATTTGGATTTTGGGTATTGTATTTTTGTTTTTGATCCAATTAAGGGTCAATTTTTGATGACCCTAAGCAATGAAAGATTCAAATTGACATATAAATTGAGAATGAAATCATGATGATTGGAATAAGAGTCATGGATTTTACCTTTTTCTTTAAAAAAAAAAATAAATTTTAGATGAAAATTTTTTAGCACCTTATTATGCATGGGTGGCGAGTTGTGAAAATAAATTATTTGTAAGTAATATGTTAAGAAACAAAAAAATTATCTTCTTTAATGTTGTTCATGATGAGAAGTGAATTTCAAAAAAAAAATTCTATGCGTGGTGTGCCATTAGTAGAAAATGATTTTTTCTATTTTCATCTTCTTCTCATATAATTATTTGTGAGTGATGTATTAAGAAACAAAAAAAGTACCTTTTTTTAATGTTATTCGTGATGAGGAGAGAATTCCAAGAAAAAAAATCGCAAAAAAAAATATATTTTTATGCGTGGTGTGCCATTAACAGAAAATAATTTTTTTATTTTCATCTTCTTCTCATATAATTATTTGTGAGTGATTCATTAAGAAAAAAAAAAGTACCTTTTTTAATGTTGTTTATGATGATGAGAGGATTCCAAGAAAAAAATATCAAAAAAAAAATTATTTTTTTGCGTGGGGTGCTAATAGTGAAAACGTGTTTTTTCCTACTTCTATCTTCTTCTCCAATGTGAAAGAAGAGGACGAAAAATAGCAAAGAAGAAAAAAAAAAGCGCCTCTACCCACTTCATTTCTCTCTCTCTCTCTCTTTCTCTCTCTCCTCTCTTTCCCTTTCAATCTAAATCGATTAGAAAAGCAAAAAAAAAGAAAAAAATTGGTTTCTTCCTAAAAATCTGGTTTTTTTTTTAAACTCGAAATTTTTGAAGAAAAGCTTAATCCCGATTTCTCTTTGCTTAGAGATGCATCTGAAGCTAAGGATTATGATTTTGATTCTGCTAAAATCGTCTACTGATGGGAAAATTTTGGGGTTCAACATTACAATATTTCTATCATGATTTTGTAATCGAAAATTAAGAGATTGAAACAGGAGCGTGAATAAAGCTTTAGAGATGATTGAAACAGGGATTTGAATCTAGATTTGGAGAGGAAGAAATCCGACAGTTGATGAAGTGCAATCATGTCATCCACCTGAAATATTTGGATTGTCGGATGAATCGTGATCAAAATTTGCCCTCTTTGTAGAATTCCCTTGATTCCGATTGGGATTCAAAAAGCGTTCAATGAGAGGATTTGAGTTTCTTGTGAAATTTTTGATCTCTCATTTATATAGGAAATACTTTTCAGCATAAAGCTTTTCTATAAAAAAAAAAAATTGTTTCGACTGCGCCATCGTTAAAAGATTTTTTTTAGCACACCAGTTTTTACATATAACACATCATTATAATGTTTTTCTTTTTTCTTACGTGTAAAAATTGGTGTGGCAGTAGAATTATTGGAATTTTTATTTTTTTAGGTTTCCTAATAGTCAGTAACAATTTTCCTTAAGAAAAAAAAAGTCAATTTGTTTAGTAATTTGTGTAGTACTAATTAATAATAGATTTCTTTTCCTTTATAAAATTTTTCTTTGCTAAAAAATAAAAACAAGAATTTCTTTAAAAAAAAAAAAGACATCACTCTATATCTCCACAATTATCATTCTATTCTCAATTCAATATTCATTGAAATCCTGAATTATTTTGGATCGCTCAAAGCAATCATTGATTTGACCACAAAAAAAAAGTCTTTTTGTTTTAGTTCATTTTTAAAAAAAAATCTTGTGCATATTTCAATGGTTGTTCAATGATTGATTATTTCGGTGCTATGCTAATTGATTACATATCTGACATGCCATGATCTTAATTGATATATATTTTTGATGTGCATGTCTTGATCTTAATCTTGATGTTATGGATACTTTTGTGTTTTCAAATCAATATTTATTTGATATTCATACTTGTGTGATCTGATCAAGCCCATATACTCATTTATCTGAAAAAGGCCCCGGGCACACCCCACCCTATTTTGCACACACCACTAGCATGTTTATTTTATTGCATTGCACGTTGCATGTCTCTTATAGCCAACGTGGCACTAGTGCATGGTCCGGTCTCCTCGGAGATGCGACGCCATTCATGAAAATCACAACTCCAGTCACGTACCTTAGGGTATATAAAATTGGAGCATCAGTACTAATTGATTAGGTGACTCTGAAAGGTATATTGATGCACCCATACTGGAGCGACCTGGGCCTTTGTCCTATTGTAAGCCGAAAAGTCACATGTCCCGATTGCCAATGTAATACTAGTACGTGGTTGGTCCCCTCATGGGATGCTAAACCATTTATGAAAGCTACAACCCTAGACTCGTACCTATACGGTATATTAAAGGTAATCGAAGTTCACCAATTGTATTTCTTGGTCAAAATCAGTGCCTAAGTGAGATCCTGTCCCGCTGTATCCTACTGTACGAGGGGGATAGACTACGTTTATTTTAGACGAGAGGTATTTAAGAAGGCCCTTGCTCAGTATCGTGCGCCACCTCTCAACTAGGGATTGAACTAGTTTTTTTTGACTTCAGAGATGTGGGTTAGAGTCTTAGATTATCACCTATACAGTATATCAAACTAAGTCACCACGTACCATCTGATTGAGTATGCTCGAGAGGTATATAGGTGTACTTGGGCAAGAGTGGCCAGATAAATTGCATTGCACGTAGTAAACCTATAGTCTAGGAGCCTTCCTATAGGTCATGACCCGAACTGGTTATGGGTCTTCCCGGGTTGCTCTATTTAATTCAACACAAATGTAAGTGGGTGGACTGATCCACACTGCTTTAATCCAACCCGCAATACAGGTTCAACCTAGTAAACTTAATTGATGAGACATACCGATCAATATCAAATTAAACTAGTTAGCCCAATTGGTAAATAGATCCTATAGATCAACACATTGACCGATTGGATTAATTAGCTTAAAAAAATAGTTGATGAAGTGATTCAAGTAGAATATTTAGATCCATTGGGTCAAACCGGTCCAAATTCAAATGGGTACATAGTCTCAATCACCTTGTATCGGCTAATTTAATTTAATGGACTGAATATTTCATATTTAACAAGATCAGGATCAGTAAAAAAATTCATATTAAGGGATGTACTGATTAGTACAATCAGGATCTTACTTTTAGAAAATTGTACAACCCTTAATCGTGATTCAAAATTTTCTAAGATTCATGATCAATCGGTAAATCATGTTCATGCAATGTTTCGTGATTGAAATATTTCATCGGTTAGACTTTTTGAATTTAGGGGGTTAACCAATGCTATCAATGGGACCTCTATTTCTAATTGCTAAAAGTCTACTCCACCTTTGATAAGGTTTCAAGATTATCATTGCACCTAGGCTCTATCATCCATCGTCTAGTAAGGGTTGTAAGTCTAGTCAACTAGAAAAAACATTAGTACCAAGTCAACAATGAAAAATGGTCGTGGAATCTCTCAAAATTACATAGTTATTTCCTGAAGATCACATTGCCTCAATCCTGTTGGTTGCAAGCAATATCCAAAGTCCTCAGCCTATAGTCAAGTCCGTTGTATGTGGGTAATTGTCTTTCATGAGTCTTGAATCAAGTTTTTTTTTCATTTCATCAATATCATGTTTTCTCTAGATCGAATCTATTCTATTTCTGTTGAGTCGAGTTAGTTTGTCGAGTCATAGAGGTGTCTATCGCCCCTTCTGAATTTGATTGGATAAAGAAATTTTGAATAAAAAAATCTCAAGATAATCATCAGGAAAATGTGTTAATTGCACCACGATCCGTCAGAGAAGTTACCATTCACACTATGGGTATATCAGTCTTCCATTGGAGTTATTCCCTACTATCTAATATATGATATGGAAGCAGACTTAACAGTTGAAATGAAATCCCGTATCTCAAGGTTTGATAAAAAGTCAATTATTAGAAACAGATTGAGTACGTCAGCAGTATGAATAAGTAAACCTGATCAAAGAAAAACAACTTAAAGGTTCTGTACCAAGTGTAAACTTATCAGAGAAGAGTCACTCACATGTTTGACAAGAAAATCAAAGTTCGCCACTTACAAGTCAATGATTCAACTATCAGACTTCAAGATCATGATAGAATTGAACTACTAGAGTCAACCAACCTTAACCAGATCAAACGGTATTACATTTAAGGAGGCTATCTTTGGCCGAATCAATTTTCCTACTACCTAGTTCATTATCTCATTTTTTAGCCCTTTGTAGCCTTTTAAAAAAAAAATACCTTTTTCTTTCTCAGCCTGATCATCCAATCTAGGGGAGGGAAATTTGAAGTACGTCTTGGTCTGATCCCAAAATTCTAGGGTACGTAGGCAACCTAAGAAGTTACTTCAGGCATGACCACATCAAAATAAAAAAATAGATTTCCGACAAAAAAAAACTAAAAAGAAAAAATTCAAAAGAAAAAGAAATATCATCTAAAATGGGGAAAAAATTCAAGGAAAAAGAAAATAATTTAAAAGAAAATGCCACACGAGGGGCATTTGGATTTTTGAGCCTCAAAATTCCTTTCTTTTTATGCCCAGTCCTAAGCCTACCCATAAAAGTCCTCCTAAGTATTGTGCGAAAAAGTCAAGGAAGATAGAAAAGTATGATCAGATAGTAACTCCAGAAGTTCAAAATGGAAGAAAAAGAAAAATGAAGCCTGCTAGGTTGAAAATCCAAAAGGGCAACTTAGGCAAAAATTAGAACAATCTCGCAAAGTTGAAAATCTGAAATGACGACTTTTACAACAATCAGAGTAAAGAAAAGAGAAAAATTGTAAGCTCGCTAGATCGAAAACCTAACAAGGCGATCTAGGAAAAAATTAGAGCATGCTCGTTAGATTGAAAACCTGAAAAGGTAATCTAGGCAAAACTTAGAGCTACCAAAAAATAAACGAAAATCTTCAATGAGTTGAGAAGTTGAAAAGGCAGTCCGAGCCGAAACATCAGAAGTCCGAATGATCAAGTTTCAATACCCAGTTTGAACCAAATATAGATTCAATGGATACAAGTATCTCGTCTATGATTAATCTGAAGAGTTTCATGTCCTTAAGCGAACCGACGGGAAGAAAGAACAAATTCTATGATGAATTTCAGAAAGAAATATTTTGTTTCAATTTCTTTGAGTCTGACTCAAAATCTTTAATATAAAAAGTCAAAAGTAAAAGTTAAAGTTTTATTGCACTTGCGATAATTAATGATTTCAAACTTTCATAACAATGGCACTTCCTTTTTCTAAAGAGTACAGTTTCCCCCCTTACACTAGGGGCATTCGTTTTCAAATTATGTTCAATTATCCCCAGTGCAATGTTCCCTGTCAAACTAGGGGCATTTTGGTTTTGAAGCCTGGTCAATTTCAACACCAAATGATAAGGTTAACTTTGAATTAAAGGTTATCCTCTTGATAGCAATTTTGAAAACTCCTAAGATTCAAAGAGAGTTAAAATATTTACCGGACCTTCATAAAATCTAATTTTTTTATTTAAAAAAAAAAATCAAATGCTGTGTAAATCCCCCATTTATTCCCAAAAAATTAGTTCATTATTCTGTCACCCTAGCCAGGTAGAGTAGGATTCCCAAAAAGCTTAGTTCATATTCTTTCACTCCTAGTAAGTAGAGTATAACTTCCCAAAAAAATTAGTTCATTGCTCTTTTACCCTGGGCAAGTAGAGTAGGACTCCCAAAAAATTAGTTCATTACTATTTCACTCCGAGTAGGTAGAGTAGAACTTTCCAAAAAAATTAGTTCATTACTCTTTCACCCTGGGCAGGTAAAGTAGGACTCCCAAAAAGCTTAGTTCATTACTCTTTCACTCCGAGTAAGTAGAATAGAACTTTCCAAAAAAATTAGTTCATTACTTTTTCACCCTAGGCAGGTAGAGTAGGACTCCCAAAAAGCTTAGTTCATTACTATTTCATTCCGAGTAGGTAGAGTAGAACTTCCCAAAAAAATTAGTTCATTATTCTTTCACCCTAAGCAGGTAGAGTAGGACTCCCAAAAAATTAGTTTATTACTCTTTTACTCCGAGTAGGTAGAGTAGAATTTTCCAAAAAAATTAGTTCATTACTCTTTCACCCTAGGAAGGTAGAGTAGGACTCCCAAAAAACTTAGTTCATTACTCCTTCACTCCGAGTAGGTAGAGTAGAACTTCTCAAAAAAAAAAATTAGTGCATTACTCTTTCACCCCGAGTAGGTAGAATAGGACTCCTAAAAAAAATTAGTTCATTACTCTTTTACCTCGGACAGGTAGAGTAGGACTCCCAGAAAAGAAGTTCATTACTCTTTCATCCCGAGCAGGTAGAGTAGGACTCCTAGAAAAATAAGTTCATTACTCTTTCACCCAGGATAGGTAGAGTATAATATTCAACTTTTTCTCAACTTTTGCTCAGATTTTTCTCAAATCTCACATTTTTTTCAAATTTTGTTTAAAGTCAAATTTTTTCTCAGGTTTTCCTAGATTTTATGTTTTGCTCAGATTTTACTCAGTTTTACTCGAATTTTACTCAAACCCTTTGAGATTTATCTTAGATTTCAAGTGCACACACTTGCACATTTTAGTCAGGAAGAATTTTCAAAAATTCAAGGATCTGACACCGTCAATAAGAGCTCTCGCTCAAGGACCTGACAACCTTTTGTTCTAGGAGAGTTTTACCCTCAAGGATCTGAATGCCTCGATGAATTACTAAATCACGCTACAAAATGAACTGTCAATAGCTTTGGCATTTGAATATCGTACTAACTACCAAAATATATTTGTTATCTAGTTTGCTTCAACCATCTGCCAAAGAGGGACATCTGTAGACACCCCATTTTTGCACTCGCTTGATTAATCAACTCATCAACCTGATTGCAACGGTTCCCAATGATGGATGTTTATTCCAATGCTGTTGTATTGGTACCAAATATATTTCAGAATTTCAGATGAGGTATTTCGATTTAACAAAACTGTAGAAACCACACTACGCTAGGAAAATATGACCCCAAAAATATATAAATCATAATTTTTCAGACAAAAAGAAGCTTTACTATAAAAATCACTAAAAATGATCAAATTACCAAAATACCCCTAACATCAAAATATCTCTAGAGCCTACAGTATGCTTAAGAAAATACTTTCAAACACATAAAATAACAAATTGAAACCAAATAAGTCATTTCGTCAATTTTCATCAAGTTCGACAAAATTACGAAAATACCCCTTATAAAGTTCACGATCATTTCATGCTGAAAAAAATTCATAAGTGACACAAACCGATATTTTCATTGAATTTCTTATGAAAAAATGATTCCAAAACATCTTGGAACATCGAAAACGACTTAAAACGTAAAAGTCCTCTTTAGGGACAAAACGATAATTTTTCAATTTTAACAATTTAAAACTCTGAAATTAATAATTAAAATATTAATTCATGTAAAGTGAAATCCTAATTACAATTAAATTTTTTTAAGTAAAGTCAATCAAGTAAGACTTAAGTCAAAATCATAAGTCAAGTCAATCAAGTAAGACTTAAGTCAAAATCCTAAAATTTAGTCAATCAAGTAAGACTTAAGTGAAAACCCTAATTTAAAGAAGCCTAGTCAATCTAATAAAATCAAAGTCAAACCTTAACTCTAATAGAATTTCGATCAAACACTAACTTTATCTAAAAATCACCTAAAAAAATCTATAAATAGGGACCTCTACAACCTTTTTTTGTAGGTAAAAATAAATCCTAAAAAAAGTAGGTCAAAAAGTCTCCCTAGCCTTCCCCAAACCTTAATTTTGAATCCCTAACTCCTAAACTAACACCAAATCCCAATTTTTGCTCAAAAAATACTAAGAAACCTTTCAAAAATACCTAGAAATCCATCAAAAATTAGGAAACACTTATATCTAAGGAGAAGATACTTCATCTTGGAGATCTGAAGCGAATCCAATAACAAAAATGAAGCAAGGAATCACAAGCAAGAAATCTCTCTATCAGCTTTGAGGGAACTATCGTTGTGATCATCTAGGTATTTTTCATTCTTTTTATTATTATTTATTTAGGTTTTTTAGCAATATAGTTTTGTTTGGGAAAAGTAAAGACCGACGTTTGCCAGGCGGGGTTGGTGCTTAACACCTTCCAACCCTGTAATGTGATCCCTAGACCCGTATTTTCTTTCATAGATTAGTGTTATTTGCCTTTTAGAGTCAATGTTCGGTTCCTAAACCGTAATAACTAGGTGGCGACTCCCAAACCTCAAAAATTAAAAGTGGATCCACGTACCCCATGAATCGAAGGCGTTTTCAAAAAACACCCTCGATCTGTAAGTACAGATCAATTTTTTATATTTTTGGAGTCGTCACCTAGTTTTACGATCTAGGAATCGAAAGATGACTCAAAACAAATAAAGAAAGTATTGATCTATGAAAAGAATGGGTCTAGAAATCACGTTACGGGATTGGAAGGTGTTAGGCACCAATCTTAACCAACGAACACCAATTTCTACTTTCCTAAAAAATTTACATTACAAAAATAAATACCTAAAAATTAAAATAAAATAAAATAATACCTTCTTTACCTGGGTGATTGTGATGGTTGATTTCCTCAAAACTAATGGAGAACGTTCATTGTGTGAATCTTCCTACTTTTGTTTTTGGTACTAGATCCGCTTCCAATCTCCGGGATGAGGTATTCTCTTCCTAAATCTGAATATTTTCTGATTTTTATAGGTATTTTGAAGGTTTCTAAGTGTTTTTTGAGGATTACTTGGTATTTTTTTTTAAAGATTTCTAAGTATTTTTTGAGTTAAAAATGGGGTTTAGGTGTTACTAGGGACTTGAGACTTCAGATTTAGGATTTTAAGAAGGTTTGAAAGAGTTTTTGGTCTTTCTTTCCTTTACTTACTAATTTAGGTTGTGGATGCTCCTTTTTATAGAATTTTTTGAGAGATTTAGGGTTGAATAATTCTCTTAAATTGTTTCAATTAGGATTTTGAATCTTACATAGAATGAGAAAATTTGTAATTTTGGAGAATCCGTCAATGGAAGGTTCTTTATTAAATTATATTTTTAATTCTTTAGGAATCCCAGTAAAGGATTTTTTAATAAATATCATGTGGGCCCTACTTAAATAAATGGATTACCACTTAAAATTTGACCCATGACCTTAATTAATTGATTTTATTCGTTTTAAAATTTTTAATTTGATTTATTAATATTTCACTTTACATTAATTAATATTTTAATTATTAATTTCAAAATCTTGAATTTTTAGGATTGAAAAATTATCGTTTTACCCTCAAAGAGGACTTTTACGTTGATATGTTATTTTTCGATGTTTTGAAATCAGTTTTTCATAAGGAATTCAATAAGGTTATCAATTTTTGTCACTTATGGTTTTTGGCGTAAAATGATCATGGATCCTATGAAGATGTTTTTGTAATTTTGTCGAATTTTATGAAAATTGGTGAAATAGTTTATTTGATTTTAATTTGTTGTTTTATGTATTTGAAAGAATTTTCCTAAGCATAATATAGGTTTTAAGGATGTTTTAATGTTAGGGATATTTTGATAATTTATTCAATTTTTAGTGATTTTTTTCGTAAAACTTCTTTTTGTATGAAAATGATGATTTCTATGTTTTGGATCATATTTTCCTATCGTAGCCTAGTTTCTAAATTTTTCTTATTTGAAATATCTAATTCAAATTTTGAAAACACATTTAGTAACAACAAAAAATATTAGAATATTCATCCATCATTGGGAATTGTCGCAATCAGGTTGACAAATTAATTAATCAAGCGAGTGTGAAAATGGGGTGTCTACACATGGTCACAAAGACTCAGACCTTTGAAAGGGCCCAACTCAATGCTCTGCCACTAATGATAAAGTAAGGTCACAAAAGGCCCAGGCCCCTAAAAGGGCCCAACTCAATGTTCTACCACTAGGACAAAGCAATGTCACGAAGACCCAGACCCTCGAAAGGGTCCAACTCAATGCTCTACCACTCAGGACATAGTAGGGTCAACTAGACCCAAACCCTTGAAAGGGCCCAACTCTTCTCTTAGCCACATAGGTCATGCTACCATTCTGGACAACAAAGGTCTCGTTGGACCTTGAGCGACGTTGGGCTAAGTTAAGACACACACAATCAAAAGAGCTTTTATTTTATTGATAATACTTCTTAAGATTACCAGTGTTCAAAGGTCTAGGCAATTCCTAACTTGATCTAGTGGCTAAATAATAGATGTCTTTTTTATCAACTTTTATCACTCTATAAGGCCCTTCCCAATTTAGACCAAATTTCCTCTAGTAAGCTCTTCTGTATTTTGGAAAACCTTGCGTAATACAAACTCTTTTATTAATCTGTCTTTGGCGTATTTTCTTATTGAAGTATCTCTACAACTTTTGATGATAGCTTTCTAGTCTTACTAGCGTTGCTTCTCACTTTTTTTCAAGCAAATCCAATTATGTTACTATCCACTTGTTGTTTTAGTTAATATGAACTATTTTCGAATGTGACGTAGGAAAACTATTTTAGGTAAGAATCATGATCTCTATTCCTTAGGCCATAGCAAATGGAGATGACCAAGTTGATGCTCTAACAGTAGTCCTAAAGGCCTATAGCACTCCATGCAACACTGTTGTCCACCTACCCTTTGCCTTTCCTAACCTTCTTTTTAGGATTTCAATAAATGCCTTATTCGTGCCTTCAACTTGACCATTGCCTTGTAGATATTGTGGTGAAGAGAACAACTACGTTATCCTATGGTCCTTACAAAAAAACTTGATGTACTTACCTGAGAATTACTTCCCATTATCTGATACTATTGTACGAGACATACCAAATCAATAGATTATGTTTTCCTAGATGAATTTATGTACTTCCTGCTGGCGAATCCTAGATAAATAGAGTACTTGTACCCACTTGGTAAAGTAATCAGTGGCAACTAGCATGAAGGTTAGATTTCATGATGTTCTAGGTAATGGACCAACCAAATCTATTTTCCACTACACAAAATACCATGGGCTGACTATAGAGTTAGGCTGAATGGCTGGCTGATGGATGATCTTCCCATGTCTTTGGAAGTTATCACAATGTTTGACATGCATGACAACATCTTTCTATAAATACGGCTAGAAATACCCTTGAGAGAGTATTTTATGCGCCAATAACCTTCTATTTGAATGATTTTTACAGTCCCCTTCGTGGATTTCACTCAACACTTCCTCTACCTCTTTTAGTGTTAGGTAGCATAGGAGTGGCCCACTCACAAATTTTCTGTACAACTAACCATCCAAGACTCGTCAATCGATGGTCTCTCCCGGTAACCAAATGAGAGTTCTCTTCTATCCTATCCTGCTAGCATCGAAGCTACATAGACTAGTGCGTTTGCATGCATATTATCTGTTCTAGGTATGTGCTCTACCCTTCATCCACTTGAAGTATGGCAAATCTAATATTTTCAAAGTATAGTTGCATTCTAGGATCTCATACCTCGAATGTTCCATTGACATGATTGACCACTAGTTGTGAGTCACTGTAGACTGTGGCTTCTTTGATTCCCAACCTGTAGACACCCCATTTTTGCACTCGCCTGATTAATCAACTCGTCAACCCGATTGCAACGGTTCCCAATGATAGATGATTATTCCAATGCTTTATTTTGTTACCAGACATATTTCAGAAATCCGAATGAGGTATCTCAAATTAACAAAATTATAGAAACCACGCTACGCTAGGAAAATATAACCCCAAAAGCTTAGAAATCATCATTTTTTAGACAAAAAGAAGTTTCACGATAAAAATCATTAAAAAATAATCAAATTATCAAAATACCCCTAATCTTAAAATATCCCTAGAGCCTACGTTACGCTTAGAAAAACCCATTCAAATACATAAAATAATAAATCGAAACCAAATAAATCATTTCGTTAATTTTCATAGAATTCGACAAAATTACGAAAATACCCCTTATAAAGTTCACGACCATTACACACAAAAAATTTCATAAATGATAAAAACCAACATTTCCATTGAATTTCTTACGAAAAACCGATTCCAAAACATCTTGGAACATTGAAAAACGACTTAAAATGCAAAAAGTCCTCTCTGTGGGTAAAACGATAATTTTACAATTTTTATAATTAAAATTTTTGAAATTAATAACTAAAATATTAAATAATTAAAGTGAAACATTAATAAAATTAATTTAAAATTTTAAGATAAAAAAATATATCAATCAGGCTCTCAGGCAAAATTGTTGAGGGTTGCCAAGATATTTCTTTAAGGACCCCTCCATTTGGGGGTCCAAAGAATTAAAGATATAATAGAGGGGGGTTCTCCAAAAAATTAAAGGCAATCAAGCAAGACTAAATTCAAGGTATTAAAGTCAATCAAGTAAGACTAAAGTCAAAATTAAAGTCAATTAACTAAGATTAAAGTCAAGATATTAAAAGTCAACCAAATAAGATTAAAGTCAAAATCTTAAAGTCAATCAAATAAGACCAAAAGTCAAAATCCTAATAGAGTTCTAATTAAATAATAACTCTATTTAATAGAATTCTAACTAAAATATAACTCTACCTAAAATAATTCTAATTAAAATATAACTCTATTTAAAATAATTTTAACTAAAATATAACTCTAACTAAAAGAATTCTAATTAAATACTAATTCTATTTAAACCAACCCCTAAAAAAATCTATAAATAGGGGTCTTCACAACCTATTTTTGTATCAAAAACTAAACCCTAAGAGAAGTAGGTCAAAAAACTTCCCTAGCCTCCCATAAACCCTAATTTTGAAGTCCTAACTCCTTACCTAACACCCCTACCTCAACTTTAGCTAAAAAAAAAACCTAGAAGCCCTTAAAAAACACATAGAAATCCATAAATAAATCCGAAGAATCCACATTTAAGAAAGAGATACCTTGCCTCGGAGCTCAGAGATCAGATCCGGAGACAAAATAAATTAAGGAATACTACACGAGGAGCTATTCTATCAGATCTGAGGGAATAAAATCGTTGCGTTCGGAAAACGTGAGTATTTTTATTTTGTTATTATCATTTAGGTCTTGTTAGCAATGTAGTTTTATTTGAGAATTAGTAGAAACCAACGTTTGCCGGGCGAAGTTGGTGCCTAACACCTTCAAACCCTGTAACGTGATCCCCGGACCCGTATTTTTCTTTCGTAGATTAGTTTATTTACCTTTTAGAGTCAAAGTTTGGTTCCTAGACCGTAATAACTAGGTGGCAATTCCCAAACCTCAAAGGTCAAAAGCAGATCCGCGCACCCCGCGGATCGAGGGCGCTTTCACAACCCCATTAGTATGTTCACACTGGGCACCATCGCCTCATACTTTACTTCATTATGTGACACCTTGAACCCTATCTTGACTATCTTTTCTAATCAGGTACTATCTGGAGTAAGTACCACCAGTCTAATTTCAGAGCTTTCTAAGTTTAAAGACCCCATCCACATAAACCTTCCATCATGGCTGGTTGCCTGATTTTTCCAATTTATCCGACTGTTCCAATTCTTCTATTGGGAAATCAGCAATTGCTTAACCCTTCAAGGATACCCTAGGCTTGTACTCTAGCCCGAACTCAGCCAACTGAACCATTCACTTTGCCATTCGGCCCCTTCTATGTTTCTCAATTTCGATTTCAATTGGTACTTAGTAATTACCTAAACTTTATGTGCTTGAAAATAAGGCCTCAATCGAAGAGTTGTGTAGACTAAATCCAAGCCCATCTGATGTCGTCGTCATCTCATCAGAAATTAGTATGTTTATACTCTCCTTAACTTGTGGGCAAGGGATTGAACCCAAGAGAAAGGGAGATTGTTACCATGTTAAGGAAAATGAAGTAAATCTAAGTTACAATTTTAAAATTTATTTTTTGTATTTTAGTTAAACAAAATATGAAGAGTAAATGTTACTGAAAAATAAAGCAATAAAATGGGAATTTACACTAAGAAATAAAAGAATAAAGCCATTAGTGATTAGAATAACCAGGATTAACAAATAAACCTACATCTAAATTCTATCTTTCTTTTCACAACTCCAAAGGCTTGGTGTGAGTTCCTTGGGTGGAAGATATAACATAAAGCTTGAAATAATGTAATAATGAAGACTCATTTACTCACTAATGTCTTAAGTCCTTACTTCCAATTATCTAGATTAAATATATTTTATCTTGATCTTATCTAAGCATAAAATATTTAAGCATAAGAGGTATAGAGATTCATCTAAAGATTTGATCCATTGGAGTTGGATAAAACATTGAGGAGAACCCTATAATTATAAAAAATATGGAAGGATAAAGAACATAAATACAGAATTAAAAATTTTCTCATAGACTTTCTCCTCTCATTAATGGAGGGAGTCTAGCCTATTGTCATTACAAGGATACAAGGAGAAGTCATAAAACCAACACTTGTATTCATATCATAATCAATGTATACTATCTCCTTTCTTGAGAAATTATAGAGAATTGTTGAAATAAAACCAATCTAAAAATAGAAAATTATAGAGAAAATGTCAATAGCATTAGGGGAAGAAGAAAGAATGGATCAAGGGCCAATGACCCCTTTCCAATTGGGAAAATGATCTATTTATAGACCTTAGATGCTCTAGAAGGACTCAAAAATAGCCACCATCACTCTTACATATAACATCACGTGCAGAGCATACGGAAGCAATTTTAGGGCATTCCATTCAAAAACTACTAAACCACATTGATCTAGAAACTCCTGGATCTCTAATTTTGCATGATTGCTTGATTGGTCTTCTAGATTGTAATGCATACTTGATTGATAGATTTTATGATTTATCTTGATGATTTGATATTTAACTTGTACAGTGAATACACGTAATCAATCTTCCGGTAAATGCATTAATTTTGTGCGATTAAGCATAATTAGCATGGTAAAATATGTAATGTGATAAATTGAAATTTAACACAATTATTTACCTAATTTAATAAAATAGGGATTGAAATCGAGATAAATACCTGGGAAAAATACAGATAAATCAATGTTTTGAGACACTAATTACCATCTTCTCAATTTTTGAGTACCTTATTTCGACATCTGTAAAGGTTTTGCTAAGGAAATATATGGGCTACTCTGTTATTGTCCTTGTTCTGACCAGAACTGAGCTACGCACACACTCTAAAATAGTAAAGTACATTCTGAGCTCCTCTCTAGCTTATGGTTTTGAGAGTATTGGTGGTTTTCCTAGGTACATTTGTAGCTCAGCAAAAACATGTTCACACTCCTTTGTCTATTCAAATTTTATATTCTTTTGAAGCAATTGGTACAAGGGTCTGCACTTGTTTGAAAATCTGGATATGAATCTATTCAGAGCTACTATCCTTCCAACAAGTTTTTGGACCTACTTCTGAGTTTTTGAAGAATACATCTCGAGCAATACTCTGATCTGGCTTAGGTTAGCTTCTATCATTTTCTTCTTGACTAAGTAACCTAAGAATTTTCCTGAGGTTAGCGTAAAGGTGTATTTATCTGGGTTTAGCTTCATCCTAACTTTTTTTTACCTGCAAGCATACTTTCTCCAAGTCTGCGATGTGGACTTCCTTATTTTTACTCTTCACCAACAAATTGTCGATGAAGACTTCCATAGTTTTTTCCAACTAGTCCCTAAAAAGCTCCATCACTAACTTCTAGTACATCGTTCCTATATTTTTTAGCCTGAAGGGCATAACTTTATACTAGTAGAGTCTATGTTCAGTGCTAAAGGTAGTCTTCTCTTGATCCTTAGCATTAAGACAATCTCTCATGACCTGACGTGGAATCAACTAGTTGGTCAATTCTGGGCATTGGGAAACAATCATTTGGGCAGGCTTTATTTAGGTTCGTGAAGTTCATTCACATCTTGTCCTTCCCGTTATTCTTTGGTACTGTCATAATATTGGCTATCTAGTCAAGGAACTACACTTCCTTGATGAAACCTACTCTGATAAGCTTTTTAATCTCTTCATTTACTGTTCTCCTTAGGTATAGTGCTACTTTCCTTAACTTATGTTTTACTGGCCTCGTGCTTGGTTCAATGTTCAAATGATAGCAGATCACTTCAAGGTTGATTTCAAGCATCTCTTCTATCGACCATGCAAAGACATCCCTGTTTCTCTTTAAATAATATGTCAGATCTTCCAACTTTTTCGGATCTAACTCTGTCCCTACTCTAATCTTCCTTCCTTCCTTTATATCTATCATTTGGACATTTTCCAGATGTGGGGATCCATTTTGCTCACCCCCTAGTGTAATTACTATTGCTGACCTTTACCTTTTACATACTCTTCCTGGCCCAACGTGCACACCTAGGCTGTCGTTTGGTCTCCCCCGATGTCTCATATCCCCTACACTATTTTGAACCTCAAGACCTGATAGTAAGTCGACGGGATAACCCTTATCTCATGCATCTACCATCTGCCAAGGATGGCATTGTATAGAGAGCTCACTTCAATGACCATAAACCGGGTCATTAAAATCATAGGTCCTACCTACACAGGTAGAACTATCTCCCTCATGGTTGGCTTGACCTTCCATCAAATCCAATCACAGGAGCCCCCGCTTGGATTAATGCACTTTTACTCATCCCCATTTTTTGGAAGGCTGAGGTGTACAAGATGTCGACTGAACTGCCGTTATCAATCAATACCCTTTCAAGAGTAAATGTGCCAACTTGAAGGATTACTGCCATAGCAACATAATGTGGCCTTACCACCCCTTCCAAGCCCTTCTCAATGAAGGTCATTGTTTGCTCGTCACCTCAATCTGCTTTGTAGGTCTGCTCCTAGTCCTATAAACATGCATAAAATTTTGGTCCGCCATCTCTTTACTCTCCCGTAATTTTTGTTTTACCTCGACTTTTTAGGTTTATATTTCAAGATTACATGAATTACTACAACCCTTCCATCCTAACCTTCCGCATGAGGTTGCTCTCGCCTTTGTTTCCTTTCTCGAGGATGGCATGGTATTTCTCTTCTCATCAAATCTCCCAACAAGCCTTGTTCTATCAATCTCTACAATAGGCTTCTTAGAGCTTGACATTTGTTAGTAGCATGAGCCTGAATCTTATGGAATGAATAATACGTCTCATCCTACATTATCTGATCTTGTGGAAGAGGCCCTGGCTATTTAAAATAAGGTTCATTTACAATAAGGGGTAGGATCTCGCTGGGAAGTATGGGGAAATGCATCCCTTATTTCTTTTGTCTTGCGTTCTGCTCAGGTTGCACCCTCATTTTCTTTGATTGCCGTTGCTAATACTTATCAGGCTTGGTTACCGTGTGCATTACCTTAATTTTTCCAACTACGTTTCAAGGATTATCCTCTACCTAGATATATTTCTCTACTCTTTCAAACAGATCACTTAATGTTTTTGGCCTCTCCTTCACTAACAACCTGTATAACCTTGAGCCAAATAGCAAATAATTCCTGACTGCTACCATGGTAGTTCTCTAATTACCACTCTCTAGAGCCATGGCCTCTTCTCTGAATTTCTTTATGAAATATCTGAGGTTTTCTCCATGTTGCATCTGCATGCTGAGTAGAACATTCACATCTTTATCAACTTTTATGTTGCAGATATAATGAGCCACAAAGGCAGTGCAAAACTCCTCAAAAGAAGCGATTGATTTACTTGGTAGCTTGTGGAACTAGGTCAGGGTGTTCCCTTATAGACTAGAAGAAAACAACCTTCATTCCCCTCCCACAGAGTAAGCATTTATAGAAAGTGGAACAAATACTCAATTGGATAATTTATTCCTGAATTCCCCTCCTTATGAATCATATCTCTGACCTCCTCTCTCGTCAAACCCATGTTGGGCTCGATTCAAATTGTTGCAGTGGTCACGACTTTAGTTTCATCCCTCTCGCTTAAGTCTCGCGATCGAGAACTGCTCTCTACACTTGGTTCGTGACTATCTTCGTCAAGAAGTAAAAGATATTTCCTTTCTTTCTGCTAGTTCTCTATGTGCCAACTCAGCTCCTGGTTCTATTCAGTCAAATCATCAATTTTCTTCTACATCTCCTCTTGTTGCTTTCTCATCTCTTCTAACATACTCAAGAGATTAGCCTCTGAAGTAGGCGCAACAAGGGGAAAAGCGTTTTCTTCGATTGATCTGGTGGGTCTCACCATTGTTTTGACTTCAATCAATTTTTTTACGTTCCCACGGACGACGCCAAATTTGTAGAGACGGAATCAAGTTTTACTTAGATCAACCCTGTCCTACTAATCCGAACTAGCTCCTCAGTCCTTCCTATAAGCACCTGTGTGGTACTTGCAAATGATCCTTCGATGTTTAAGTTAGAGTTGTAGAGAAAAATAGTATTTTAATCAAATAATAGTTTCAACCCTTTCTCTCTTGGCCAAAAAGATCCCCTCACCTTTGTTAATTCCTCTATTTATAGGTTATCCCCTCAAATTAGGATTTTCCCCTTAATTGGGATGTGATCACGGCGAATCCCATGATTGCAAGGATCCTAAACAAAATTGGGATATCTAAGATTGAGTTTAGGATTCCTAGGAGATCTTCTACAAAATCTCCAGACTTGACATGCGCGATCTAGAATCAAGTAGAAATTTGGACTAGGTCTGCCCTACTAAGCAGACCAGATTTCTCTTTAAGTTGTCTTGCCCGATTAGTTAGACCAGACGGTGTTAACTTGATCTGCTCTACTATTGGGTAGGACTGGCTCGTTCCAAGTACCACTTACTTTGTTTAAACACGTGTAGGGTCGAGATAACATACCAATGTTACCCCCTATAAACGTGAAACCCTAGGATCCCTTTCAACCCTCTTTCCAATTTTATCTTTATCTATTTTAGTAAGTGGATATCAATTGAGATTTGGGTTGAGTTAGTCATTTTACGGTAATTTTGACCCGATATTCCCCCGATCAACCGAGACCCGAGCCCATTGTTGACTTACGATCAAGTCATCAAGCTTACCCTTGGATTTTCACATCTAATCCCGAATCCCTAGGTGCCACGTGCCGCCCCTTGGTACCCAACGAAAAATATCCTCCACAGAACTCTAGAGAATTTGTGTTTTTCTCACAGAAAAGTCAATCTAAGATTTCTCAAAATCTCGAATGACAAATCACATAAAGCCTAGCAAGGATATTTTTGTGTGATTGGTTGATTTGGGATTCTCTGAAATCTCGTGCAAATTTTTTTCTCATTTGATGGAGAGCTTCAATGGTGGGTTGAGATACATATATACGTATAATGGGAACCCAAAACCTGGCATGGTTTTAAATTTATTCTGAAACCAAGATGACTCGCTTGAATCATCTCTATTTCGTCCAACAATATATCCTGAAGATCTGAAATATGATGCTTGAGTGCCTGCATATAGTAATGATTTGCTGCCATTGTTTCAGCTAGGGTACCAGCCACCAAAGGACCTATCTGAGCCTTTGCAATTTTAAGCTCCAACTCTTCTTCATACTTTGGCAACTCTTTTTTTTGAATGCCGAGGTTGGTTTAAAATTAACAAGTGCAAGAAGAGCAATAAGAAGCATGTTCTCCCATATCTAAGAAAATATTGATCAGCAAAAATAACATTAAAATTTTGATTGGAATTATATCAATTTGAAGATCATCAATAGAGTTTTCACACAAGCATCACAATGCTACAAGTTGCAAAATGTTGGGACCAGAACTTACTTCTTATTAATCAAACTCTGCTAGAAGAACAGCCATCCCCTTCTTGTCAGACCTCATAAGTGGTTTCTTAAGCTCTTTTTCAACTTTCTCCAATGCATCCATCATCGTAGCCTCTGCACCAAGTTCATCGGTGAGGCCTCTCTTGTAAAAACATATAGTACATAAGGTATGAGTTGCAATGCACATACTATAAGAAAACGTCCAATTATCTAAAGGAACATACCTTATTCCTTATATCTCTAGTCATTTTTGCATTAGTAGCCTCTTGAGCAAGCTGCATATCCATATGTGCCTCTACTTCCTATTCTTTTCGTTTGGTTTCCTGCAAGCAACCAGCCTTGAATGTTAACATGTGCCTATGTCATGAAAGTCATTATTTGTATTTGCATTCTTGAAAACCAAGAATGTTCAGCACCCTAAGTTTTACCACACACTTTAACAAACATTTTTTGTCCTACATGGGTTAGAAGTTTTGGAATGGGCTGATTTATGGTGAGGATGATCTCTATGATTAGAAAATCATCCTCCTCAAAAATCAGCCCATTCCGAAATGTTTAGCCCCATGTTTACATGTTGAAAAATCGTGGACCGTCCATTTTTTGTAAATCAATTTTGATGGGGTTAGAAGTTTTGGAATGAGCTGATTTTTGGTAAGGATGATCTCCTCACCATAGAGATCATCCTCACCAAAAATCAGCTCATCCGAAACTTCTAACCCATGTAAGACAAAACGCGTTTGTTAAAGTGTGTGGCAAAACTAAGGGTGCCGAACGGGACCCTATATATATATAGGGGGGCGTTCAATGGCCAACTTTTTAGCAAACTTTTTGGCAAAACATTTTTCAAAACATGAGTTAGAGGTTTTGGAATGGGCTGATTTTTGGTGAGGATGATCTCTACGGTGAGGAGATCATCATCACCAAAAATCAGCCCATTCCAAAACTTCTAATCCCATAAAAAATAGTTTACAAAAAATGGACGGTCCACGATTTTTCAGCTGGTAAACATGGTTAGAAGTTTTGGAATGGGCTGATTTTTGGTGAGGATGATCTACTCACCGTAGAGATCATCCTCACCAAAAATCAGCCCATTCCAAAACCTCTAACCCATGTTTTGAAAAATGTTTTGCCAAAAAGTTTGCCCTTGAACGCTACCCATATATATATATATATATATAGGGTCCCGTTCGGCACCCTAAGTTTTACCACACATTTTAACAAACGCGTTTTGTCCTACATGGGTTAGAAGTTTCGGAATGGGCTGATTTTTGGTGAGGATGATCTCTATGGTGAGGAGATCATCCTCACCAAAAATCAGCTCATTCCAAAACTTCTAACCCCATCAAAAATGATTTACAAAAAATGGACGGTCCACGATTTTTCAACTTGTAAACATGGGGCTAAACATTTCGGAATGGGCTGATTTTTGGGGAGGATGATCTTCTAATCATAGAGATCATCCTCACCAAAAATCAGCCCATTCCAAAACTTCTAACCCATGTAGGACAAAAAACGTTTGTTAAAGTGTGTGGTAAAACTTAGGGTGCTGAACATTTCCCATATATATATATATATATATAAGGGGGGCGTTCAATGGCCAACTTTTTAGCAAACTTTTTGGCAAAACATTTTTCAAAACATGGGTTAGAGATTTTGGAATGGGCTGATTTTTGGTGATGATGATCTCTATGGTGAGGAGATCATCATCACCAAAAATCAGCCCATTCCAAAACTTCTAACCCCATCAAAAACAGTTTATAAAAAATGGACGGTCCACGATTTTTCAACTGGTAAACAAGGGTTAGAAGTTTTGGAATGAGCTGATTTTTGGTGAGGATGATCTACTCACCGTAGAGATCATCCTCACCAAAAATCAGCCCATTCCAAAACCTCTAACCCATGTTTTGAAAAATGTTTTGCCAAAAAGTTTGCTAAAAAGTTTGCCCTTGAACACTACCCTATATATATATATATATATATATATATATATATATATGGGTCCCGTTCGCCACCCTTAGTTTTACCACACACTTTAACAAATGCGTTTTGTCTTACATGGGTCAGAAGTTTCGGAATGAGCTGATTTTTGGTGAGGATGATCTCTATGGTGAGGAGATCATCCTCACCAAAAATTAGCTCATTCCAAAACTTCTAACCCATGTAGGACAAAAAACGTTTGTTAAAGTGTGTGGTAAAACTTAGGGTGTTGAACATTTCCCTATATATATATTTATATAGGATCAGGTTCAAACGACAACCATTTCAACACACATATAGACAACGTGTTTTGTCTTATATGAGCAAAAATGTTTGGAATGGGCTGATGTTTTGTGAGGATGATCTCTGTGGTGAGGAGATCATCCTTGCCAAAAATCAGCTGATTATGAAACTTCTAGACCATCCAATTTTTGTTGAAAAATTATAGACCTTCCAATTTTTATAAATCAATTTTGATGGGGTTATAAGTTTTGGAATGTGATGATTTTTTGCCAGGATGATCCCCTCATCACAGAGATCATCCTCACAAAAAATCAGCCCATTCCAAACATTTTTGCCCATATAAGACAAACACGTTGTCTATATGTGTGTCGCAGGAACCCGACCCTATATATTATATATATATGGGGGGCGTTCAATGGCCAACTTTTTAGCAAACTTTTTGGCAAAACATTTTTCAAAACATGAGTTAGAGGTTTTGGAATGGGCTGATTTTTGGTGAGGATGATCTCTATGGTGCGGAGATCATCATCACCAAAAATCAGCCCATTCCAAAACTTCTAACCCCATCAAAAACAGTTTACAAAAAATGGACGGTCCACAATTTTTCAACTGGTAAACATGGGTTAGAAGTTTTGGAATGAGCTGATTTTTGGTGAGGATGATCTACTCACCGTAGAGATCATCCTCACCAAAAATCAGCCAATTCCAAAACCTCTAACCCATGTTTTGAAAAATGTTTTGCCAAAAAGTTTGCTAAAAAGTTTGCCCTTGAACGCTACCCATATATATATATATATATATGAACAGCGTTCCTAAGACTCATATTGGGACTCACATTGCGACACACCGTTTTGTCTTATATGGGCAAAAATATTTGGAATGGGCTGATTTTTTGTGAGGATGATCTCTATGGTGAGGAGATCATCCTTGCCAAAAATCAGCTCATTATGAAACTTCTAGACCGTCCATTTTTTGTTGAAAAATTATAGACCGTCCAATTTTTGTAAATCAATTTTGATGGGGTTAGAAGTTTTGGAATGAGATGATTTTTTGCCAGGATGATCCCCTCATCACAGAGATCATCCTCACAAAAAATCAGCTCATTCCAAACATTTTTGCCCATATAAGACAAAACGGTGTGTCGCAATGTGAGTCTCAATATGAGTCTTAGGAACGTGACCCTCTATATATATATATATATATTTCCTGGTAATGTGCTCAATGGGTTTTTGGGTGGGTCCAAATAGGTAGATTGGTTGGTAAATCAATTGTAGGATGTTGGTATAGTGGTTATATGGAACTGCTTGGGCTATTTAGGCGTAGGTTGAAGAAAAAGTCATTGGGCCTTAATGGGTGAATGGCTGCCTAAGAATGGGCCTAAAATAAAATTTAAAATGTTACAAGGGTAATCTGGGGGTTCTAATAAAAAATAAGGGAACTTTTTGAGTCCGTGACTTCCGGTCTACACCCTTCTTGCAGTGATGTACAAACTGTTATGTTGATAGTGGCAGTGATGTTTGGTGATGAAGCTTAGAGATGGTAATGTTGGATGATAAGATTCAGATCTGATGCGGAGGAGGTAGTTGTGATGCAAGTTTCTTCCCATAGATTTTAAGTACCACTTGATTGACAAAACGCTGTATGTTTCATTCATAATCTTAATTTGAGGAGTAATATTATCTTGGCACTTGAGCTCAAAACCTGCTCAGCCACAGTATTCCACACTTCCGTTCCCCCAAAATGGATAATTGATGCGTGCTATATTGTCACATTGGCATGATTGGGAGCAATTGGTGTAACTTGATCATCTTGGCATAATGATAGTGGGAGATCAATCATGATGACAATCAAGATCAAGATCAAGATCAGGAAGAGGAAGGAAGATGGGATGAAGTTGTAATTCATTCTCAAGAAAAAATCAAAAATTCCTTAGAGAAGAAAACTCCTGAAAGAGAGGTTTTTGATGAAAACAAAATTCCAAGCAAAGAAGGGAAGCCAAAATGATTAATAGTAAATTAATTTTGAATGAGTAAGACGGCTTGTAGATTTTTCGAACAACGCAAAGTTAAAGAATTCTGAGTCCCCGTCAAATGCACTAGTTGACTTAGGCTTCAATTATACGAGCAACTTTCATTTAGGAATCTTTCAACCTCAAGGCAGGATGTGAAATGGGGCTGCCTCGACTTAATATGTCAATTTTTTCTCACATCAAGCTCAGGTTCAATTGTAATACGTTATACCTACCGTTGGCAACCACATCACGGATACTTAATTAAAATCTCATTCTTTAGAAAAAGAATAATGGTGAATGCATGTGGTCTTGATATGCAGTGGGTTAGCGGCTGACGTGGCAAGGGCAACCGCACGTCTTTTTCCTGTGTATCTCGATGAAAACAGTCTATGACTCTGTGCCCTTGCCTCATCCGCCGCATATCAAATGGCATACCAAGACAGCATGCATTCATCACGATTCTTAAAAATTTTAAAATTCGGAATCATACTATATCCATCTTCCAAACCTTCATCAAGCTTTAAAAAATTGTTTTTTTTTTTTTTCATTTAAAAAAAGAAAAATCTGATCTACGTCATAATTCTTTCAAGGCTGAAATGTTAGATTTTCAAGCTCTACTGCCTAAAAGTCACTATAGGGAATCATAAGGGGATAATGATTTTCTGACTCGAGTATTTTCATTTTGTCTAACGTGACAAGCGCACAGATCTGTTGATCAATTTATTATGTATCCCAAAGCATCTTTAAAAAATCGATCTACATTACCGTTGCCACGACAAACTGAGTGAAAATACTCAAGTTGGAAAATCACGGCTCTGAGGAAAAGGGTAAATTACACTTTGACCCCCTATAGTTTGATAACTGCACTTACCTCCCATTTCACTAAGGGTGTTGACATTCAAATGTTATTTTACTATTTTATCTGTTTATTTTTATTTTTTTTATTAAAAATATACTTTTAAAGTGATAATTAACAAATGCTCCGAGGTAAGCATTCTCACTTTTACGTATGTACCCATTTTTTCACATGGATATTTTTGTTTATCAAGAAAAATAAAATAATATGGTCTTTATAGAAAACACATCACGTTTTTAATATTTGGTTAGTGGCAAGTAGATGTAGAATGTAAATGAGCCCCTTAGACAATTATAAGTGAGGAAAGTGCAATTAGCAAAATGTTAGGGGGTTAACATGAAATTATGTCAAATTACAGGGGGCCAAAGTGTTTGCCCGAAGGAAAACGTACAATAGAGGATCCACTCCCCGTTCAATTTGAGTTCAAGTTCCATTTTTAAGTCGGGTCAGTTCCAAGTTTCATGGTATCAAAACTCGTTTTGACGTCTCATCTTATTCATGGACAAGATCAAGTTGTCTCAGACGACTCAACCCATCTCAGACGAGATATTTCTTTTAACTTGGTTAAAAATTATTAATTAATATACATTTAAATAAAAATAATCATATATTTTTCAGTAAAACAAAATAGATTAGCCGATGTATAGTTAGTAAATCAAAAAAATATCAAAATAGTCCTCTTGGATTCATGGTTTGGATCAAATTTTTTTAAAAGAATTTTTTTTTTTTTATTTACTTTAATCAAGTATTGAAAATGGATGGTCATAGAACTCCTAAATTTAAATGGTTGCATGCAACCGTATTGATAAAGGGCACACCTTCAAACATTGATAAGAGCTATAGAGCCTGTAAAAGAATCACACGATAGAGGATCTGCTCCCACAATCATGACCTAGTCATCAAATTTCAACGTGGGTCCTACTCCCTACTATATTCAATGATTCTGATGGGTTTTCAAGATTCAACAGTTCTGATGGTTAAAGAAAATGCAGTGTATAGCTCAAATAGGATTTTATTCATTTGATTTGAAATAATTAATAGACTTTGGAGAGTGGAACCCATGTCCCAAGAAAGAAACTCTATGCTATTTGTTTGAAAAGGAGTTACTATAACAATCACAGGTCACAACTACTAAATCTTATGAAAGCAAGTCGTGATAATCTGACTACCCCACGTGGCACACTCAATCTTCTACTCTCTTGTTGTCAACAAATTCAGGAACAGTAGATTTGTACGCCTCGGGATAAATTATAAATTTATAATTTTCTATTTGATTTTGATATGAAAAAGGATAGAACCTTTCACAAAATATATATATATATCAAAAATTCAAAATAATGAAAATATTGTCGATGGATATGAACTAGCACCACTCCTTGAATAATTCAATTCTTGACTTATTGAATATCCATTCTCCACACGTCATAAATAAGTAATCTGAGGTCCCTAATAATATGCCTGGATTTTTAAAATAATTACTTCTTTTTTTTCCCTTGTTATAAACTAATTAAAATAATTGCTTTTTCTTAACGGTTAAAAAAAAAATACAAAACCGATCCAAGATTGACTCCGATGACGACTGTTGAAAACTGATGATTGGTATGAACATGTTTTGGGGATTAATGGGAATTTATATTTGCAAATTCACTCGGTATCCTCAAGTTCATCCAAACTAAGCCAAAGTAAAGTCTTGGTATCATAATTATGGTGATACGTAAGTGATACTTCCACCTCATCTTCCACGATGCTCTAGCTCTTGTGTCCCAACCTCTCTTCTACTCTAGTTTCTATGTGCAAATAGATCTTTCATCTAGCTTGGGCTCGGCCTCAATCATGTTAACAAGAACAGTCTTTGTTGTCTGGCTCTGCACCTTCATAGATTCTTCTACCAAAATATATTTCAACAGTTTAACGTAGAGGTCTTCCAATATCGTGGGTCCTTATTTTATCAAGGACTCATAGAATCTAGTCCTCAAGACTATGATTTTCATAAACACTATGTAAACCGACCTTTCATCTAATTCCTGGACAGTCAGAAGCTTTGTCTTAAATCGGGCTATGAAAGCTCGAATAGTTTCCTCGCACTCGTCTTACAAGAAAAATAGCATTTACTTTGACCCTCCATTCCTTGTTGTGGATGTGTTGGGCAATAAAGAGTTCCTCGAGCTAGGAAAATTTTATGACCGATCTAGAAGGGAATTCTTGGATCCATATGATCGTGCCCTATCTCAAAGTGGATGGGAAGAGTTTGCACATCAAAGCATCATCTTCGTGATAAAGGACCATCTGATTCATGTAGTGGAGTACGTGTTCCAATAGATCTTTGATGCCATCAAACATTTCGAACTTCGGAGGATGGAATACCTTCGGGGCCTCGGTTGTCATGATTACTTTTGAGAACGGGGTTCCTCTAAGCTCTCAAATTACATTCCGAGCGATTCTACCAACATTCCCTTCTTACGTATTCTCATCATCCCTTCTGTGTAGCAAATCTTTCATTTCTTCCCTGGTCATAGGCTCCCGAGTTGCAGTAATTCCTCTAGTAACTACAATCTTTTTCAAGTCCACAACATGTTTTGATTTACTTGCTCAGACCTATCAGCATCCCAATCTCCCATACCTTCTGTTCCTTCAACTCCCTACTGACATAACTCTTCATTTTCCTTGATCAGCATTTGTATTTCTGCATCATGCCATTCCAATCTGGCCCACATTTCTACCCTCACCTGCACAAGTAGCTAATGCATAACCTACATGGGATTTTGGGGAGCGGCAAGGGCTTAAGGCACAGTTCCTTCGTTCTTATTCCCCTCTAATCTTGTTCTCACCATGATCGTAGCTTCTCCTTATAAGTTTCTCACGGATGACTCCAAATTGTAGATGCAATTTCTTGCACTACTTCAAGATCTGCACTTGCTGCTTTGTTATGGTTGATCTTTGAGCTCCTAGGTGTGTCTGCAACAACACCCTCCGACACCCAAGTTCGTTTCAGTATGAAAGTTAATAGAGTTTTTATGTATCAAAGAAAACATACCTCTTTAATGCTCTTCCCCTTGTATTTGTAAGAATAAAAACCTAATTCCTCCTATTGTTGTGTTAATCAGTCCTCCTACCCAACAGGGGTTGAGAATTATAATATACCTGATTTGGAATGTGTCCATGTTCATTCCATAATTTAGGGACTTCTTCTAGGACGATCCCCGATATTTTGGATCAAATTGTATCTTATCTTATCACAAATCCCTGATCTCTTGGGATTCAAATATTTAGTCGTTTTCTCAATCCATAGAGTAACTAACTCATTTTTCGAGCTTGAATTATCATTTGTAATCCGAGATTGAAACACTCATCGAAGTTCATGTTAAAACTTACTCGTTTGTTGGGCCCCGATGCACTTTTACCCCAGATTTGGACTTAAGGTATACTGAGTCGGAACTTTGGTGCCATGTGTCGTTATCTCGTGGGTGACAAAAAATATCTTCCACAATATCCCCTCTTGAGGATTTAGATTATCTTCAAGTTCCCGAGATCCGAGGTATCAATCTAATAAATACATCAAACTTAGGAAAAATACAACTATTCCCTTAAAAACAATTACTAAGTTTAAAGAAAATACATATCCATGAACAAAGACAAAATGAGAAAAATTATAAAAATTATATACAGTCTCTTTAATCTATTGGATTTGTTTTTCAACTCCACATGCTCTACTTTATGAAATTTTTTGTTTTCCGTCATGGAATTGATCCTCCACTTCATGGAATTTGTCTTCAACTATACACTGAGTACACCTATCTTTAATAAAATTTCTTTTCGTTTCCTCATACGATCGAAATGATTTGTGATATGTTGATGGATATCCATCGACGTACTAGTAACATTCTTCCTAAGTTGAAAAAATACCCGTCTTTCTCCCTACGAATGCAACGTAAAATTTGCACATTTTGATAGCAAATATGACAAAACCAATTGTGAGTAGTTTCATAGAATTAAAGAAATCTTGCAATTTTAAATGAAACAAATCAAGATTTTAATAAAAATCTAAGAAATACCATTGAATGCTAAAAAGAAAATTGTACGTCTGAATTAAGAGATGGTTAACAAATTTGGTACTAAATTTACATATAACAGAAACCAACCAAGATTTTAATGAAAATCTTCAGATTTCTATCAATTCACAAGTGTCAAGGACATGAAAATTGATAGCTATACATGTTGAACAAGGTCATATATAGTATTTGGTCTCATTTCTAAAAGAAATAAGGAAAGTAATACTACTATACTCTTCTCCACTTTATCAGTACTATCACCATCTATAACCCCCCCCCCCAATTCATATATATCTCAAAAGCATAGATCTTCAGGTGATACCCTAAATAGATTTCATTTATATCCCCCATCCCAACACCCTCCCGCCCACTAATTTCCCCTCCACATTCCACACCTTTTTCTAGACTTCAAAAGTTACTTTTCTTCTTCTTTTTTATTCCAACCCCATAGAAACAAAAATTACAAATTTCTTCAAGGGCAGCAACAAACCTCTCACAAAGCTGATTAAAACTCTTTCCCCCACTCTACATATCAAAAATCCATGGCTACAAGAAGGGAGCGTTATTTCCAGATTTGGCAATCGAGTTATAAATTAGGTTGATGGTCACTCGAATGCAGTTATTTAAAATTTTATTGTGGGCAGAAGGTGGGTGTTTCCAAGATCATATAATGATCGCATGGAAACAATTATTGATATCATTTCAAAGAGACAAATCCCTAAGATGCTAATAAGGGATAGAATAATTTGGAAACTTACATCAAATAGCCAATTCTCATCTAAATTGGCTCATAAGGTACTATGCGAAAGGCAAGAGTCAATGGGTTGGAAGAAAATTATATTGGAGTAATTGTTTTCCAAGGTTTTCTTTTATTGCATGGTTAGCAGTTCAGAAGAAGTTTTTTACAGTAGAAAATCTAAATAAAAGGGAATTCAAATGGGTGTCTTGATGCTCTTTGTGTTATAGCCATCAAGAGACAAATGACCATTTGTTCTTTTGATGTCCATATACAAGATGGATCTAGATTCAGTGTTTGAAGAAGTTTGGAATTTTGCGAGTAGGAGTGGAATCAATAGAAGTAGAAATTCATGTAATAAAGAGTGCGATTTCAGTGTAAATAAATAAAGAAAATGCTTTATGCTTCTTTTTGGGTAGTAGTTTACTACTGTTGGAAGGAAAGAAATCAAAGAGTTTTTGCAGAACTTAAATTCCCAAAGGAAGTTGTATTGAAATAGGTTGGAGAGGTGATACAAAACCGGTTTGATGGCTTAACAATTGAGAAAACATTTATACAAATATATGAGCAGATTTTAAACAATTGGAGCTATTGCTACTCCATTGTTAATTCAGATTTAAAACTCATTTCTTGGTCAAAACTAAAGAAGGACGTGGTGAAAATTAATACTGATGGAGCTCGATCAATGCAAGGCTTGGATTTAAGGTTTATCGACAGAAACAACGATAGTACATTACTTTTTGTAGGCTGGAGCAATGTTTCTGCAAATGATATTATCCAAATTGAGTTGCAAGCAATATTAGAAGAGATGAGATATGCAAGAGCGAGGGGAATAAATTGTATTATGATTTCCTCCAATTCGTTATATTATATCAAATGCATAGAGAATAAAATCGTTTCATCATGGAAATATGAGGAAATGTTGCTGGAAATTGTAGAATAGAGCCAAAATTTTGTGATTTGTTTGTTTGACTTTTTGTGGAGAGAAACAAATTGGGCAGCAGATTATTTAGCGAAATTGGGTACTTATTCAGATGACTTTTTCGTTATTGAAGATATATGTAATGTTCCTCAAGAACTTTTGAGAATTTTTTAGGAAGACTTAATCTGTACCTACACTCGTTAGTAGTGTTTCAGGGTGGGGTCCTTTTAATCCTAGCTTATCAATTAAAAAAAATATTGGATTGAAAATTTTAAATTAAGGTAAGGTGATATTTTACAAACATATAGGTAAGGTTGAACATATTTGTAAAGAAAATATAGGTAAGGTTTTACAAACATATAGGTAAGGTTGAACATAAATCACAAAAAGAGTTTTGGTACCATTTGGATTTTTTCTCACAAACTCTCATTTAGCTACCATTTACAACCAAATAAAATTAGGTCAGCAACTTCATTTATTGTGATGGATCCCATTGGAATTTGGAAGTGGCCAAATGACTATCCCAATTAACCGTATGTTGACTCTATCATTGCATATCTATAATACTCTATTTTGTAACCTAAAAAAAATTGAGCTCTTCTTCCAGTAAATCAGATTAAATGAATGTCTTTCATTCAAAAATCATAAATAGAAATCACAAATTGAGATAAGAGTCTTGAGAGAGAAAAAGATAGCTTCGTCATTACCTTAGGGTTGATGTCGATAGTGAGAGAGAGAAGACAAAGAGAGATCGTCTTTTGCGTTTAGGACTGAAGCCGATCATGAAAGAGAGAAGATAGAGAGATAGTAGTCTTCCTAGGATTGAAGCCTAGAAAGAGAAGAGTGAAAGAACTATTTCAAACGTCTGGTTTTTTTCTCTTTAGGGTTGAAGACGAAAGATTGACGAGAAAGAGAGACTAAATGAGAGAGGGCGATTCTTTTTTCTGATTTGAAGAGCTTAAAAAAAATGTGTTTACTCTTTTCGATTTTCTGATTTGAAAATTGTTGTAATTACCTGATTTGTTTCAAATCAAAAATGTGTTTACAGTTATAAGTCATGTTTTCACGCTAAACCTCGATTTGACCATTCAATTGCTCAACATCCAATGGCTCGACCTCATCGATTTCGTATCTATTTTCACATATGTGTGTGGAACCACTCCCATATGTGAAAACAAATATATATATATATATACACAAGCAACTTTTATTTAGGAGTTTTCCAACCTCATTGTAGAATGTGAATAAGGATTGGTCGAACTAAAAATTTGATTATTTTGGTTTCGATGGAATCGAGATCCAATTGAAAATATCGGTTTCAACTTCAATTTGGGCTAGCATTGAAATCCTCATGCAAAGACCATGTTGTGTATGAGATATCTTGTATTTATCTCCCAAATTTTTTTGGGTTATGAAAAAGATAATCAAGTAATATTTTCTCAAAGATTTCTATTTTTGAGAGAGAAACGCATTTTAACAACTCCCAATTTTATAAATAGAGATATCTATGGTTGTAAAACTTGAAAGAATCTAGTGGTTGTTCTTGTCATGTTCCGTGGACATGGGCAAATTGCCGAACCACGTAAATCCTTGTGTTTGTGTGATTTTTATTGTTTCGATTTTTCACAAATCAAACCCAAATCGAACTTGATATTTCGCTTTTTTCTCCCATCAAGCGTAGGTTCAATTGGGAGTGGATCCTCTAACGTACGTTTCCTTGCAGTTCCCTATAATGACACCTTGTAGTGGCATGTGATTGTTGAGGGAAAACCATGTCATAAATACATAAAATCCTATTTAAAAAATTGGAGTTCAAAAACTGTCCATTTTCAAAGCCTTTATTAGGCTAACAAAATTGTCTATTTTTTCAGTTTCCTTTTTTTTTTTTTTGTGTTTTATAAATTTGATCTAAACCATGATCCTTACAAGGCTAAGGTGGTAGATTTTCTTATCAACATTTCGACCTCTATTGCTTAATAGTCACTATAGGAAACTCTAGGAAAAACATATCAGAGAGGATCTACTCGCAGTTCAATTTGTATTCAAGTTCAATTTTTTAGTCGGTTCGGTTTAAAGTTTTGGATTCCCATTGTACATACATCCCTATCTCAACCCACCATTGAAGTTCTCCATCAAATGAGAAAAAAATTTGCTTGGGATTGAGGGCATCTTCAAATTATAAAACTATCCTCGCTAGGCTTTGTATGATTTTTCATTGGAGAACTTGTGAAATCATAGATTGAATTTTTTGTAAGAAAAAAATGTAATGGGTAATTTAAATGAGATTTATTCATTTGGTTTGATGTAAGAGTAATGTTGGGGTCACATTAGGATTTACTGGGATTCTCACATTTCTAACATGGAGGTGCGCACGTACTGTAGATACTTTTTACACATATCTCAAGGAAACAATCTATGGCTATCATATCAATGCATTGAAAATCACAACCCCCAAGATCTTCCTTGAATTAATAGCCTTTGGATGGTGGACCCAGCTCTCAAGAAGAAAGTCTTGAGCTATTTGTTTGGAATGGAACTATTATTTCCAAAGGAGTTATATGAGTTGGGTAGAATATGATAACCTCAGTAAAGTCAGACTAATCAATTTTGTCGGTTTGAGGAATAAAATTTTCTTTCCTTTCTAGAACCTTTGACCAACTATTTTTCTACTGTCCAAAGAAGACATTGGCGATAGATTAGGTAATGGTTTGCCCTTATTAATTAAAGGACCTATTAATAAATGGGTCCTTTATCCTCACATTTGCCACGTGTATTTTCATTGTAACATTTGGAAAAAACTTTGAAGTGGACCGATCTCATCAAAATTTGAAGAACCCCTCTTACTTTGAATACACGTGGTGTCTTGAAGAGATATCCCTAAAAATAACAACGTGTCAAAACAAGGAGAGGGTTGCTTCAAATTTTGACGCCGGCTACCCGCTTCAAAGTGGAAGCCCTTAGTTGTAATGTGTGTGCCAGCAAGAAATTGTTTTAATAAATAAATTTGCTAGGTTGAGCTTTTCTCAGTCACGCCAAATTCGTGAATCTTTATTTCTAGGGTATTGTTAAAGTGCAATAAATACACTTTGCGAATTGAAATCTGTCGGTATTTTGATTAAAAAAAAAATAAAAATAATTTAATGGCTTTTTCGGTATAAAATCCAATTTCTAAAGTCTATTTATTGCACTTTATGAACACAATTTCCGTTAACAACACCCTTTTTTTTTTTAAAAGGCGTTTGCAAGTTGGTAATACATGTGAATATACTCTATTTATTTATTTTTCGTTGACTCAGCCAAGTTGAAAAGCTTATTCAATGTTTTCGAGTTGAGTCAATAGGGCCAAATCATGGAAAATACAAACGAGCCGAGTAGACTTTTGATCAAGTATTAAGCTTATTCTTTTTTTATTTATTCATGATAATCCATATTTTCTTTAAAATAAATTTCCTATGATTAAATATATCATAAATGAATAAAAATCTAAACAAATAATCCAGAGGGGTGGCTCAATGGCAATTTTGAACCGATAAAAATTGAAAGTCCATAGGTTGTGAGTTCGACTTAGTATGGGCATTAATTCCTTTGGGCCAGCCACCCGAGGGCATACCCTCACTTACCCGATGTATGTGATATGCGGGTGTTACACGAGCCTGAGAAAGCGACCCACACACCATGGCCCAACCTCTGGCTCTTCCAATCCCGATCAATAAAAAAAAAAGAATAATGTGGAAAATGACCTCAGCTTGGAACCTCATATCGCACTTCTTGACGTGGAAGTATGATCCAGCTTAAAATCACACCAATAAAAAAAAAATATTCTAATGAAAATGAATAAAAAGGGAATTTCGCTTCCCAAGTTTCCATGTACTTTCATAAGATTTATTAGTTATGATTGCTATAATAACTCCTTTTCAAACAAAGAGTGTGGAGTTTCTTCTTGGGAGGTGGGTTCCACCCTTCAAAGTCTATTAATTATTTCATACCAAATGAATAAAATCTCATTTAAATTACACGCTACATTTTCTTTAACCATCAGAACTGTTGAATCTTGAAAAACCATTGGAATCGTTGAATCCTGATTTTAAGGATAAGAAATATAATAGGGGCTAGAACCCACATTATAGTTTGATTACTAGTTCATGATTGGGGGAGCAGATCATCTATAACGTGATTCTTGTGTAGTGCTTTGTAGCTCTTATCAACGTTTGAGGGTGTGCCTGTTATCAATACGGTTGCATGCAAAAATTTTAAATTTAGGAGTTCTATGTCCATCCATTTTCAACACTTGATTAAAGAAAAAAAAATTTGTTTGAAAATTATTTTTTTCTTTTAAAAAAAATCTGATCCAAACCATGAATCCAAGAGGACTATGTTGTTTTTTCTTTCGATGTGATCTTCTAAGGACTAATGGACAAGAACTACTGAGAGTCGCAGGAGAAACAGGCCACAAGGGATCTGCTCCCCCTGATTGTATCTTACATCTACCCTATGTGACCTTTAAATGTTGGATTTAACACAAGGACTATGCGGAGGGAATAAACGAAATGAAAACACTCTCTACATCAAATAGACGATTGAGATGCTACAAATACCAACTAAAAATTATATCTTACTAATCCTTAGAAATCCTATATTGAACTTGTAGATGCATTTTCTTCCACTACATTAGGATTTGCGACGATATCTTACAGTCTCCACTCCTCGTACCCTTGGGTGTGCTTGCAACAACACTTCTCTGACGTCTAAGTTGGAACCTTAGTACAAAAAATGATGTAAAGTTTAGAGGGAGAGAATCTCATACCTTTTAGTATTTCTATCCAAGTATTTATAAACGTGAAACCCTAGGATCCTTTTCAACCCTCTTTCTAATTTTATCCTTCTCTATTTTAGTAAGTGGATATCAATTAGGATTTGGATTGATTAAGTCATTCTATCACGTAATCTTAACCTGATATTCCCTCGATTAACCGAGTCCCGAGCCCATGATTAATTTGCAATTGAGCCATCGAGCTTACCCTCAGATCTCCACGTTTAACCCTGAATCCTTAGGTGCCATGTGTCATATTTTGGTACCCAACGAAAAATATCCTCTACAGAACTCTAGAAAAAAAAATTCTTATAAAAAAGTCAATTTAAGATTTCACAAAATCTTGAATGACAAATCACATAAAACTTAGCAAAGATATTTTTGTGTGATTGGTTGATTTGGGATTCTATGAAATCTCGGGCAAATTTTTTTCTCATTTGATGGAGAGCTTCAATGGTGGGTTGAGATACATATGTACGCATAATGGGAAATTAAAACCTAGCATGATTTTAAATTTCGTCTAAAACTAAGATGACTCGCTCAAATCATCTCTATTTCGTCCAACAACGAGCCCGATCTACACAGCGTCTTAGACTTCATATCATCTTGCGAGATAAACAAGATGACTTTCAAAATATTTTAAAAATCTAAGACGAATTTATAAAACTTGACCGAGTCAACCGGAATTTTGATAAACATAATTAATTTTTTTAGATTAATTTAAATGTTTGTTATAAATAAAACTTGATTTAATGACTAAACATCTTCTAATCTATTTTGTTTTATTGAAAAATATATAATTATTTTCATTTAAATATATATGAATTAATAATTTTTAACTGAGTTAAATGATATATCTCATTCGAGATGGTTTGAGTCATCCGAGACAATGCGATCTTGTCCATGAACAAGACGAGATAAGATGTCAAAACGAGTTTTGATACCATGAAATTTGAAATCGAACCGACTAAAATATGGAACTTGAGCCCACATTGAATCGGGAGCGGATCCTCTATTGTACATTTTCCTTAGGGTAAATTATACTTTGACCTCCCGTAATTTGGCATAATTTCATATTGACCCCGTAACAATTTGATAATTGCACTTACCTCCCTTTTAGTTGTCTAAGGGACTCATTTAAAAACTAATTAAAGACCATTTTACTCTTTCTAAAGTTTTATTTTTCTTGATAAACAAATATATCCCTGTGAAAAAATGGGTTCATACATAAAATTGAGAATGCTTAGATGAGAGCATTTTTAATTATCACTTTAAAAGTATTCTTTTAATTAAAAAAATATATATAAATAGTAAAATAATATTTGAATTTTAACACCGTTAGTGAAATGGGAGGTAAGTGCATTTATCAAACTACAGGGGGTTAAAGTATAATTTACCATTTTCCTTAGAGTTGTGATTTTCTAACTTGAGTATTTTCACTTGGTCTGACATGGCAAGGGTATAGAACTGTTGATCGGTTTTTCAGGATGCTTCGGGACACATAAGAAACTGATCAATGGTTTTGTGCCCTTTTCATGTCAAACCGAGTGAAAATCCTCAAGTTAGAAAATCATTAGCCCCTCATGGTTCCTATAGTGACTTTTAAGCAGTAGAGGTTGAAAGTCTAACACGTTAGCCTTGAAAGGATTATGGTTTGGATTAGATTTGAAAAAAAATGAAAACAAGAAGGACAATTTTTTTTAAGCTTGATGAAGGTTTGGAAGATGGGTATAGTACAATTCTAGAACTCAAAATTTTTTTAAGAGTCTTGATGAATGCACGTAGTTGGGTACGCAATTGATGTGGCAAGGGCATAGATTGATTTCATAGGGATACATGAGAAAAAGATGTGTGATTGTGTGCCCTTGCCATGCAGCCACGTACCCAACCACGTGCCAAGACCGCATGGATTCCTCGTTATTCTTTTTTTTTTCAAAGAATGATATTTTAAAGGGGGCGGTTCGAGGGACATATGTAAAAATATATGTAAAAACAATGATTTTTCAACATATGGGTTAGAGGTTTTGGATTGAGCTGATTTTTTGCAAGGATGGTCACTAGGATGAGAAGATCATCCTCACAAAAAATCAGCTTAATCTGAAACTTCTAAATCCATCAAAAGTGATTTATAAATTATTGACAAAAAATCGACAGACCTAAATCACTTTTAATGGGATTAGAAGTTTCAGATTGGACTGATTTTTTTCTTTTTTCTTTTTGGATGATCTTCCCATCATAGAGATCATCCTCACCAAAAATCAGTTCAATCCAAAACTTCTAACCCATATTTTAAAAATTTATTAATGTTACATTGTTTTTACATATGTTTTTTCATATCCCTTGATCCATTCCCTATTTTAAGTACTTGAGACATGATTCTCTCTAAACCGTCGAATGCCACTACAGGGAACTGTAAGTATAACGTATTACAATTGAACCCGAGCTTAATGTGAGAAAAAATTGAAATATCAAGTTGGGGCAGCTCCATTTCACATCCTGCATTGAGGTTGGAAAATTGCTATACGAAAGTTGCTCATATAATTGAAGCCTAAGTCAACTTGTGCATTTGACGGGGACTCCGAATTCTTTAACCTTTGCGTTGTTTGAAAATTCTACAAGCCGTCTTACTCATTCAAAATTAATTTACTATTAATCGTTCTGTCTTCCCTTCTTTGCTTGGAATTTTGTTTTCATCACAAACCTCTCCTTCAGAGTTTTCTTCTTTTGTGATTTTTCTTGAGAATGAATCTCAACTTCATCCCATCTTCCTTCCTCTTCCTGATCTTGATCATTGTGGTGATCGATCTCCCGCTATCATTATGCCAAGATGATCCAAGTTACACCAATTGCTCTCAATCATTCCAATGTGGCAATATACAGCGTTTTATCAATATCCATTTTGGGGGAACGGAAGAGCGGAATACTGCGGCCGATCAGGTTTCGAGCTCAAGTGCCAAGATAATATTACTCAAATTGAGATTATGAATGAAACATACCGCGTTTTAACAATCAATCCAAATGATGAGATTATGACAATCGCTAGACTTGATTTATGGGACGATGTTTGTCCTTCTCGATTCGAGAACGCTACACTGAATTTCAATCAATTTCAATATTCTCCAGGTGTGGTGAACCTTACCTTGTTATACGGTTGCCCTCCCAATATGTCAACTTCTCAGTTTACTTGCCCAATAAGCGGTAACAATAATGATAGTGTTTACATCGATCCCTCTGGCTTCATCAATATTCCACCAGGTATGCAAAATCAAACGACATGTAGTATTAGAATCGAAGTTCCAGTTCTTCAAACAGCTGCTGACAGCCTGCGTGGAGGAGCTGTAGCCAATCTTCCTCAAGTTTTGAACCAAGGTTTTGATGTGATATATGATGGAGGTGATGCCATACCCTGTAAGCAATGCACGGATTCGGGTGGGTATTGCGGTTTCTACTCCGCATCAAATCGATTTACATGCTTCTGTCGCAATGGGCCTAATCAAGAGAGTTGTTCTGATTCTAATTCAACAGCTGGAGGAGGAGGAGGAGGTATGTCTATATTTCCTTTTGTTCATTTAATTTCCCAACTCCTAATCCCACCTCATTTACCCATCACCATATAATTATATGATACCAAGACTTTAACTCATTGGATTAGTTTGGATGAACATAGAGAACACCATCTGAGTTTGCAAATGTAAATTCCCATTAATCCCCAAAACATGTTCATACCAATCATCAGTTTTCAACAGTGGTTGGATTCCATCTTGGATCGGTTTTGTATTTGTTTTTTTTTTTTTTAACCGATATCAAAAAACAATTATTTTAAGAGGCCACCGAGTAAGTTTGCAAATGTAAATTCCCCTTAATCCCCAAAACCTGTCATACCAATCATCAGTTTTCAACAGTCGTCTGAGTCGATCTTGGATTGGTTTTGTATTTATCTTTTCTTTTTGCTTTTTCTTTTTCTTTACCGTTATGAAAAAGTAATTATTTTTTTAATTAGTTTATATAATAATAAGAAGAAAAAAACATGTAATTATTTTTAAAATCTAGGAATATTATTAGGGACCTCAGATTAATATTTATGACGTGTGGAGGAGGAGGTACATCTATATCCTGTTTTGTTCAATAAATTTTCAAATACCTAATGCAAGTGATTTCAACTCTGGACTTAGGGATGTACAAATTACCCATTATCCTAAAACGAACTGGAATCAAACCCAAATTGAAACCTGAATGGATCAAATCGAAATTGAACCAAAAAGTTTAGGTCTAGTTTCGATTTCCACTCCTGAAAATCGAATTGAACCTGAATTGAATCAAATTAAGTCTCGAAAACTGAATCGAAAGTTGAATTATAATAATATGTTTTTTTTTAATATTAGTTTTAGCACAAATTATAACTTGGCGAGTTAGTGGGACGTGGTGGTTTTGTCACATCTTTGGTTTGACTCCCTTAGAATCCTTTCGTTTAGAAATATTTCAAAATCAAATATTTGAAATTTGCTTATACCCAAACCGAACTCAGAACCAAAGAATACCCAAAAAATTGATTTGATCTCGATTTTCATTCTAGCCGTTGGAAGTTAAACTTGAACTCAGAAATTTAGGGTCGATTTCAGTTTCAGCTTTACCCGAACCGATCCTGAAATTTCGGTTCGGGTATACCCGTATGTACATCCCTATCTGGACTATATTACCAAAGTTATGCAGTTCTAACAAATCGATCGACTCAGAGACCATCAATTGAGTTTGCAAATTTAACTTGCCACCTTTCTTCACCTAGTCGAAAAATCAATTCATATTTCATACCAGTTAGGTTTCAGAACTCGTCCAAGTCAATCAGCTTGGGTCGGTTTGGTAATTTATTGCCCAATATGAAAAAATCAATTATTTCAAAAATTACTTTTAATAAGAAATTTTTTTTTTTTTTTTTTTTTACAATCTGAACATACCCTTATTAACATTGTTTTAATACTATTTATTGGGTCGATTTGTTGGAGTCATTTTCCACTGGTTTAAGATTATTTATTAACATATATTTTTACTTAAATAATTATAATCTTTTATAAAATAAGATCATAAAATAGCAAATTCTCACACCAAAGATCATATTTCCACTTAGATGATACAAATATTTAGATCATTTAAATATAGTAATTCTATTAAAAGATACCACAACGAATTGACTCACCAAATTTTATTGAAAATTTCATTCATGAAGAATACAAAAATACTATGCTGAATCATGTTAGTCCCAGAGGATTTCTAAAATCATACTTGTTAATTAATTTCATATAAATTTGAACCTACTTGATTCTAAGAGATTCTGACTCACTGATTCAGATTTGATCAACCGGTTCAAATTTGGACATATGTGAATCCAATCTCAAAGTTTGGTACTCATAACTAAGGGGTGCAACTTTGGTCTGGTTGAAACTGAGAAGTGAATCAAACCTATAGCTTTGGGATGGTTTGATTCAGTTCGGTTTGGATCCAATTACATTTTTGTTCTAGGTAAACAAAAAGGAGAACTGATCAATTTGATTTGAATCTCGGATCAAGACTAGTATAGAACCAATCCAAATTGAGAACTGGCCCTTATTTATATATATATATATATATATGGATTAGGATCCGTATACACATAAAGCTACAACGTGTTTTGTCTTATATGGGCAAAAATATTTGGAATGGGCTGATTTTTGGTGATGATGATCTCTATGGTGAGAACCAGCCCTTATTTATATATATATATATAGGGAAATGTTCAACAACAAACATTTTGACAAAACATTTTTCAAAACATGGGTTAGAAGTTTTGGAATGGACTGATTTTTGATGAGGATGATCTCTACTCATCATCACCAAAAATCAGCCCATTCCAAAACTTCTAACCCATCAAAAATGGTTTACAAAAAATGGACGGTCCACAATTTTTCAACTTGAAAACATGGGATTAGAAGTTTTGGAATGAGCTGATTTTTGGTGAGGATGAGATCATCCTCATCAAAAATCAGCCCATTCCAAAACTTCTAACCCATGTAGGACAAAAATGGTTGGCTAAAATGTTGGCAAAAATGTTTGGTGCTGAAAGGGACTCATATATATATGGGTCCCGTTCCCCACCCTAAGCTTTACCTTACACTTTAACAAACATGTTTTGTCCTACATGGGTTAGAAGTTTTGGAATGGGCTGATTTTTGCTGAGGATGATCTCTATGGTGAGGAGATCATCTTCACCAAAAATCAGCTTATTCCAAAACTTCTAACCTTATCAAAAATGGTTTACAAAAAATGGACGGTCCACGATTTTTCAATTGGTAAACATGGGGCTAAAATTTTTGAAATGGACTGATTTTTAGTGATGATGATCTTCTAATCATAGAGATCATCCTCACCAAAAATCAGCCCATTCCAAAACTTCTAACCCATGTAGGACAAAACACGTTTGTTAAAGTGTAGGGTAAAGCTTAGGGTGTTGAACATTTCCCTATATATATATATATAGGGTCCCGTTCAGCAACAAACATTTTGGCAAAACATGGGTTAAAGGTTTTGGAATGGGCTGATTTTTGGTGAGGATGATCTCTACGGTGAGGAGATCATCCTCACAAAAAATCAGCCCATTCCAAAACTTCTAGCCCCATGTTTACAAGTTGAAAAATCGTGGACCGTCCATTTTTTGTAAATCATTTCTGATGGGTTAGAAGTTTTGGAATGGGCTGATTTTTGGTGATGATGATCTCCTCATCGTAGAGATTATCCTCACCAAAAATCAACCCATTCCAAAACCTCTAACTCATATTTTGAAAAATGTTTTGCCAAAATGTTTGTTGCTGAATATTTCCCATATATATATATAGGGTGGCATTTGGCTCACAATCTTATTCTCACAAAAGTTTTGACCTATGTGACTTAAAAGTTTTGGATTTGACTGATTTTTTGTGAGGATGATCTCTTTATTTTTGTGAGGATGATCTCTATGATAAAGAGATCATCCTCACAAATAATCAACTAAATCTGAAACTTCTAAATCCATCAAAAATAGATTAAAATTGTGAGAGAGATTTATTATATATGAATTATCTTAAGAGTTAGGACATAGATTAATGTATTTTTTTTTTCTTTTTTTTAATTGTTATGGATGAATTGATTATCTTTGATGGATAGGTTAATGATTTATTATACTAAATTTTATGTTCATTATATATTTATTTTTTCATTAAAAATATGTTAGTAATATATATGCTACTTGCTTGCAATTTATAAAATATTGGCAATCCGTAGAATCGAGTCAAATAAACCGGACCATAACTCGGTGCCAAACCAAACCGAACCAAGTAGCACCCCTAGTCATAAGCATGCTGCGGACCCGCAATTTCATATCTCTAATGTGTTAGAGAATAAAGATTCCATGATTCAAGAATTGAATCATTCAACGAGTGGTACAGGTCCAAGTCTCAAATGATTTTGGTCACTATATTTATGTTTTAATCAATTAGAAACTCTTATAGTCCGCTTGGATACACTTGAAAATGTATTTTTTAATTGTTTTTTTTTTTTTTTTTTAACTTTAAGTGAAAAGTTAAAATGTTTGTTTTGATTATTTTTAAAAGGCAAAAGAATCTTAATTTTTTAAAAGGTAAAAGAAACCCACTTTTTACTTTCTAAAAACTATTTTGTTCGACAATTACTTTCTACTTTGTATCCGAACTGGACCTTAATGGCATCAAACAATTGGTTGATTATGTAGAAACAGTACCTTCTCAAGAGCGACCTATTAAATTGTGGGTTGCGTCATAAGATTGATTAAGTCAACGAACCATACCATACAAGGTTGGTTGGTGAATATCTATAACAAGTGTTTTACGAAATCGGACTTCTGGATATTTAAAATTATAATTCTAGTTATATATTTGTAAAAATTATATATAGGGATTTGTTCGGCAATCAACATTAAGGAGTCAACCTTTTGTCTTATATGGGTTAGAAATTTCATAATGAGCTAAATCATTTTAGGATGATCTTTATTATGAGGAAATCATTCCCACAAAAAAAAAAGTTTCATTATGAAACTTTTAACCTCATTAAAAGTGATTTATTAATTAACTGTAAAAATTGATGGTCCACAATTCTTCAACTTGTAAATTACTTTTGGTGAAGTTATAAATTTTAAATTGGGATAATTTTTTGTGAGAACGATCTTCTCATCATAGTGATCATCATCCTAATACAAAACTTTTAACCCATATAAAACAAATTTTGACTAAAAAACGAAACCTTATATATATATATATATATATATGGGACAATCAATGGCCATGTAAGAAATAAAACATTGTGCCAAACATTTTTTAGTATATGGGTTAGAAGTTTTGGAATGAACTAATTTTTTGTGAAGAGATCATCTTTACAAAAAGTCAGCCCATTCCAAAAATTTTAACCAACGTATTGAAAAATGTTTGTCACAATTTTTTATTTCTTATTTGGCCCGCAAATGTTCTTATAAATATAGAGTGTTTGATTGATAATTTTAGGATGACAATGTTAGTTGACAAAATATGTTGTATATGGCTTAAAAGTTATCTATAGAGATCATCCTTACCAAAAAACAGTCCAATCCAAAACTTTTAAGCTATATAAGACAAATTTTGTCAACCAACGTTGTCATACTAAGATTGTCAGCCGAACACTACCAATTTCAAAATATGATGATATATACATGGGTTGGGATCTGTAGACTCATGAAAATGAACTCATATATTCACACACAATCTTGATCGTGTATTTGTGAGATCCAACAATTTAGATGTATCTTAGAGATTAGTAATATATTCTTGAAATACATCTTTTATCCCAACCTTGGATCTCATATATACATGGTTGGGATTGTGTGTGAACATATGAGTTCACATTTCATGAGCCTACGGATCCCGACCCTACATATATCTATATATATATATATATATAGATATAGGTTGGGTTTCGTAGACAACATTCTAGACAACGTGTTTTATCCTATATGGGTTAAAAGTTTCGGAATGGACTGATTTTTTATAAGGATGATCTCTATGTTTAGGGGATCATCCTCATAAAAAATCATCATATTCTGAAATTGGTAGTTTCATTTTACAAGTTGAAGAATCGTGAACTATTCATTTTTACCGTTAGTTTGTTACCACTTTTCATAGGGTTAAGTTTTAGAATTTGCTAATTTTTTTAAAGATGATTTCCTCACCATAGAGATCATCCTCAAAAAAAAAAAAAAAAAAAAAAAAATATATATATATATATATATATATATCAACCCATTCCAAAACTGTTTTTTCATATAGGACAAAACTTTGTCTACGGAATGCTACCCTGTATATATGGGTTGGGTTATTTTGACAAAATCCTAGACAACATTCTAGACAAAGTTTTGTCTTATATGGCTAAAAAGTTTCAGAATGGGCTGATTTTTTGTGAGGATGATCTATATAGTTAGTAGCTCTTACTCACAACAAATCACCTCAATTTGAAACTTTTAGCTCATATAAGAAAAAGTGGTTTGTCTAGAATGTTGTCTAGGATTTTGTCAAAAGAAAATATATAGGGTCAGGTTCCGTAGATAACATTGTAGACAATGTGTTTTGTCCTATATAGGCTAAAAGTTTCATAATGGACTGATTGTTTGTGAGGATGATCTCTATAGTGAGGAGATCATCCTCACAAAAAATCAACTCATTCTAAAATTTCTAGCCCCAATGTACAAGTTGAAGAATCGTGGATCGTTCATTTTTTTCCCATTAGTTTGTAATCACTTTTCATAGGATTAGAAATTTTAGAATCGGCTGATTTTTTATGAGGATGATTGTCCTCACCATAGAGATCATCCTCACAAAAAAGCAGCCCATTCTGAATGTTTTCATATAGGACAAAACGTTGTCTATGGAATGTTATCCATAAATATATGTTGTCTAGAATATTCCCTCCGGTCCGTTCCCGGGTTGGGTTAGGGGAACATCCAAGCGATTGCTTTCGCGGATCCAAACGTGTTCACAGGAAGCACAATAAGAATAAGACCAATAGAGACTTCATAAGGGACCATTTGAGCTGCAGATCGTAATGCTCCTAGAGAGGCGGAAGCAGTCGCTTCTAGGACGAAGCCGAGCCGATACGATAGGCGGGCGAAGGGAGCGAGACCAAGCCGAGCCACTAGTGGAGTGGCGAAGGAGGCCTACTATACGTATACTCGATTAGTAACCGGTGAAAGACCAAGAAAAAGAAAAACTACACCAAATTTCAGTGAACTATTGAAGCTATCAGTGTGATTGATCAGACAAGTACCAAGGGCTTTCGGTAGCCTTCTTTCATTTCCGAATTTGCTTGCGACAAGTCCGTGCATTAGTATGAGTTCGTTGACCGCGTAAGGGCGATCCATCTTGATGACATGTGTAGCGTTCGACTGAAAATCTTATGACCACAAAGTTGGTTGACAAAATTTGTCCTATATGGCTTAAAAATTTCGAATTGGACTGATTTTTTGTGAGAATAATCCTCACAAAAAAATCAGCTCAATCTGAAACTTCTGACCCCATCAAAAGTGATTTATAAAGTTGAAGAATTGGGAACCATCGATTTTTATTGTAAATTTGTAAATTACTTTGGATGGGGTTAGAAGTTTCAGATTGGGCTGATTTTTGTGAGGATGCTCTCTTCATCATAGTAATCATCCTCGCAAAAAATCAGCCAATTTGAAACTTTTAAGCTATGTAGGACAAATTTTATCAACCAACATTATCGTCCAAAGACTGTTAGCTAAACACTACATATATGTGTGGTGGGGGGGGGGGGGGGTGGTTGGGATCCGTTGACTCATGGGAAAACACATGATCTCAACTGTTTAAACATAAAATCCAACAATTGAGATTTATGCTCGAAATAAATATCTTCGAGATTTGTGTTATCTAGATCAAAGTTAGCAATTCGGTGTATGGGAAAAATCATTACAGGATTAATTCAACTACAATTTAGAATATAGATTTAGTAGTTCGTTTAAAAATTCGGTCAAAATTCGAACAGCAAAAATGCGATAGGAGAACGGTTTGGGTATAATTCGACTTCAATATTTTAAAAAACTTTCAAAATTTTGTGTGTATACATATTAAAATTTTTATAGTACTCATATTCAAATATATAGAAAACTCCCCTATCCTTTTAAGATTTATTATTTTTATATCTTATTTTTTTTAAATCACTATTAGAACCTTTCATCTTTGAATTTTTCCTTGGTAAGTTAAGAACATATAATATTTTATGCATGTATATTAAACACTTAAGCCTTATTATAAATCAATAACACATGGGTACCTTTACCCATATTCCATTTTAATATTTATTCGGAGAGAAGATACATAAGAAGAGTGAAAAACCTAACCGTTGATTAATAATTGTGGGATTTGATAACAAATTCATGTGATAACAATCAACAATTAGTGATTGTCTAACAATGAAACCTTTAAGTGTAAAGAGAGAATAATGAAAATATTATCATATAATATTGAGATATAATTTTTTATTATAAAAGTATGGGTTAATTTGTGTTTTTAACCCTCTTTGCATAAAGTATTTTTGATTTGCTTAATTCGGCAAAAGAATAAATCGTTAATGATTCAAGAAGGATTAAAACGTCAAGAATTTTTATAGGATTTGAATTGGATGAAAGTTAATTGTTTTGTGTATCATTCGCAAAATTCGGGTATAATTCACGAATTATTTAAAGAATTACTAAGTATGATCTAGATACATATAAATCCCGACAGTTGGATTTCATGTTTACACAGTTGAGATCATTTGTTTTCTCATGAGCCATTTTTCAAGAATAACCGGAGCCCGACCCTATCTATACTGGTCAATAACTTTTTCGAAGAAAATCAACACTTGAACAAATGCAAAACAAAGTTCAAATTTTGAAATTTGAATATAAGCAGTCCAGAAGAAATGAAAATTTTAATGTGCTTTATTTATCAACATTTTCATATTCAGTTAAGAATTGTAATTTCATTACATTATTCTTTCTCAATTAAGCCTCTTTAACACAACGGTATAATCTGTGCAGGATCCAAGAAGCTGGCAAAACAGATTGGGGCAGGTATGATATCCATCATTTTATATTGTTTCAGTTCTGACCCAAAATATAAGGATTTTTCTAGCATCAACCCACGTCTGAGGCTCTCCATTTAACACTCAATTGAGACTGAAGGATTTTCATTTTTCTAGAAATCAAGAAATATTTCCTTACAAGTGATGTGAAAAATCTTTCATTTTGAGACCATGGCTAGTGTTTTTCTCTTTAAATTATTCCTCAAAGCAAATTATATTTTCTTGTGAAATGTTCCCTTAACCAGTCCCCCCATTAATGTCTATATGTCGAAAGTAAGATGTTTACCTATGGGGATTTTGACATTGATTCTTTTGTAATCATGCATTTTTTTTTGGGTAACTTTGTAGTGGTTATAATTATTATAAACTTATTTTTCATCTAAGCAAAATGCTTAATTATTATTATTATATATCTGAAGTAGTATTCTTTTTATTTACAGATATTAATTTCATGGTAGAAATATCTAAAAATTGTAAGCATATTTCTAATATTCATTCATCATGCTCACACAACTATTAATAAGGATCAAGCGGTAATCAATCATTAATTTTCAACCATGAATGACTCTAGGATGAATAATTGGATTAAATTTGATAACCAAATCTATATCCTATCAATTATTTAGGAGTGAATTGTTACATACCTGGAACGGAAGTTGTAGATGCAAATTTTCGCTCTACCTCAATATTTCCCTTGAAAGCTCTTAGCTCGGTGGGGGGCCTGTGATAGGACCACTCCGACGATCATGTTAGGATTAGTGTCAAGCTAATAAAGAGTTCTCAAAGAAGATTTTTTCTAACCTTTGACATGAGTTGCAACCTGCTATTTATAGGGGTCTGATTGATGGATTTCCCAAGATATTTTCAGTGATTTCTCTCAGAGTTGTTGCAACTGCTCTCTAACCTAACAGCCGCAAGAGTTTCCACGACTACCCTTTTAGGTCTGAGGCAGTTGCAACCGATCTGTCAGGCTAAGAGTTGTCACATTTATTTTGTCAGTGATAGCGCAGTCAGGCTAAGAGTTGTTACATTTGTCTTGTCAGTGATAATGTTGTCACGCCTGCCATATCAGCTCCAAGTGACCCGACCTGTATTCTAAGCTCGGTACACTTTCATCTTAATACAGTGGATCGATAACTTTTTCTCTTAGTTGCCACGTGTCAATAGCTCTGAGAATTACACTCCACAATACCCCCTTTCGAGGTCTGGGATATATATCCGAGACCCCAAGAAATACTCTGGTTGACACATGAAAATCTTCAATTGGGTGTTTGTTTGACCTGACCCATTAATTGCATTGATTTATGACGTCCGACCACACACTTTTCGAGGATGACGGACGTTATAATTGCCTTATTGAAGTGTGTTCCCGTCTGTTGATTTAAGCAGTGCAATTATGTGCCGCCTACATGTGGCACATTGTGAATGGTTGATAACACACGTGTGTTCGTACGATCGCCTTATTTCTAATGCCATTGTAGACACGGGATTTCGTCATTACGATGACCACATCTACAATGGTTTGGAGTCGCCACCATTCATTTTTGTAAGTGGGTGTGAATGATCACCCGATGTGCATTTTTTAGAAAATGTGACATTTTTGACATTTAGTGACTCTCGATGGATAGGAACTAATCGAACCTTGAGATTCGGGGTAAGCGGCTCAGTTGGAGAAAAGGGAAGGTGTTAGGCACCCTTTTCTCCCCACTAAATAGTGGTCACCTCAACTCAACTCAGTCATTTTAATCGAAAATACAATAGTAAAAATAAAGTGCCACGTGTTGATAATGTGTACCCTAAGTAGGGATTTATTTTTGGCTTGATTATAGGATCATCCCATTGAAGGGGATGATCCTTATAAACCTTTGCCTTGAGAAGAGAGGAGGGGGATAATAGAAGAGGGAGGAGGAGAGGGTAGAGAGAGAGAGAGGGGGGGAGATTGCCTTGAACCCACCTTGAAGCTTCTTTCTTCTTTTCTTCTTCTTCTTTGATGTCTTCTAAGGTCCTTAGTAGTTTAGGAAAATGTTATTTTTTTTTGTGTAATTAAAGGAGTAGAGAAGAGATGAGAGAGGTGAATGGAGTATAGTAATTTTTTTTGTGAGACTTGGGGGAGAGAATTAGGAGTATTTTTGTAGTGAGAATTGAGAATAATGGTTGGTATTAAGAGTTGGGGAGAGAATTTTTTGTAGTTAAAAGTTGGGAGCCATTTTTGGGAAGAGGAAGAGGGTATTTATAGATGTTGAGGAGTTATTTTAGGGATATAATGGGGTGAAATGAAGAAAAAGGATAGAATGGTTATGAGTTTGAGAGAGAAGTAGGTGTAATTTAGAGGAGATTGGAGGGTATTTAGGGAATGGGGGTTAAATGGGTGAGTTTTGACCCAAATGGTTTGGATCCTACCCAACCCATTTGGGTGGAGTGTTTGATGAGGTGAGTTTAAGATGGTGGTTGTGATTAAATGGTATTTGATTTAAGAGAATGGAGAATTTAAAGAGGTGGTTGATGATATTTTGGGAGGGTGAGGGAGATGATGCCATGTGTCAAAGTGGGTGAAAATGAAGGGTTGAGATAGATTGATGGGAGAGGTTGAGTGTTTGACTTGAGAGGATGGTGTAGGTTTAGGTTGTAGATGTAGGTTTGTAGGGAATGATGAGGGTAGATTAGGGGAGGTATAGGTTAGGGGTATGGGTAGATGTGTTTGATTTGAGAGAAAAGGTGATGGGTTGATGTGTGGGTAGATGGGATTTAAAGCAAATTAATGGGGTAGGTAGTTGGGTGAGGGAGGTGAGATGGGGTGATGACATTTGTCATCTTTGATTATCAAGATGGTGATTGGTTGATGTGGGTAGTGGTTGATGGGTTAGGGTTGTGGGTTGGATATGAATTGGATATGGATTTGGGCGTAGGGGCTTTAGAGTGTTTTGAGCTTGGGTTATGAAATGATTTTGGATTTTAGGAATTGGTTAGGGGTTATTTTGGAATGGATTTTGAGGGTGTAGGTTGGTATTAGATTTTTAGGTGATGTGAGATTGAGTTTAGGTTAAGGGGGAGGTGAGAAAAGTGGATTTTGAAGAATTGAGGGTTTATGAGCCTTAGGTGGGTTTAGATTTTTTTTGGATTCGGAGATGGAGCGGTGGAAGGTATAGGAGGTGGTAGGCATCCCAAGTCTCGTTTTTTTAATTTTATTTATTTTTTTGAGATTTTTGAAATCATTGGTTTGATCGAGATGCCACGTGTTGGCAAATCGGACTTTTTAGGCCCGTTGGTGAACTTTATCGAAAATTTAACGTTTTTGATTTTGGAAGCGGAGCAGTGAATATTGGGAAAGCGTAAGGTAGGCCGAGTCCTTTTGGTGGCCTCCTAAACCATTGAGAGGTCTTAGGAGCCTCGGTTTGGTCAAAATGTCACTTTTCAATGACTTGGGCCCTTAAGGCCCGTTGGCCCATTTATTTGGAAAATCTGTATTTTTGGGCCTTTTCGAGTAGTGGCCCGTTCAAATTGGGGTGTCTACAGCCATTAAATGCTATGTTGTTCTCATTATTGTTTCGTCTCTTGAGGGGATCCTGGCCGTTGATCTGGGTTCATATCCTGAGGCTTCTCAAGCATATATATACCCCATTCCCTTTCATTTTTCAGTTTTACCTTTTGGTTTCCTAGTCACTTCTGCTCTCCAACTCTCTCTTGCTCTCTCTGCGCACTTTAGTCCGGTATCAACAAAGCGACTGCTAGCTCTTCAAGTTCTTCCAAGGTCTCTTCGATTTCTTTAAAGGTTAAAGGTCAAGGCCCCCTCCCCTCTCCTCTAAAACCTCTTCTTTTGCTTTTTAGCCTTTGCTATGGCCAGGGGGAAGTTTTATTCCCCTACTCTCCCTCCACTGGATGTAGTCAGGGGTACTTTCGCTATCCCTGATGATATGGGTATATCCTACGCGAATGAACCTTCAACGTCCCGAGATTTCTCCCCAAGCACCATCATGGTACACTAGGGACAACTCAAAGTAGGCCTCCGAGTTCTTTTAAGTAGGTTAACTCAGGAGGTACTGAAATTTTATTAGAGGGCCCTGGACAAATGAACGGGAACTTCTTTCGCCTTATTCATGTTTTTGAGCAAATGAATGAACGACTGGAAGTAGGTATCCAGTTCGGGCTTCCTGACATCAGGGAACAAATTGTCTTCAAGAGGTGCCCAGACATGCAAGGCTTCTTTTACCTTTCAAAGAGGAGAGGGAAGTTGTCCTTGATTGAGCTCCCCGACTCGGATAAGGAGTGATTCTTGTTTTTGATTGAGTTAACTGGTCGGTGGGAAAATGCTCTAGGGGATGAGCTTCCCCCTCTTGCCTTCCACTCCTTAAATCACCAAGGTTGGTACACCTACTCTCCCTTTTTTCTGACTTCCCTCTGTCTCATGAGTTTCATCTTTTTTTTTTTTATTCTAACTTTTAGCTCTCCACTGTTGCAGGCCCAAAGAAAGACACCAGCGCAGGGGACTCAGTAATCATCACCACCCTTCTGTTCAACCCGGCACTGTACCACCAAGCTACAAAACCCTTCTTCCCCTCCAACTAACCCAATTATCCAACCACCGACCCCCAGTCTTCAGGCAACGAAGACATGGCCTTGCGGTCTAACCGCCTAGTTCCCACCATGGACTCCAACTCTGAGGAGGACATAATGAATGTGCCGCCAGTCGACCTCAGGGATGAAGAAGAGGAGGAAGACCATCAACCTTTACTCAAAAGGATTCGGAGGGGATCCAATCCCCAACCCTTGAAGGTGGCCCCCCTTTCCACTCGTTCTTCACCTCGTCCCGCCGCAGGATGCACCAACTTGCCCCCTGCCAAGCCGTCCCAGGCTTCGGCCTCTTTAGTAGGGTTGGAGTAGAGAGAGAACCTCCCCCCTCGCTCTTCGTGGATGGTCAACCCCAGAGTGGGTGGCCATCCAGTTCCCGACCAAAATTTGGCACTATCCGATCCCTAGATTGTGCGCACTTTCTTCGAGTCAATAGCCCTCTCATGGGATTTGGCGATCACAAGCATTAGCTTTATCAAGGATCTGATGAAATTTTTTAATGATACTTTCTGAGCCCTGACCGCGGTAAGGAACTTTAATTGATTTTTCTTTTTATAAATAATTGCTTTAATATCTCCGAGCTCTAACACTTGCCTGAATAAACTTTTTTTTTTAAGTGCAACATGTCGTGGCCAAGCTCTGCTAGTCTAGGGGTACGACGCTGAATGACCTCGACAGAGCGGAGGGTCAGGCAAAAAAATTTCAGTTGGAGAGGGATGCCACTCCAGCAAATTCCTTAAAGCTCCAAGCAAGCTTAGACGACACACTGTCCGAGTTGGAACAAAATAAAGGTCAGCTGGCGTTGGCAAAGGGAAAAGTTTCCTCGCTCGAAGAGCTTCTCAAGGCTAAAGATCAAGAGAAGGAGAAGGCGCTCGAAGAGCAGCTCACTTCCCTTTAAACCCAGCTAGACACCTCGAAGATGGCTTGGGAAAAGGCCTACAATAAGCTCAAAGCCAAACTAAAGAAGGCCGAGTTGTCCAAAAAGAATAATGATACTCCTCTTGAACATACAACTGTGCCGACAACTGAGCAAGCTCTCGATGACGCCAATGCCAGTGTTGATGCTGACGCTTAGATAATTTTTGCTAGTTTCTTGCTTTCGTTTCCAATCTTGTAACTTGTCTTCTATGTAACCGAATTCCCCTATTAATGAAAAAGTGTGTTTTCGTGTTTATCCTTATTTGCAACTTTCGTTTCCGAGGCAAATGTAAATGTGATAAGACTTCTTAGAAGGATTTGATCGAATCGATTTAAGTTGAGTACCTCGGATCAACCTCTTTAACTCATCTAATAAAGCTTAAGTGCCCTGACTTAATCACTTTAACTTAACTAATAAAGTTTAAGTACCTCAGCTTACAACTTCCTTGCGCCTAGTGAAAGGGAAGGCTTTTGCTTCCCAAACATATGACTTGAAAGCTTTTTATAAGAATCTGATAGTACCGACTAACCAATCCCTCTCGTGTCTATTGAGAGAGGCAAGGCTTTTCACTATTCCAACCCCTTGGTAGGGCTCGACGCCTGTAAAAGGCTAAGGCTTTCTGCTATACCAACCCTTCGATTGGGCTCAACACCTGTAAAGGGCCAAAGCTTTTTGCAATACCAACCCCTAGGTTGGGCTCGATACCTATAAAGGGCCAAGGCTTTCTGTTATACCAATCCCTTGGTTGGGCTCGGCTCTTGTAAAGGGCCAAGGCTTTTCGCTATACCAACCCCTCGGTTGGGCTCGGCATCAGTGAAGGGCTAAGGCTTTTCTTAAATGATAGAATGCAGCGAGAACTTGGAGACAAATGATTTATTGATAATATGTTTTGAGGTTAAAGGCATTCCATGGTGCCATGATTACATCCCCTGCTACTATTCTCAAATGATACACTCTCGCTTCTCCAGCTTTATAGACAATGCACGGTCCCTCCCAATTAGCTCCGAGCTTCCCACTATTAAGTTCCCTTGTGTTGGCGAATACTTTCCTTAGTACCATATCCTCGACCTTGAATTCCTTTCTTTGCACTTTTCTGTCGTAAGACCTCTTCAGCTGTTGGTCATATCATGCAAGTCTTTCCAAGACTCTTTCCCGAGTTGCATCCAACTAGTCTAGATCTGTGCTATCATTTCTTTGTTCAGGCTTGTCTCTGCGACTTGCGTCCTGACTGTAGAGAATTGTACCTCAAGGGATGATGACTTCTGTCCCATATGCTAACACAAATGGTGTCAGCCTGGTAGCTCTTTTGGGTGTTTTTCGGTACGCCCACAACACACTATGCAGCTTTTCCATCCATCTCCCCTTATGTTGAGCTAACTTTTCTTCAAGTTGTCGATGATATTTTTATTGGAAGCCTCTGCTTGTCCATTTCCCTGTGGATACCTCAGAGATGACTAGAATGAATGGATCCCATACTCTCTGTAGTATGGCTACACTCGACCTCCTCTAAATTATGTCCCGTTGTCTGAAATTAGTGTATAACGGATGCAAAAGTACGTTATGATGTGTTCCCATGTAAATTTGATGACTTCTTCGTCTTTGATTTGGGTAAGGGGGATAGCTTCTACCCACTTGGTGAAGTAGTCCGTGGCCACTAAGATAAAAAGTTTACCCCCTTTTCTCCGAAGCAGGGCCTTAACGATATCCATTTTCCAAATAGAGAATGGCCAAGGTGCCTTCATCGAGTGAACTCGTTCGCAAGTTGGAGACTCATGTGCTCATACTTCTGATACTTATCGCACATTCTGACATACCTTTTGCATCCTCGGCCAAACGTAACCCTGAGTTATCACTTTGTTCGCGATTAACCATCCTTCCGATTGATTACTGCAAATTTCTTCATGTATTTTTGCCATTATAAGCTCAAATTCCTATATGTTTAGGCATTTCAAGAGTAGTCCTCCAAACGACATTCTGTACAACTCTTTTTCAACAAGCGTGTACCTCTTGATCTGGAAAAGGAGTTTTCTGGCCTCCTTCTTATCATGAGGGAGCATCATTGTTTGGAGGTATTCTACGTACTTCTGCATCCAACTTAGTGATCGGTCGACTAGCAGACACTCCTCATGTTGAGAGTCGATACAAGCTTTCTGCTGATATTCCACGGGTATTGCTCTGACTTTCAAATCTCTGAGCATCGATGTAATGAATGCCAACGAATCAGCATGTCTATTCTCGTCCCTCAGGATCCTGCTTATTCTCACCTCGGTGACAAGTACTTCGCCATTCGTTCATCCTTTGCCTCATATTCTTCCTTGCATTGATTTGTGACTATCTGAGAATTAGTAAATACTGTAAACCTGCCAATCTTGAGGTCTTTCGCTATTTTGAGACTATTTATAACGACTTAATACTCCGCCTCATTATTAGAAGCCCCATACCTGAGCTTCAATACTTTCTCGAGTTTGTCATTGCTCGGGGTTACCAATACTATCCCCATACCCGACCCAGAGTAATTGGATGAACCATCAACGAACATCCTCCATCCTGCTTATTTATTCCAAGCGTTCGTTTCCTCTACTACTTCATCTTCTTCCTCCTCCTCTTTTCAGCCTAGATCTTCGATCGGGAAGTCTACTAAGAAATCTGCCAATACTTGTCCTTCAAAGCTGTTCGTATTTCAAACTGCATATCATACTCCCCTAGAGTTACTACCCATTTTGCCATCCGCCTAGATTTATTCAATCTATACATCATATCCTTCAATGGATGGCCCGTTACTACTTGGATTTGGTGTGACAGAAAATAAGTTCGGAGCTTATGGGATGAATAAACCAAAAACAAATCGACCTTCTCGGTTTCAACTTCTGATGGGGCGAATGCCTTGCTGATGTAATATATTGAATATTCTCGTCCGAGGTTTACCTTAAAGAACACTAAGCATATGGACAACGTAGTGGCTGCCAAATAAATCCCCAACTTCTCCCTTTCTTTTGGAGTGCTGAGGATGGGTGACTGCCCCAAGTACTTTTTCAAGTTATAGAAAGCTACCTCGCACTTTTTGTTCCATGAAAATCCCTTGCCCTTCTTCAGCAAGCTGAACAACAGTTTGTTCGAAACTTAAGAAATGAATCTATTCAAGGTTGCAATTCTTCCTGCTAGAGTTTGCACCTATTTCTAGTTTTTCAGACTCGGTATTTCGATTAGGGATCGGATTTGGTCAGGGTTTGCTTCAATGCCTCTCTTGGTGATATATGCCTGAGAAACTTTTCGGAGGCTACCCCGAGCACCCATTTCTTCGAATTTAGCTTCATCCGATATCCCCTTAGTTGGTTGAACGTCTCATCGAGGTCCCGTAAGTGATCTTCCACACTCTTGCTTTTTATTAGTAGGTCATCGATGTATACCTCGACTATCTTCCACCAGCCTTTGATAGGTCGCCCTTACATTTTTTAGACCGAACGACATAACTTTAAAACAGAATAACTCTTGCTCAGTCGTAAAAGACGTCTTCTCTTAGTCTTCCTCTGATAGAGGGATCTGATTATACCCCGAATATACATCCATGAACGACATTCTCTCGTGCCCCGAAGTTGCATCCACCAATCTATAGATCCTTGGCAAGGCCTTATTGAGATTAGTGAAATCGATGCATACTCTGACATTCCTGTCCTTTTTTGGTATGACGACTATATTCGTTACCCACTCGGGGTATTCCACTTCTCTGATGAATTTTGCTTTCAAGAGCTTGCTAAGTTCTTCATTCATCCCCTACCTCAGGCACAGTGAAAACCTTCTGGGTTTCTACCGAACTAGCCAAAAGGCTTTGTCAACGTTTAATCGATGGCACACAACCGAGGAATCTATCCCAGGCATATCTTCAAATGACCATGCGAACACGTCCTAGTTAACGTCAACTTCATGACGTATCTTCATCACTTTCGCCTTATCTATTGCCTAGACTGTCTGTCTGATTGGTGCCCCCCCGTGATAGTGTGCACCACTCTATGTCCCTCGGGTTCTTGCTGCCTTTCTTACCCGGCCTGCTGAAGTGAAGGTTTTCGACATTTTTCCCTCTGGGCCTCTCGCCTCCTTCTATCTGTAGAAGCCACGTACCTCCTGAGCTTTTAGTCCTCGACCATATCTTGTATGATATGTCATAGCCTGTAGCAATCCTCGGTTGGGTGGTTTTCTGTCCCGTGATATTCACAGTATGATTTTCCCGGCTTCCCTCGATAGTCCCGAGGTGACTGTATGAAGTTGGGATCATTGCGTATGTGCCTTAATATCACTGAAAACGTTTCGTTTAATGGTGTATATACCTGCCTTCTCTTCCATCTTGACTGCTCATTTGGGTCCTGTCGCCTCTTCTTACTACCTCTTTCTCTCAACTCGGTAATTACCTTTTGGGTTCCCTGATCACCCTCACCATTAGCGACTGTCTATGCTTCCCAACCCCTGCTCTTCATCGATTCCTCTACGAGGATGTATTTCTCTACCTTCACATACAAATCCTCGAGCTGCGTGGGATCATACTTTATTAGTGACTCATGTAACTGTGTCCCAGGGATGATTACCACCACATAAGCTGCACACGCGGTTGCCTCGTCCATTCTTTCAACGACTATTGCCTTTGTTCGGAATCGGGTGACAAATGACGGTATGTTCTCGTTGACTTCTTGTCGTAAGTTGGATAGTGTGTTTACCCCAATCTTCTTCTTTCGTAAATGGACAAACTGTCCGACGAACATCTCCTCCAGCTCAGAAAAACACATTACCAACCCAACTGGTATCCCCTGAAACCATGACATAGTCCCATGACTTAAGGTGGACGGGAGGAGTTTGCAAAGTAAAGAATCGTCGCTTTGGTACAAGACCATTAGACTATTATAGTGGAGGACATGGTCCATGGGATCTCTCATCTCGTCGTATGTCTCAAACTTTGGTAAATGAAAGGCTCTCGAGGGGTTCGAGTTCATTATTACTTGTGAGAACGATGCTCCCCTAAGCTCCAGAATTGCATTTCAAGTTTTTTGTAGTTCATCATCCTTTCTTTTCAGCATCTCCTCAACTTCCCCTAGTCATAAGATTACGAACTTCAGAACTCCCTTGCTGTGTCCTTATTGTCGTAGAATCCACAATCCGATCAACCTCAGTTCTCTCCGCTGCTTGGACTGTATGCCCCTGGCTTCCTTCTTCATCTAACCCTCCTCCAGTTTCAGTTCCCTTGCCTAGCTTTTGTCGAAGCTCCTCGTTTTCTCTTCGTATTGCTGTGATCTCATCATTCTACTTCTCTAACCCCTTGTGTATCTCCTCCCTCATTTTTGTTAACAAATGATACATCACAAGCATTGGATCCTGTGGTGATGGGGATGGATATGCCGGTAGGAGGTTTGATGGTTATCCGTGCACTTCACCTCTAGTTCTCACCATAATGGTCGTTTTCTCCTTGTAAGTTTTCCATGAATGGCGCCAAATTGTAGATGCAGATTTTCACTCTACCTCGAGATCTCCCTTAAAAGTTCTTAGCTCGGTGGGCGACCTGCGACAGAACCACTCCGACGATCAAGTTGAATTAGTGCCAAACTAATAAAGAGTTCTGAGAGAAGATTTTTTCTAACCTTTGATATGAGTTGCAACTTGGTATTTATAAGGGTCTTGATTGATGGATTTCCCAAGATATTTTCAGTGATTTCTCTCAGAGTTGTTGCACCTGCTCTCTGATCTGACAGTTGTAGGAGTTGCTACAACTGCCCTGTCAGGTCTGAGGCAGTTGCAACCGATGTCAGGTTAAGAGTTGTCACATCTATCTTGTTAGTGATAGCACTATCATGCCTGTCACATCAGCTCCAAGTGACCTGACCTGTATTCTAAGCTCGGTAGACTTTCCTCTTAGTTCGGTGGATCGGTAACTATTTCTCTTGGTTGCCACGTGTCAATAGCTCCGAGAATTACACTCCACAGAAGCCATTGCAATTATCCAAATATATATACATATAGATATATAGATAATGATCCTCTTGTTGGTGAATAATCTTTATTCTAGACTCACCTTCTCCTCCTTGTCTTCTTTCTTTGGAGTGAAAATTAACCTTGATAATGGAATTTTGGATTCTCACTGAACTCTTTTCCTCTATGCTGATTTCAAGAGAAAAACCCCTAATGCTTTTTTGTGGCGTCCCCAAAATTCTAAAACAAATCCCTAGGATTTGTACTAGGATCTCAAGGCACGAGTTAAATATTCTACCCCAAATGATAATTTATTTTGGCAACATGCTACCAAATAAAATAAACGACTGGAATAAAATGAAGTGGCTTTCCATATTTCTGACGCATAACCCGCTCTCAACAATCAACCAACCATACTTTGCTGGATCACCGGATAAAGATCCACACTGATTGTAGTACCCATACCCTACTGGTATTCACTCACCCAATCAAACAGGTCAATTGCACCAAAGTAACCTAGAGGCTCGTACCATCAAATTACGCTAGCTATTAACTCACCACCACATAAGGAGGTTTGTTGTCTACACTATAGTTCTAAAACTCACCCACACTCAAGGGATCTATTGTTTATTTTGAAACTTCGGGACTCACCCTCACTAAAAGGATCTGTTGTCTTGCATGAAAACCTTGGGAATTACCCTCACCGAGGAGTCTACCTCCTCAACAAGTCCTAGAGACTCACACCATTCAAAGAGCTCTGTTGCCTCATCACAGATTTTGGGTTTCACTAACATATGATGGTGCCATGGAAAAATTAATAAGGTTCACTCTGGGTACCAAACATACACACAACAATACTCACTCATTAAGCACACAAGTCCAATCCAACTTTCAGTTTTCCCAACTTCCTTTATAAATTTTCCAATGAAGCTAACAATGATTTAAAATCAATAACATGTAGAATCTAAGATAATATGGCGTTAAAATTTTATTTTTAAAACACAAAATAAGGCATAAGTGGGGTCCACTTATTAGACCTGCAGGCGGTGGCAAAGGGGGCACTCTTGCTGTGCCATCTCTAGACATAGGGGGTGATACCATTGGAATGTGGGTGGTGGCACCTCGAGGTGTCGCCCATGCTATGAACATTTTTTCCCCAAAAACTGTCTTCAGGTGTTCGATTTAGGTTTCCATTGGTGTATTTATTTTTGGTTCATTGAGAAACTGACTTGTTACCCACCTTAAATCCTACATTGCTATGACGACGAAAAGTCTCCAGGTTCTCGATGTATTTGATGCAATTTGTGTCCTTTACTATTTTATTCGGTTAAGATCATAGATGTTTTTGTTGGGGTTATTTTTTCTTTTACAGCATCTCTAGTTCTTGCTCCTCGGACTTCGAATTTGCTTATGAAGTTTTAGGGTTTTACTAGGGTTGGATTCTTTTCTAGTATTTTGCAGAGAATAAAATAGAAAATTTATAAATTTTGTGTTAAGTGTGATATTTATATTACTTAAAATTATAATTGTCAAAAGGTTCAATTGTTTTGGTTCCTAAGTTTTTCGACGTTCCGATCTTCATTTTTCACAAAGTTATAGTCCATGGTTAATAACTTTTTAGTGCCAATCTAATTGTGTGCCCAAATTTCTACCTTAATATTCAAGCTTTTATGGGTATTGGGACCTCATGTCAGACTCCTCCCAAATTTCTTTCTCAACATTGTGGTGCCTTTATAGTACCTTAACCAAGAGAATGATACATGAGCTCAACTATTTTTCTTTCCCTTCTATAATTTGCACTGGTCCCCCTCGTATGAAATATCCTTCTCCACTATCAATGTTTGCAAGTACACTATGTGCAAAGGGTTTGGTACATACTTCTTGAACATTGATACATGGGGCACATCATGAATTTTGTCAATTAGGGGAGGTAATGCTAGTTTGTAAACGAGCGGTCCAATCCACTCGACAACCTCAAATGGTCCAATATGCCTCAATTTTAGCTTTCTTCGAAGCGTAGACACCTAATTTATAGAGTCGACACCTAGTTTTACGGTCTAAGAACCAAAGATACTCTAAACAGATAAAAACAAAAAATTTACGAAGAAATTACGGATATGAGAATCAAGTTACAAGATTGAAAGGTATTAGGTACCAACCTCGTCCAACGAAAATCGATCTCTACCATTCTCAAAGATTTACATTGCAAAAAAGGGCCTAAATCTAGAATGAAAATAAAAAAGATTACTTGTTTTACCTAAGTGATTGTAGCGATTGATTCCCTCAGAAATTGACTGTGAACATTTTTTGTATGAATTTTCTTGGTTTGTATCTGCCCCTAAACTCGAAGATGAGAAATTGTTTTGATAAATCTAAATGTTTTTCTAACTTTTTTAGTTGTCTTTTAGGATTTCTGCATATTTTTCGGGTTGAAAATTAAGGCTTGGGGGATAGGGTATTGAGATGGGACTAGAGATTTTTTATTTTGGGGGAGTTCGAGAGAGATTTTGACCCATTTCTCTAGGATTTCTGAAGACCTATGAGATTTGGTTGTCTAGTTACCTTTTTATAGAAGTTTTTGACAAGGTTTGAATTAGATTAAGTCTCTTTTGGATAAAATCTATCTCTAACTAATATTCAAGTTGTTTTAGATAAGATTTAAATAGTTTTTATTTGTATTTAATTTAATTGACTTATGTATAATGAATTTTTAATTCTTTAAAGAACCCTCTGGTGGAGGGTTCTTTAATTAAATGAGTCACCACTTGAAATTGGCCCATGATCTTAATTAATTATATTTATTTATTAAAGATTTTTAATTTAATTTATTAAGATTCTAGTTTATATTTATGAAAATTTTTAATTATTAGTTTTAGATTTTTTTAATTTTAGGGATGAAAATTTACCATTTTGCCTTCAAGGAAATTTTTTGTGTTGGATGTCATTTTTTAACATTTAGGGATATTTTAGAATTAATTTTTCGTAAGGAAATAATTGGAAATGTCATTTATGATTTTTTGATGTGAAATGGGTATGGACCACATGAGAGGGTATTTTGGTGATTTTGTCAAAATTTATTGAAATTGGCAAAATAATTTATTTGATTTTAGGTTGTTATTTATGTGTTCAAAAGGGTCTTCCTAAGTGTAATATGATTTCTAGGAGGGGTGTTATGGTGTTAGGGGTATTTTGGTCAATTTTTGTTAAGTTTTCTCATAAAACTTCTTTTAATCTCAAAATGATATTTTCTATGTTTTGAGTCACATTTTCCTAGTGCACTATAGTTTCTGATTTATTAGCGTGAAATATCTCATCTAAGCTTTGGAAATATATCTAGTAACAAATAAAAACCTTTAGAATATTTGTTTATCATCAGAAACTATCGTAATCAGGTTGATGAATTGACTAATCAGGTGAGTGCAAAAATGGGGTGTTTACAATACCTTCCCTTTGTCAACATGTAACCCAATTCAATCCTTGATGCATCCGTATAGATGGTCAACTTTTCTTTGCAACTGGGAAAATCATAATAACTGTTGTAGTCAATCTCTTATTCAATTCTTGAAAAGTTGATTCACACTTCTCATTTCATATGAACTTTTCATTCTTCTGAGTTGGTTTTGTAAGAGGTTCTGCAACCTTCAAAAAACCCTCAACAAATCTTCTATAATACCTTAACATTCCTAAGAAGCTTCTAATCTTTGTTATTAACCTTGGTTGCTTTCAATTGAGAATTGCTTATACATTTGGAGGATCCATTCAAATTCCATTCTTCGAAATCACATGGCCTAAGAACTTGACTTCTTCCATCCAGAAGTCACATTTACTAAACTTTTGGCATAGAGTTTGTCCTCGCTCAACGTCTACAATGCAATCCTCAAATGTTCATCATGATTTTTCCTCATTTTGGAGTAGATGAGGATGTCATCTATGAACAAAATAATGAACTTGTCCAAATACCTCCAAAAAGGTCTATGCATCAAATCCATAAATGTTGCTTATGCATTTGTTAGGTCAAAGGGCAGCACTATATACTCAAAGTTTTGTATCCTGTCTACAAATTAGTCTTCGCAATGTTTTCCTCTTTTATCCTCAACTGGTGATACCCTAATCTAAGGTCAACATTGGAAAAATTGTGGGCACTCTATAGTTGAACAAATAACTCTTCTAGATAGGGTATTTATTCTTAATGATGACTGGGTTCAACATCTTGTAATCAATGCATAGACGAAGTGAACTATCATTTTTCTTTGAAATAGAATTAGAGGTCCCAATGGTGAAAGAATCCATTAGACAAAATCTAACTTCAACAACTCATCGATTTGGGTCTTTTTTGAAATTCTAAATTTTTGTAAAAATTTCATTATGTCTGTGGCACCGATGAAGTCTTCAATCGGTGGCTCTCGGTCGTTGTCAATGGCATCGACATAAACTTCTATAGAACTCAAAGTTTATGCTAATTTTCAATTTTTGAAACCAAAAATTCAATTTTTATTCGCTTAAATCGAAAAGATAAAATTGTGGGTTTTATCCCTAAATTATCACACAACAAAAATTGATCATGGGTAATGTTTCCTAATATTTAACTACATACAATATTTTTAAATTTTAAAACACTGATGCATGAAAAACTACAACCATCAATAAGGTTTAGAAATTCCCTGCGATTTTGATTTGAGCAATCTCCAAGAAATGCAGAAATATGACTTGGATCGAATCCTATCCTCTCTAAAGAGAACAAAGATCCTAACTTACCCAATTCCTCAAAGCTCTTGGCGCAACAAGTAACTTCTTTTCTTACGATGGATCTTGATCGTGTCTCTAGGTTGAAGAAAGATCAATCGAAAATGGAAGGAGGTTAGGATTTTCTATCTAGGATTTTGGTTAGAAGAATAAAACATGCCAAAAATCTAGAAATTCTATAAATTTATGTCTGTCTAGTATTTATAATGTTAAAAGGACGTAACAATCATTTATAATTTATTTTAAGAGTCAAATTGTCTCATGCTCCGATTTTCACAGACTTATTGTTGATTTTGATGAATTTTTCGTTTCAGTTCCAATGGAGATATTGTTTTAGTAAAATTCCAACTCAAGAAAATTTTTGCTATAGATTGACCTTCGAATTTCCTTGAGATATGTGTTAAAAAATCTGGGGTATTATATTCTCCCCCTTAATAAAAATTTCGTCCTCAAAATTTAAAATCTTACATAAATCCATGAATAATTCTGGGTATCATGGTTGTATGTTTGTATCTTTTTTCCTTATTAGTTCCTTGATGTTGTGATGCCTCCACAATACTTTGATTAAGGGAGTGATGCGAGATCTCAATTGTTTCTCTCATCTATCAAAAATTTAGGAAGGTTCTTCCTCATATGAAGTATCCTCGTCAACTTCCAATGACTGGAAGTCGACTATGTGTGAAGGGTCTGGGTTGTATTTCTTCAACATGGACATGTGAAACACATTGAGAATTTGCTCCAACTATGGTGGTAGTACCAATCTATAAGCTAGTCTAATCCTCTTTGAAATCTTAAACGGTCTTACGTAACGTGATTTGAGTTTTCCCTTCATGCCAAATTTGAAAATTCTCTTTCACGGTGATATTTTCAAAAATACGATATCCCCAACCTCAAAATCCAAAGATTTTCACCCCTTGTTTACATAATTTTTCTATCTACTTTGGGCTACTTTCAATCTCTCTCACAGATTATTCTAACTTTCTACGTCATCTCTTCAGTTAATTCTAGACCCATTAAAACTACATCTCCCACCTTTGTCCAACAAATAGGTAATCTACATGGTCTCCTGTACAATACCTCAAATAGAGTTATGCCTATGCTAGCTTAATAGCTATTGTTGTAAGAAAATTCAACTAGGGGTAGGTGAGTCTTCCAACTATCTCTAAAATCCAAAACACATACTCGAAACATGTCTTCCAAGATATGAATCACCCTATCTAACTATCCATTTGACTGAGGATGAAATGTTGTGTTGAACTTCAACTGAGCACCTAGAGCTATGTAGGCTCTTCCAAAAATATGAAGTGAATCTGGGGTCTCTATATGATACAATGAACACTGATACTCCATGAATTTTGATTATTTTCATGTTATAGATCCTCCTAAGTTTTTCAACTATGCAAGTAACCTTAATTAGTATAAAATGAGCCATTTTCATCAATCTATCTATAATTACCCAAATTGTATTGAAACCATCGCTAGTTCTCGGTAACCCTACAGTAAAATCCATGGTTAAGTGTTTCCAATTCCATTTCGTTATCGGCAATGATTGGAGTAGACCTGATGGTTGTTGATGTTCTACTTTGACTTGTTGACAAATCAAACACCTACTCACAAAATCTGCAATGTCTTTCTTCAGTCTTGGCCACTAAAAGTGTTTTCGAAGATCCTTGTACATCTTCAGGTACCCTAGATTGTTTGAGTATCTCGATTGGTGTGCTTTATTCAAATTTATGTCCTTTACTGATCTTTACTGATCTTTAGATAGTACCCATAAGCTATCTTGAAATTTGAGGCTCTTATTATTATATATGCTCCAATCTTGCTTTTCTATGTTGTCCACCGTCAACTGATATTCTGCTAAATTTGCATCCAATCATTGAAGTTTCGTAATTCTCGTGATTAGAGAATTCTTAATCCTCATTGCAGCCAAATAATTGTGTTGCTCCTTTACCTCAACGAGTGTATCAAATGTGAATTCTACCACGATCTCTAGTATCTGTCACTCAAGTATAATCATATATGCTAACGAGTTTGCATCCTTCCGACTAAGTACATCAGCTACGACGTTCACCTTGTCCAAGTGATACTCCAACGTGAAATCATAATCCTTAAGGTATTTCATCCAACGTCTTTGTCTCATGTTCAACGTCTTTGTCCCAATCAAACCTTACGTTCTTCTGAGTCAACTATGTCAAAGGTGCTATAAGAGTAGAAAAACCTTCAACAAACCTCCTATAATATATGGTCATCCCAAGGAAAATTCTAATCTCCGTAACTGTCTTGGGTTGTTTCCAATTTAATGCTGCTTCTACATTTGCAGGATCACTGAATTCCCTCATTTGACACCACATGTCCCAAAAACTTCACCTTAGCTATCTAGAATTCACATTTATTGAATTTAGCACACAAATGGTGTTCCCTCAAAGTCTAAAGTGTAATCTTAAAATGCTCTTCATGTTCTTCCCTCGACTTGGAGTAGATAAAGATGTCATCTTTGAATACAATTACGAATCTATCGAGGTGTCTCCAAAATAATCAGTGCATCAAATCCATAAGTATTGTCGGTGCATTCATCAAATTAAAAACATTACTAGGTACTCAAAGTGCCCTAGCCTTGTGGGAAACATGGTCTTCGGAATGTTTTTCTCTTTTATCCTCAACTGGTGGTGCCTAGATCTGAGATCGATCTTTAAAAAATGTTGGACACCCTGCAATTAGTCGAATAAGGACTCTGTTGATAGTCACTTGGTTCAACCTCCTTTAGTCGATACACAGTCGCAATGAACCATTATTCTTCTTCACAAATAAGATCGGAACTCCCTAGGGTGAGAAACTCAGTCTAATAAAATCCAAACTTTTATTCTCTTGTTGTCTCTAAGACAAACTTTTTCAAAAACACTATGAAACTCCCTCCAAGTATAAATCTCTCTGGACATTCTTGACTGATCTTCACCACTGACTAACATCACCTTCTAACTTGAAAGAAGCTAAAGTCACCTTCTACTCATCTATACAACCCATGGCGATCAATAACTCGTATATCCTCAGTATCCACTCCCCATCCTCTGCGGGGTCTACTAATCCTCTAAAAATGGTGGTTGTAGTCTTTGAAAGTTCTACAATAGCATCCTTGACTGTAGTTGTCCATGAGGTAATGAATGCCTTATCATAACGGGTGGTTGCCAATAAGGTACTGGTTTTGAGTAAGGAACCTCAATTGGAATAGCCTCTACCCCATGTGAGTGTATGTGATGTCCCCTAATCTCGGCCATCTCTTCCATGATCTTCGATTGGGTCTCTGTGATGCGAGCTTTAACAACCAATAATTGACCCATCTAATCTTCATTGTCTTGTCTTGCAAGTTGACCATCGTCCATAGTTCTCTTTCCTTTTTCTTTCCCTCTCATATAGTTAAATGCGATATGAAATTTTTTGGCCAGATTCTTTCAAATAGTTAACTATTCATTAAAAAACAATATCTTAAAATTTATGCTAATGTTTTCAAAAAAAATGAAGTGTACACAATCTAGATTCGTGTCGAGTCTTAGGTGTTAAGTGTTTTATGATTCTAGTGTTTATAATTTCTTAAAGATTTTTAATCTTTCCCTATCCCGACTCATCATGTCTTATCCTAACTCCTGTTTAGATTCTAACAGACCTCTAGACTTTTTGATACCATTCTGTGAAATCAGTTAGATGTTTATAATAGAGTTGCCTAAGTCCCATATGAACCTAATACTGGGCTCTAATACCACTCTATGGCATCCCCAAATTCTAAGTACGAATCTCCATGATCACATGCTAGAATCCAAGGCACTCAAATACACACTACTAAGAAATAATAATAAATAAATAACAATATGGTGATAATATAAAGTATTGCAACGGAAATTCTAATAAACTAAAATATAAGTACGAAAGTATCTACAAGTAAATTGAAATATGAACTAATAGTTAAAAAAAATTCCATGAAACAAAATTTGGCAACAATTCACTCTAACATCAAATCCTACATTCAACAAATTAATAAAAAGGTCCTAACATCTAAATTGAACTAATCTAAGAAAAATAATTCTAGTTCTCACTTGAAAATGGACTTTGATCATCAATGTGACTAACAAGACGGTACTCCTCTGTAGTATCTTTTAATTGCTCCTCAATGGAGAAAAGATCTACAACTGTAAATGATAAGTTGAGTAGTGAGGAAGTTACCCATCAAGAAAACCTTATTCCAAAGTAATAGTATTCTCGCGGGAAAAAACATTCTAAATCATTTTAAAACAAATGCAATATTTTCAACAAATAAATAACAATAAAAAAAAACGTAAACATTTACAAATAATTGAAAACTAAAGTAGACATTTTCAAATTAATTTCCAACTTAAAGCGTAATATGTACAAATAATGGTAGTATGTATGTTAAGAGTGTTGGGAACCATGACTGGATACCATCCAAGTCAGGATTTGAATTATTCTAGACGTCTCGTTAGTTTTTTATTTTATAGGCTATCGCTGCAACTTACCATGGTTTGGTGACTATTTATCCGACTCAGGTTAGTTGTTGGCTATTGACTGTGACCATAAAAATAAGTTTTTTCACAAAATGTCAATACGTTCAGCTACTCTAGATAGTTAATGATCATTGACTCATCATCTTCATCTAAGCCTATCAGACAAACATATCGCTCTATAATACTTTTCTACAGTACCACAAATTATCATTACATCACATAGTTTATCGGTAAAGATAAAGAGGAAACTCTCGGATCTCAATTGTGATATTAATCCCTTATTCATCCTATACTATATAAGAGTTTAATATCACAACTGTTCATCTTAGAATAGTATGTCACTCCAGACGGATATGAGAAACTATTTCTTAAGGCTTTCACAAACTCTTTAATGAATCCCAAAATAGATACATAATATATATCCTTGTTTTTTTGAAAACGAAATGAAAAATAAAGCATATAGGTGTGTGGAATGGATATCTGATCTTAAAAATAAAATATTACACATCGCCTCACGATAACAGAAAGTAAACTATCACTCAGATATCCACTTGTCAAGACACACATGCAATGAGAGTCCATACTCTCGTCCATAGGGCATCGTAACTACAGTTTGATCCCTCTGAATTTAAATAGTTCATAAGTTCATTTTTGAAGTTTTCAATATTTCAAGTCAAAATTTTAAAAATCCTTGAACAAGTTGAAAATGAGGCTTTAAAACAATTTTAAACGTCGAGGATCATCTTATAAAGTCTTTTAGGAGAAAATAATCAAATTTGGTTGAAATCTGAAAATATTTTTTGCAAAAATTTCCATTATGTTAGTGACATTGATGAAGTCTCAATTAGTGGCACTGATGGGTTTATTGGTGGCATCGATAGAAACTTTTGTTGAATGTAGAGTTTCTATTAGTTTGCGATTTTTGAAACCAAAATTCAATTTTTATTTGCTTAAATCGAAAAAATAAAATTTTAAAATGTGGATTTTATCCCTAAATTATCATGGGTTTATGAAAATAACGAATCTTTCCTAATATTCAACAATATACAAGATTTTTAAAATTTAAAACACTACAATGCACGAAAACTACAAACATCAGTAACATTTATAAATTCCCTACAATTTTGATTTGAGCAATCCCTAAGAATCGTAGAAATCAAACTTGGATTGACTCCTATCCTTTCCAAAGATAACAAAGATTGTAACTTTACGCACTCCCTTGAATCTCTTGATGCGACATGTAACATCTTCTCTTACGACGGATCTTGATGGCTTCTCTAGGTCGAAGAAAGATCGATTGAAAGTGGGAGGCTAGCATTTTTTGTCTAGGGTTTTGGTTAGAAGAATAGAACGTGCCAAAAACCCAGAAATTCTATAACTTTATGTGGGTCTAGTATCTATAATGTTAAAAGGATGTAATAGTCATTAATAATTTATGTTAAAAATCAAATTGTCCCATGCTCCGATTTTTGCAACTTAAAGTTGATTTCAATGAATTTTTTGTTGTGCTTCCAGTAGTGATTGTTTTCATCAAATTCCAACTCAAGAAAATTTTCCTATAGATTGAGCTACTAATTTTTTCGAGATACGTGTTAAAAATATATGAGGCATTACAAATGAAGGGGCACATTGGTTGAAATATATAGGTGAAGGAGAACATTGGTTGAACCATGTAAGTGAAAGGGTGTTTAGAGGAGGGGTAGGTCATTGGCTCCTAAGAAGGCCGAACCACCTTAAGATAACGAATGAAGGAGTTGGATCCTAAAGAAGGATGACCTACCATATGCAACGATTGAAGGGCTTCGCTCCTAAAGAAGGTCGAACTACCTTATATTAACAAGTAAAGATTTAGCTCCTAAGGAGGTCATACCACTTTATGCAATGAGGGCTGGCTCCTAAAGGAGGTCGAATCACCGTATGACAATGAGTGAAAGGGTTTGCTCCTAAGGGAGGCCGAACCATCTTATGGGTTAAAGGACGAAGGGGTCGATTCCAATAGAGGCCAAACCACCTTGTGGGTGAATAGTTGAAGGAGTCGGCTCTTATCAAACCACCTTTATGGTTATATGGTTGAAGAGGTCGGCTCTTATAAAGGCTTAACCTCCTTATGGTTAGATGGTTGAAGGGGTCTGCTCTTATAGAGGCTGGACCACCATGTGCTACAATGATAAAGGGTTGGATCCCTTTTAGCCGCAACGATTGGGGTATGGGTCGAACCCATTGTATATTTGATCCACTTGGACAATTGGGTTTGGATCAGGTTGAACCATATTTGAATGCCTTGATTTCAACTTCACTAATTCCAAGGAGTGTAATATTTTTGTCTCTACACGCCTGTATAAGAAAGTCCTAGCTCTGTTATTGTTTGTTCGATTAGTTTGTATTGGAAAGCCCAGTTGAGTGGTTTCTCCTAGTCTCGTGTTAGCTAACCATTTTTTTTACCCATTACCCTGGATGATGGGGTATATATGAAAGACTCGTATTGGAGTGACCTCTCAAGATTGACCTAAATTCACACTTTGTTGAAGTGGAGGTGCGCACATAACCATAAATGCTTTTTACTAGTAACTCAATGAAAAGCATCTATGGCTCAGTACACGTCTCCATGCCAGCAAATAGTAAATTGAGGTCAATCTGAAGGTCAGTCCAACATTATTTTATATGAAAGCCTCCCTCAATTTAAGAAGAAATTGTTATGCGTCCTTAAACTTCAGCTCCTTCGTATTTACGAAGTAGTTCCCATACCGTATACCCCAAGAGTTGGATAACTACTTTACTCCCAATCATTTTGACAAGCAGGATCTTCGTGCCACTAACCTACATATAAATGCTTCGCTCACCCTTTGGTAGACCTCTACAAAAATATAACCCCACTTAGCTATTCCTTCATACTCTAATTTTCATCAAGCAAATTTAACAAAATATGCATGACATATCGATTATTTACCAAAATGGAGCACTATACATCTTATCTACCAAAAATGATAATTTACCATTTTGGTAAATATTTTATTTTTCCAAAATGGTAAAAATAGTAATTTCCATATTTTTACTACCATAAATATCCTTTTTGTCAAAAGAATTTATTTTATACAATTTCAGAAAGAGTCTTTTGACATGAGATCAAATTGTATTTTATACAAAATTGTTAGAAGGATCTATGATGTGTCAGAATGATCTTTCTTGCACCGCATAAAATACATTATAATCTCATGTTAGAAGACTCGTTCTAACATTTTATAAAATACATTTTGATTTCATGTGAGAAGATTCTTCCGACAAATTTGATAGCAAAAATCTAGAAATTACTATTTTTACCATTTTGGGAAAATAAAATATTTATCAAAATGGTAAATTATCGTTTTTGTAAATAAGATGTATAGTGCTTGATTTTAGTAATTAAGTTTGAAAAGTTGTCCGTTTTAGTAAATTTCTCTTTTCATCAGCTTATTTTATTTTATTTTATTTTTCTGTGTAGGTGTAGGTGCGGTGATAGGTGCAATTTTGATTATATCGGCAATGATTATTCTTTGTTGCTTAAGAGGGAAATGCTCTTCAGACGATGATCAGGAGTTGGAGGCATTTCTAGAGAGACATGGAAACTTAGCTCAAAAAAGATACAACTACTCAGATGTTCGGAAAATGACTAACAGTTTCAAAGACAAATTGGGTCAAGGAGGTTACGGTAGTGTGTTCAAAGGAAAGTTACTTGATGGTCGTATGGTGGCTGTAAAGGTTCTAAGTGAAATAAAAGGTAATGGAGAAGACTTTATCAATGAAGTTGCTAGTATTAGTAGGACTTCCCATGTTAATATCGTCACTTTGATAGGATTTTGTGTTGAGGGTCCCAAAAGAGCTCTTATCTATGAGTTAATGCCGAATGGATCTCTAGAAAAATTCATATATGATGCTAAATCGTCAGTAGAAAAAAATCCTCACCTTGGATGGGAGACACTTTTCAGAATTTCAATCGGCATTGCTCGGGGACTAGAATACTTACACCGAGGTTGCAACACTCGGATATTGCATTTTGACATTAAACCTCATAACATTCTCTTAGACCAAGACTTCTGTCCCAAGATCGCTGACTTTGGGCTCGCTAAATTGTGCCTTGTAAAAGAAAGTATTATATCGATGACAGGTGCTAGAGGAACAGCAGGGTATATTGCACCAGAATTTTTAATTAGAAACTTTGGAGGAGTCTCACACAAGTCAGATGTTTATAGTTATGGTATGATGTTGCTTGAAATGGTTGGAGGAAGAAAAAACTTCAGCGAAGGAGTCGATAATACTAGTGAAATATATTTTCCAGATTGGATGTACAAACGCCTTGATCTGAATGAAGATCTAGGATTATGTGGAGTCAAAACCATGGAAGAGAATGAAATTGCAAGAAAGATGATTTTAGTAGGTTTGTGGTGCATACAGATCAATCCACAAAATCGACCTCCAATGAGTAGAGTGATAGAAATGTTAGAAGGAAACCTTGAAACTTTGAAAATTCCACCAAAACCTCTATTATCATCCCCTCCAAGGGAACGAGAAGGTTCTTCCAGCTCATGGCAGACATTGTAACATGGAATTTATACGTATATTCATTTTAATGTATGTGGTGACATATATGGACTTGCAGTAGATGAGCATATCAAAGAATTGTGACACCAATTTGCACAATGTCTATTTGGCTAAGAATCATATTGAAAAAGGATTTCTTATTAGGGAACCCTATGATCATTTTTTTTATAAGAATGTTGTTTAGATATACAATAGCTAATGAATTGGATTATCTTGTTCAATTTGATCTACGAAATGACGATTCCTATCTTATGAGAATTACTCTTTATCATTCAAACATGTTAGATTCCCCTATTTTTTCCATTTAATGTTAGTGAAAAATGATAAAAATTTATTTTACCGTTAAATGTAATCTTAAATTTGAGAGTTTGGTGGCCGTCATTTTCAACAACTTGGATCAAGATAAAAAAAAGTATTTATTTTCTTCTCTAATTATATTTTTTATTATTATAATAATAATAATAATGTGACTTAATTTCTCCGTAAAACCTAGAAGGCTGAGGTGTTGGAATGCCAATATACTGATCTGTGTGGGCCCAATGACCCTTAGTAAGATTTGAAAGCTTACTAAGCTAGTCAGGGTAGCCTGACACTTAGCATGAAATGGTTGCTCGCTGTGTGCCCCAGATGCAGATGTGTGGTTTCCAAGAATATGGGCAAGCTTGCCATCTTTGAAAGCAACTTGATTTATTTTAGGAGACAAAATTTTGAAAGATCAAGGACCATTCAATTATTATGATCACTTTCATCTTGAACGTACATACATGTATCTACTTATTGATCCTATTCATTGCATTTATATATATATATATATATATAAAAGTTGGTCTGATTGAATAATCCAGGCAATTAAATTGTATCTTCATTCTAGAATGGTTAATGAAGTTCATGATAAATGATCTTAGAGGAGAGGTCTGTTGATCATATGATTTCAAATAACCAATTAAAGTGATATTCAAAATCTCTGTTAAAAATCAATAACAATGAGAATGTAAAAGAAATGGAGATCATTTTATTAGTTTAGGAGTGAATGGCATGAACAAGCTATACTGCTTAAGTTGATTTTATGACTAATAGTATTTCTTCCAAATAGAAATAATACATTATTCATGAGAACAATAATAAGTAGATAATTTAAATAAGGTGTATGCTATTGTTCAGTAGGAAGATAGCATCCTTCACAACTTGGTGTTTTTGAAATACTTTTATTATCCTCTCTTAGTGCAAAAAAATAATAATTAAGTATTTGTCATTGTTTACAAAAATGCAATAGAATTAATTGCGAAAATGTTTCTTTAAAAATGCTATTGAATTCTTTTTGACATTTGCAAAAATGTCATTGAACCTGAGTGAAATACCACATACTTTTTATGATAGTATTACCATTTCATGAGAATATGACGAAATTCCGATTCTGGATAAAACGTGAACGGTGAGATTTGCAAGTTTTTCCGGATAAAACGTGATCATCATCTGCTACTGACCATCAACATCGTAACTTACCTTATGCTTGTCGGCAACTACATGTGAGTTGCCAAATTTGAAATTGTTAAAACATCATAAGCTTTGATTAAAGAAATAATAAGAAAGAAAAAAAAAACAAAAAGATTTCACAATGAACATTGTATAATTATGAACAAATGTACAAAAATGCATATGATTCTACAGACTAATATAAAGCAATTATTATTATTATTATTATTATTTTTTTGATAAATAAAGCAATTATATGAAATACCACATGCATGTTCGATTTCCACACCAGCTCCACCTCACTATCATCATCGATTTTCACACCACCTCGGTCCAACTCTCAACATTGATTTTCACACTAGTTCGGTCAGACTTTCTATTCCAAAATGTAGGTTCTTCCTCACGAGACTTTAGGGTTACAGCCAAGGACATCTGCCCTATATTTCTCCTTAGATAGTCTTGCACATGGACCGCTGTCCTGACCTAAACATTAACCTCAACATTTATCAAGCATAACATTGATAATAATAAAAAAAATGCACCAATCATGATATCAGATGATATCATGCACAAATATTTTTTAAAATTAAAGCAAGTTAACCATACATCATTTTTCTTATTATTTATATAATTAACTGTACATCATCTTTCTACCAATTGAGACTCTGTCATCTCCAATAGCTACCAATCATGGTCCCTTTCTTGTTCCTCCCCTAACATGAATTCCTCAGTCAAATTTTATCATAATATAACAACTTACTAAATTTTCAATTTTCTTATTTCGCATTGACATCTCATTAACTTGCTAACTACTTCTAAATTTCAGTGTACCTGAGCCCTATTTTAATGATAGTTCATTCACTTGGTGAGATACCTTTAATTCTTAAATATCAACCTAAATTCCATTCTCAACTAGATATTTCTCATTATCATCCTAGCTTACATAACTACCTTAAGTAATTCTCTAAGATATTACCCTAACCAAGCAAACAAAGCCTAACACAATATTTTAAATTTACTAGCTTAATTAGCTTTCAAACTAAACTTCTGTGCTCTAGTTAGTATTTCCTATTTTGATATCTTTGTTGATGCTTCACCATCTACAAACAACTCCCAACATTATACTTTTGCACTACATCTACAACCGACCCTAATAATTTTAATATCGACTTTTGCTCACACACACACACACACACTAAACATTTCATGCACATATAGAACCAACCAATTCACACCATAACATCATTGTACTAAATCTTATTATTTGATATACATCAAATGCAAATTTTTTTAACATCCCTAAAGATATTGGATTCCTAGAATTTTAGACCACCAAACTTCCACACCTACTCAAAAATCCTTTATACCTACACTCTATAAAAACTAAACGATTCAAATGAAATTAATTTATTTGCAATAATCCCAAATCAATGGAATATAAGACAATTTATTCTTTTCTAACAAAGCTTCACTTTAACATCATTCAATATCAGAATCACACTCCTATTCATCCATTTGATTTGTGATTATAATATTATAATGTAATAATAAATGTCAGGGTCGTTGGAAGCTTAGGAATCCCCCAAACCAACAAAATATTCCTTATCAATTCACATGAATTCCAAACTATTTCCCTTCCTATTTCGGGAATTTTCTCAAACACCTAAAGTGCACTCTTCCCTAAGCTTAACATGAAGTAAATTACAAACTTTCAAACTCAATAATTTATGAACAAAACATCGAATCAAGAGTTAAAACCTCAAAATCAAGAATTCAAATATCTCTTACCAGAAAATTATTTTTACTAATATGCAATCTACAAACTAATCATTCCTTGTACCAAACTTCAATTACCTATTTCATATAAATTGGGTAAGAATTTCAAAATCAAATATATATATATATATATATATATGTATATAGGGTCAGGTTCAAACGACAACCATTTCAACACACATATAGACAACGTGTTTTGTCTTATATGGGAAAAAATGCTTGGAATGGGCTGATTTTTTGTGAGGATGATCTCTGTGGTGAGGAGATCATCCTTGACAAAAATCAGTTCATTATGAAACTTCTAGACCGTCCAATTTTTATTGAAAAATTATAGACCGTCCAATTTTTGTAAATCAATTTTGATGGGGTTACAAGTTTTGGAATGAGATGATTTTTTACCAGGATGATCCCCTCATCACAGAGATCATCCTCACAAAAAATCAGCCCATTCCAAACATTTTTGCCCATATAAGACAAACACGTTGTCTATATGTGTGTCGCAATGTGTGTTGCAGGAACCCGACCCATATATATATATATATATATATATATATATATATATATATATATAAGAAGTATTTACCTGATTTTTATGATTTCAAATTATATAAATTAGATGCAAATCTCTTCTTCTTCTTCCTCTTCTCTCCTCCTCTTTTCTTCGGGATTTTTTTTTTTTTGAGACTAACCATTACCCCTCTCTCTCTCTCTCTCTCTCTCTCTAATCAGCTCCTTCTTTTCTCGGCGTCCTCCTCATGGATTTCAGACCTAATCTTTCAATTTGATGACCGAGATCTTCTATTCGAGACTAACATAAAATGACATTAATGTCCTCTTTTTAAATCTTTTAACTTTAAACATCTTCCTTTAAGAATCTTAAATACTCCTATCACTAATCATATACCAAAACACTAGTCAATATTTAATCCTAAACACTATTTAGACTATTTAATTCAAGATAATTTATAATTATTTTTTAATGCACATTAAGTTTTAATTTTAACACGTATAAAAAATATTGGGTTATTACACATCTCGGAATCTAGGGCGAAATGATAGTGTTTTTATAGATCCTTAAACTAGAAAGAAGCATAAGAAGAGGAAGCGAAAAATATAGACATTATTGATAATCAACTTTGAAAATCATGATAGACAATTACTTTCTAAAAGACTAATCATTATATCCTTGAAAGATATGGTATTGATTTTTAATTAAGCGGTCTACAATGAGTAGGTAGGATAGGTATTGTTGGAAAATTCTGTATTGAGAAATTTGATGAAGGTTAAAAAATAACTTCTAGTCTCGAATCAAATTCAATCTCTTTTAGACAAATATTCTTCTCTATTGGTTAGAACCACGGTACACAAAGGGTCAAAAAACATATGCATTAATGATACGGAGAAGTCTACTTGACTTCTTGGCTTTTTGACTTCATCGTTGACTGCCCCTTTAAGATGTAGTGTTAATCTTCTTGGCTTCTGCTTGACCAACCTTATTTGATCTGACACATTCAAATGATGGTTGGTTATGTTTGGACTGATACCAGACATGTCCTCTAATGACCATGAAAAGATTCTTTTATTCCTTTTCAAGCACGCTAGTAACTCTTCCTTTTCTTGTATCCCAAGCTCGAATCCGACCCCTAGCTACCTTCCCTCTCTGATATCGATCATCTAGAGGTCATCCAGACTAGGGGGCCACTCTCCTCAACCAATCCCATTGTAATTGATATTGAATATTTTTTGGACAGGTCAGATCCTTCCTAATTACAATGCAATCTCGGCAAGTGCCTAATCTCCTCGAATGTCCCACATTCCTTTAAGCATTGGGAACCTCAAGACCTGGTAGTAAGTGGACGTGACTGCCTTCATCTCATGAGTCCACCACCTTCCCAGGATTGCATTGTAGGGAAAGGTCATATCTACTTTTGTATACCTTACCATTAGTATTATTGGAAACGCTTGAACTAGCAAGACTAATTCCCTCAATGTTGCTTTGAGATTCTATAAATTCCTACCAGAGGTGCCCTGGCAGAGCACGCACCTATTTAACCCATCTTGTTGAAGGCAGACAAGTATAATATATCAACTGAGTTCCCGCTATCAATATGGAGAATAACTACGAGTGCATCATAATGTGGGTAGACTACTCTTTCTAGATTCTTTTTGAAAAAAAGCTACTATTAACTCATTTTCCACAAAGCTTTTGTCTATTGGCCCATTTCGACTAAAGTATACATGCTTTTGTGTGCCTTTACCCTCCTATCAATATTATTCTTCTTGTGTTTTTTCTCGTCTTGCCTGAGTATGACATGGATAACTAATGCCCTTCTACCCTGCTCATCTTCTCATTCTAGTTCTCAATGCTGGCCTTCCATGTTCGACCTCTCAGGCCTTATTTCTTGTTTTCCTTTTTTTGGTGAAATCTCCAAGAAAGCCCTGCTCGGCCTACCCTTGAAGGAAACCTCTAAGTACTTGGAACTTATTCGTTCTATGAGCACGGACCGTATGATGTTCACAACAATCCTCATAAGCCCTAATCTGGGCTTCAGGTAATTCTTTCGACTACTCAAAGTATGGTTCATTTTGAATAAGTGGTAAGATCTCACTTGGAGGGATCGAGAAGTACGTGTTATTCCTCTTATGTAATTGATTTCTATTCAGTTTCTCTTGTGTTTTCCTCTGCTGTTGCTGCCTCTCAATCTTTGTTATCATGTAGACGACCTTATTTTTGTTGGCCATCCTGCGAGGGTCGTCCTCTACTCTAATGTATTTGTCTGCCTTCTCTTCCAGTTCGGCCAAAGTCAAAAGTATGTTCTTTAATAAAGACTTGTACAGGCAAGACTTTGGAAGCATAGCATTTCGATACGCCACCATCGCTATTTTTTTGTCGCAGTTCTCTACTAATATTGTCTCTTCTCTGAATCTCTTGGTGAAATCCCCAAAGCTTTCACCTGGGTTCATTCTCATGTTGAGTAAAGTATCAACATCTCCATTGAACTTTTTGTTGCCAATGTACTGTTTTATGAAGGCTGAGTTAAGCTCTTCAAAGAAAGTTATGGTTCCACAAGGAAGCCGTAGAACCATGTTAGGGCATTCCCTTACAAACTAGCAAGGAATAACCTACAAAGCAAGGCTTCACTATTTTACGACAAAGTGAAGAGCTACCTGAAGTGCTACAAATGTTCTATTAGGTCTTTCATACTAGTGAATGATGTGAATCTTGGTGCCACAAACTTCTTTGGTAGCTCAACGACTAAGATCTCTATAGTGAACGGAGATCCTTATATTCCTCAAATGGCCTGTGCAACAGCCAGACTAATTTCATCACTCTTGGTGATCTCTTTCTCCATTTTGATCAAATTCTTCACCGTCTTGTAGACACCCAAATTTGATCGGGCCCTCGACGCAAAATGCCCCAAAAATCGTAAAAATTGGAATGGGCTCCGAGGTCCAAACCTACAAAAATCCAATAAATTTTGTCATATTAATTTCAATAAACGGCCCAAGGCTTCTCACGTGGCCCACGGACCGAAAACTAGCCCACTCAACTCAACCCCCAAACCCATTTTTATTCTAACCAAACCTAAGCCCACTCAACTCAATTCCCAAACCCACTCTTATCCTACCCAATACCCAAGTCCATTCAACTCAACCCAAATCTATTCCTATTCAACCCAACACATTACCCAAGCCCAACTCTCTACCCAAGCCCAACATCACAACCAATCACCACAATCATCAAGGTGTGACACATGTCATCACCCCCTTCCACCTCCCTCATCTAACCAACCAACCAACCAACCAACTCCATTACTTCCCTTCAAAAATTAATTCAACCCATAACCCTACCCTAACCTATCCTATCCATTCTCTCAAATCAAACACTTATAACCTATCACCCTCCCCTAATCTACCTCCATCATTTCCTACAAAACCTACATCTACAATCTAAACCTACACTCATCCTCTCAAATCAAACACTCATCCTTTCATATCAATTCATCTCAACCCTTCATTTCCACCCACTTTCACACATGTCATCATCTCCCTCACCCTCCCAAAATATCATCAACCACCTCATTAAATCATCCATTCTCTTAAACCAAACACCATTTAATCACAACTACTACCTTAAACTCACCTCACCAAACATTCAACCCAAATGGGTTGGGTTGGATCCAAACCATTTGGGTCAAAACTCACCCATTTAACCTTCTTACACAAATACCCTTCAATCCCCATTAAATTACACCCACCCTTCTCTTAAACCCCATACCATTCTACCACTTTTCAATCCTTTACCCCATTATACCCTCAAAATAACCCCACAACCTCTATAAAACCCCATCACTCTCAACTCTCAAGCCTAATGAAAAATCCTACCTCCAACCCTCCAAAAGATAAAAAAGAAACTACTCTCTCAACCTTTCTCTCTTAACCAATTCTACTACCTCTACTCTCAACTCACCTTACATCTCATAACTCTCAACTCTCCAACTTCTCTAAAACAAATCAAGCAAGGAAAAGAAATCAAGGAAGGTCAAAGGAAGTCAAGGAAGGGTCAAGGTGGGTTGACAAAAGGAACATCCCCCTCAACTTCCCTCCTCTACTCTCCCTTTCTCTACACTTTTGCACACACCACTATGGTCTAAATCACCCAAGGGCCCCTTCTTCATAAGGGTGCCCTCTATGATTTGAACCTATATCGAAAGCCCCTCACACTTGAGGGCATACATCAAATGTTTTTTATTTTTATTTCTATTTTCTTTATTCTAAAAAAACCGAATCCGAGGTTACCACCTATGGTGGGTGGAGTAGGGTGCCTAACACCTTCCCTACTCCATAAATGGACCCCCTTACCTTGAATCAAGGTTGGACCAAACATGCATTATCCAACGAGAGTCAACAAAAAAATGTCAAAATGACATGTTTTTCAAAAATACAAATTCGGGTGACCATTCACACCCATTTCCGAAAATGAATGGTGGCGACTCCAAAACACCCCAAAGTGGAGGGATGTTTTTTAAAAACATTGAAAATCCCATGTCCACACGTCTAATTGGTTAAGGGTGTTGGGTTCCAATTAATGTCAGAGCCACGTCCTTTGTATCAACCTGCTCATGAGCAGGCGTTGAACCACTACTACCCAGGGAGATATTTTCATCACCATTTGTAGCATGAAGCTAATTTTCTCCACGATTGATATTCTACTAAGCCTCCAAGCATTGGGTAAGTGCTAGATTATATTTGGCTAGAGTATCCATCTTTTGTTGCATCTCCTCTTATCATTTCCTTATCTCGTTCATCTGAGTTACAAATTGGTCTTCAGTGATAGAAACGACAAGAGGGGCTTGCGGTTGGTTGTTGCTAGAATGAGTTGATCTCACCATCTTGTTTCCCTCAAGAAGAAAAAATTGACTCAAAATTTTGTTTAGTTTTTTGTAAGTTTCCCATGGACGACGCCAAAGATGTAGAGTTGACTTCTGGTTACCGCCTACAACTCAGCTTCTTTGTTCCGTCAAACGAGCAACCCTGCTCCTCCAACCAAATGGTGGCACCGATGTGGTACCCACCAAAATTCTCCAATGATCAAATTAGCTCTCTAAAAAATAGTAATAAATACTCAATCTCCTCAAAAGATCAATCCCCTACCTATTGGGCCTTCTCTTCTATTTATCGTGTTCCCTAGAGATCTTCTCATAATAGAAATCTCTCTATGATCCCTAATTTTTAGGGATCTTCACACAAGAATCCCTTACTTTTTCAAGGAAGTTACCTGATTTGGATGGATTCAATGCCTTTCGATTTATCCTCCTCCGAGATTCTTGGGATATTCTAGGAAATTAAGAGATCTAGAAGACTTAGTGTTAGTACGTAACTGTGCCCTATTATATTTTCCATGTAGAGCAAGTTGGATGATATTCCCTGCCCTTCGTCCGGGTTGAGCTGACTTAGGTAGCACTCTGGGCAGAGTAGAACTACTTTGCTCAGCCTGTTTACTCTGCCCATATCTGGACACATGTAAGGTCAAGATGCGTTACAACTTTCGCCCACTACAGGACTCCAGTCTGGTGATGTCAAAATCCAACCCATAAGTGCAAGCAACCTCAAACCGGAGCCTTTTGTATAGGAAAATGTTGGACTAACTTGCTTGGACACTGCCGTCAACACTATGCCTAACACAATTTATGCTTTTCTAACCAAATCTAGCTTCACTTTAACATCAATCAATATCAGAATCACGCCCCTATCCACCCATTCGATTTGTGATTATAATATAATGTAATAATGAAATTAGTAAATGCCAAGGTTGTTGGAAGCTTAGGAATCCCCCAAACCAACAAAATATTCCTTACCAATTCACATCAATCTCCAACTATTTCCCTTCTTATTTCAAGAATTTTCTCAAACACCAAAAGTGCACTCTTCCCTAAACTTAACATTAAATGACCTACAAACTTCCAAACTCGGTAATTTATGTTCAAAACATCAAATCAAGAGTTAAAAACTCAAAATCAAGAATTTAAATATCACTTACCAGAAAATTAATTTTACTAATATACAATCTCCAAACTAATCATCCCTTGTAGCATTCTTCAATTACTTATTTCATATAAGTTGAGTAAGAATTTCAAAATCAAATATATAAAAGAAGTATTTGCCTGATTTTTCTAATTTCAAGTTATATAAATTAAATACAAATCTCTTCTTCTTCTTCCTCTTCTCCCCTCTTCTTTTCTTCGGATTATTTTTAGAGAACCTTACAACACCACTCCCGACATCCCCACTACCCTCTCACAAACTCTCTCTCTAATCAGCTCCATCTTTTCACCAAGATCTTCTATTAGAGACTAACCGAAAATGACATTAATACCCTCTTTTTTAAATCTTTAGTCTTAAACATCTCATACTTATAAATAGGGGTTTGAACCTAAGACCCTGAGAACAACCTCCACAAGATCTTACCACATAGGTAAATGATCCTTCTTAACTTACTCCTTAAATCTTAAATGAATAATGCTAAACCGACCTCAAGCTCAAGATGGAATCTCACATAGCACTTCATGACATGAAAATGAATAGGAACCATAGATGCTTTTTCACTTGTATCTCGATGAAAAGCATATACGGTTTCTATCCACTTTCACGTCATGAAGTGTGATATGAGGTTCAGCTTGAGGTCACTCTAGCACGACTCATCTTAAATACTCCTATCACTAACAATATTCCAAAATAATAACTAATATTTAATCCTAAACACCATTTACACTATATTTAATTCAAGATAATTTATAATTATTTTTTGATTGCACATGAAGTTTTTATTTAAACACCTATAAAAAAAATATTAAAAAAATTGGATTATCACACATCTTGTTATCTAGGACGAGATGAGTGTTTTTATAGATCCTTAAACTAGAAAGAAGCATAAAGAGAGGAAACAAGGTAGGAAGAAGACTGACAATGCATATCTCGATCTAGTGGTCTCGTTGTTCAGAAACATTATCGACATGACTTTCCCTATGATTTTTAAAATCATGGACATTATTGATAACCGACTTTTAAAATAATGATTAACAATCACTTTCTAGAAGTTACGTCACTATTTCGTTGAACAATATTGTTAATTTTTAATTAAGGGATCTACAATGAGTAGGTACGGCTGGTATGGCTAAAATAATCATAATAGAATCCTACGAAAAGAGGATCTCTAGACCCTCTATTCCCATCTATTTAATTACGTGGATCCATACCCTATAATAGAGAAGCATGAAAATGTGAATAACAACCAAGAGAAATAGGATTTTGAATTGGGGTCATCTCAACAATTACTAAAGCCCTAGGCCGAACCAATATAAAGAGGGAAGAGAAGTTGAAACTGAAAATTAATACGTGATTATTTTTCTAACAGCTACATCATTAATGGTCAGATCTGTATGAAAAATGTGTTTCCTTTAAACACCTTCGAATCGTTTTATGATAATCTCAATTTTCCCTGTTGTCACTTTTAGAGTACAGAAATTTATGTTTTATGGGTACTAACAATGCAATATTAGTTGGATTATCAGGACTGAGTATTTAAAGAGGGCCGCAGCTTTCCAATCTTTCCACATAGTCGCTGGTGACCAGTCTTGAATTCTGCAAAATTTGATTGGGAATAACATTGTTAACGAATTTCTTTCATTTAGATCGACGAAGGAAAAAACTTTAAAAGACAAAAAAGAGTGTGTGGTTTGCTGAGCTGTTGTGAGTTTGTTAAAAGTGTTCTATTTGAGATGGAGTTTGCAACTTTATCATCATCTACTGTAGAAAATATGAATTTTATTGAGATTCTTGGATGAATATTACAAAAGCCCCAATAGGGTATTTATAGGCATTACATCAACCAAGATATATGAAAACTACCTAATATAAATATTCTAGAATATCCTAATTGATATATTCTAAATATCAATATCTATTTAGAATATCCTTCATCACAACCTTCCATTTGTATGAGATACACTAATAATGATACAATGTATCTCATGCATTTTAATACAGCTCATCTTATTCTCTAACATCCTCCCGCAATTGCATGGTCCTTTGAAAAAGGAATATGCAATTGGTTTTGTTGAATAATTGTTTGATCTCAATGATGGATATGTTCACTGATCGTCGAAGTGCCAATCGTACTTGCTGGTGGTCACCGTCTGTCTATGAAGTCCATCACTGTCGTATCCTACTCTTTTTGAGTCAGTTGGAGTCGGTGGCTTATTAGACCAGATCTGTCATGATCTTTCCCAGAAGCATAAAAAAGTAGGATTGTGCCATTTAAATGAAAGAACTCTCTTGGAGAGATTTTAAATGGAAAAAAAAAATCGAGATCGTGTAGCATGAATGTGTGAAATTGGGAGATTTGTAGATATATAAAAGAAATTGTGATTTTTATTGGAAAAATATAAAAAAAAATTAAAATAATAGCAAAGAAGAAAATAAGATATCTAGGTTCAGAACATAAAAAAAGATGGTATTTTTATTGAAAAAAAAAATACTAATAAGGTAAATAAAATGATTAAGGTTCGGCGATGGCGCCACCGCCATCGCCAAAGAACGGCGCACCAAGATCGATGTGCTCAATGGAGCTTGAGCTCTGATATCATGTAGAAAATATGAATTTTATTGAGATTCTTAGATGAATATTACAAAAGCCCCAATAGAGTATTTATAGGCATTACATCAACCAAGATATATGAAAACTACCTAATATAAATATTCTAAAATATCCTAATTGATATATTCTAAATATCAATATCTATTTAGAATATCCTTCATCACAACCTTCCATTTGTGTGAGATACAGTAACAATTATACAATGTATCTCATGCATTTTAATACAGTTTATCTTATTCTCTAACATCTACCTTAGTTTCCAACTCTTTACTTGTCTCTCATCTTGTTGATCTCACAAGCATTCCCAACATGTCCTTTCAACTGCTCGTCCCTTGGCCTAATTAGTTTCCCTTTCGCTAGCACCCTCAATACAAATTGTGGCTCATGCACCATGAATTGTATCCAAGACAAACCTAAAATCCAATTCAAGGAAGAAAAATGGTACGATGTTGAACAGATAGATTATGCTAACATGACGATCGAAATTTATGACCCTCGACTAAAAAATATCTCGTTATCCGGTTACTGTGATTTGCTCAACAATTTTGCAGCAAAAGAATCTTACATTTCCTTCCAAGTTATAAGCCCCACATTTTGGTTCTCCTACTTCGCTTTCAGAATCCTTTCCATAACATTCTCACAATTTCACGAATTGCAAGGATTATGATCTCTTCTTCAATTGGCTTACAAACAAGCTATTCTACTTATACCAGAGGTTCTTTCCGATCGCAGTTCTATTGTTCAAGTTCTGTTGGCTACTAACTTCTCTCTAAAGTGGTATTGCCACCCCAACTTTTACTTATTACACCTCAATTAGAAATAAAGAAAGGGGTGAATCTCTATTTTGTCCATTGAATGTGATGAAATTCCAAGTTTGGTAATTGTTCATTTTAATTCCCAAAACATGCATTCATCATTTTTATAATCTTCAAACTTGTGAGTTCATTGACTATAAAAGTGACGAATTCACTCAAAATGCATCTTTTGGGAATTAATACATGTGAACAATCAATTGAAAATTTGGTTTTCAATTGGATGTTTTAGTCATTCTTTGAAACATTTTATTTTATTTTATTTTATTTTATTTTATTTTATTTTTTGGGTTTTTGCCTTGAAAGTTGCCATTACTAAGCAAACAATGTTAGTATGAGTGCTTTGACATAAAAAATAAATAAATAAGTGATATAGGTATGTGCTATGTTTTATGCTTTTAATGTTTTCTCACTAAATAGGTAGCAAGCAACATGTAAAGTAGACATAGGTGCATGCTATGTTTTACGATTTTAATGTTTTCTCACTAAATAGGTAGCAACATGTTTTTGTGAGGACATAAAACTCGTAAAATAAAAATGCATGTGGTTGTGTAATCTTAGGAAATAGGATTTTAGAGAAAGGATTTTTTTTTTTTCCATAACGAATGAGTGTATTAGATATTTTTTCTCATTTCTTAGCATAATAAAAGAAGAAAGAATGAGAACATTAGAAATGAATAAATAGGGGATTGCAGGTTGGAGACCCTATCTGTTTATTACATAAACATGATTTAATAACCGAAGTTTAAATTTTTTAACATTGTTTGATAGTTTTAATTAATTGTGGAGAAAATATTGAAATTGATAATACCTTTTGAACCACACCTAGTGTACTCATACTCATATAGAAGGCTGTAAATCACCATAGAACATGAAAGTTAGTCATAGTACAATGAGAAATTGGCATTGGGGATATCTTTATGTCTACATTGTTTTTTAACTATTATTTTGTTGTCTTTTATCTATTACTCGTGGTAGCACATTTTTAAAACACTTTTTTTTTTATTGTTGAAGAGGGATAGGTATTTTTATTTTTTTTCTTGTTTGAAGAATAGGATTTACTGTTTTGATTGTGGGTGTATAGGTGTTTTTATTGAACACTTTCCTCATCACTCATCACCTAGTTATAGTTTATGTTCTTCAAAGAATGACCTCAAGAGTGCTTTCTATTTGCAGGTGGCGGTGGTGTTGCACTTGTTTATGCGGGAGCTTGACAAACTGCAAACTACCAATTTTCCCAATCATCATCCCATCTTTTTAGACTTCTATTACGTTTTTATTGTCTTTGGATATGTTTTTCTTATACAATTTTATATTGGATTAGGTTCCCTTGACACATGATATAAAATAAAAAAACATGATCCCAATTGTTTTATTACAAAATCCAATGGTTGAGATGTGTCCTTGGAAAAGGTATCTCCGAGATATGTGTTATCAAGAATCATGCAAATCTGATAATGAAATATTTTCATATAAGTTTGCATGAATTATATAAGGGGTCTCTTAAGAGTGACAACTTATGCTTGAATTTGTTGCATTGTTAGGATTCTAATAAATAGTATGAAGCTTAGTTTTTGTTATGTCTAATAAGTGACCCAAAATTTTATTTGCAGATTTGATAATCATATGTGTTTGTATGATGAGAATCAAGCTCGAAAGACACAAATCCATTTCCATTCTCCTTTACAACAAAAAAAAAAAAAAAAAACAGAATGTAGAAATTCTTTATTAAAAGTGAAAAAAATAATAATAATAAAAGCAACTTCTGATATATTTTACTACAAATATAATGAGATAAGTAAAGCATCCTAGCCTCAAATGCAAATTAATTGATTTTTAAGTTGCAAAATTTTCCCTAAATTACATTAAAACACATAATATATTACAACAAAAGATTATATATCTAAACTTTTAAAACCTCTTAAATTAATTTTAACTTTATATAGAGAATATTCTCTGTAACTCGTGCAAAAAAGCACATGCCAACAACTCGTATTAGTAATTTAATTCATTACAACTGGAATTTGAACTCCTAAAAGTGTGTCTTACCGAAAATTCCAGCATTAACTATCCCCCATAGGATTTTTCTAATTTTTTAGATAGAGCCCTGCTTGGTACACTGCAACTTGGTTTGGTTTGAGGCTAAATTGGAACCGAACCAACAGAGATCAGTTCCACTAAATAAAAGCCAGAACTGAACCAATATGCCATTGCAACCAAATCAACCAAAACCGAACTAAGGTCGATTTGGTTCAGTTCTATGAGTTGCCAATATTCTATTAATTACAATTAACATATTTTTAATGAACAAGCAAACATAAAATAAATCATTAATCTATCCATAAAAAAGTCGTTAATCTATATCCTAACTCCTAAAATAATTCATAATACATTAACACATTAATACATTAATATATATACATATGGGTTGGATTCCCGTGAGTCATGAGAAAACACATGATCCCAACCGTTTAGATACAAAATCCAATGGTTGATATTTATGCGTGTCTTGCTAACAGATCTTAGAGATACTAATCCTGAGGATATATTTGAACCATTGGATTTTGCATTTAAATTGTTCAGAACTTGTTCTTTTACCATGAGCCAAGGGATCTTACCCCTATATATATACTAAAGTTCGCCTGTGCCTAGGGCACGGACATCTTCTCTTGTGTTAAGGGGGTAAAAGGGTATTATTGAAATTTTAAGGTTAAAGGGGTAAAAGAGAAAATATAAGAAAGTTATAGGGGGTGAAGTGTAATGTCTTAAAAATCCATTACGTATCTCAAGGAATTCTAATTATGATTAATTTTGGTCACTTAGAAATAAATTATTTTTTTATAAAATGATTATCGAAAATCCAAGAACAACATCAGGTTCATATCGAAAAATTATTCAAAAACGACTATAAATTAGTAAAAAAATAGAATCTGGGACGTAGACTTTTTAAACAAATTTGAAAATGACTTTTACGTCCATGAGACACTATAAATACTAAACTTACAAAAAAGAAAAAATTAAATCTCTTCTTTAGACTAAAACCCTAACCCTAACCTCCTTAAAACTTCAAACTTAGATCTAGAGACAGAGTGAGATCCAAGACTCGACGAAAAAGAAGAAAGGTTTCGTATCACTAAGGGTGCTTCACGTGGATCTAAGAGGAAATCATGATTTTGTCGAAGAAGAAAAATGAAAAATGAACAAAGAAGGATATTAGAAGTTGATCTCGAAACCATTGCATCGAAAAAGATGCTAAAAATGTAGGATCACCTCCCTTCTACACTTTAGTTGTTAAGTTTGTTTGTAAACAATTGTTTTCTACTAAATAATCCTGCGAGATTTTTAATTTAGGATTAAAATCTTCAAAAACATGCATGATTGGTTGGTTTCAATTCGTAAATCTCATTTTAAATTGGTAAATCAAATGTTAGATGATAAAAATCGAGTAAATCCATGAATTTTAAAGATTAATTATGGATTTGGAAGATTTAGATGAATTTTAGGCAAAATCGAAGGATTTTTAAAAGAAAAATTCAAAGAGGGTTCGTTTATGTCGGTGGCACCGACCATACCACCGACATCCCCACCGAAAATTACTTTCTATTAGTGGCACCAACACCTACCATCGGTGGCACCAACAGCCACAAACAGAAAATGGGTTATGCTACCAACAAAACCAATTTTTCAGTAGTTCAGCATTCTTTTTCCCAATAGCACATACATTTTTCAACACCTTATTTCCATTACTTTAAGTTTTCCATTTTTAGCATTCATATTTAATTTTAGTTTTTTTATTTCATTTCAGTTATTTAATGAAAATAAGGGAATACCCACCCCCCATTTGAAAATATTGAGAATAGTATAAAAATACAAATCACAACGTATCAACATCTAATTTTGGATTCCAAGAGCAAAACGCAAATTACAGCATTTTTGTCAGATATTCAAATCTCATTTTCTTTGGCCTCCTTTCAAATTAAGTTTCAAAAATTATACGACGTCAAATCTTGTAATTTAGAATTTCATCTCCAAAAAATCGTTTTATGTTTAAAGAACTTTGAAAAATCACATTTTCAACACTTAACCAAATTTTCATAACTTTAACTATTTATGATTTTATCGTATTTTTCAAGTTTTTCTACTCAACCAAGACTATCATATAAAATTGGTTGATACCTTAGGTTCACAAATATTATTTTAAAAAGAAACATATATTGACATTTACTTAGAACGACAGATGTTTTTCGATTAATTGATGGATGGATAGAAAGAACTTATGTTCTGAATTGATTGATGTCATAGTGCCTCCTGATTTATGTAGAAACTATACCACATTATACATGATAGGTAAATAGATGGGTGCATATATCTCATTCTCATGACCACTTGAGATATGATTGATGGACAGATTGTTTGATAAATGGATGTAACTGGAGGCACTATCATACATTTGTTTGTATTTTGATAGAAAATATATATATATATATTTTTTGTTTGCCAAAAAAAGATTGTAGAAACCTAGAAAAAATGATTCGTTGCTATATTTTCGGAAACGACAAGTCAATCTAGGATAACACTTGATGTCTTATCATCTTTGGCAATATAGGATACCTTAGAGAGTATTATAGTTCGTGAGATCCAAGAATTTCTCATTTTCTTTCCTAGGGAACAACTGTGTGTAAATGCAGTATTTGTACAGAGTAAAGATAGTTGAGGTTCACATGTATTGCCTCTTGATTGGCTTAAATGCGAGGAGTTCACTCTTGGACTAATTCGTGATCACTAAAAGTCTATAGTCGTCAAATGATTAACCTTACTATTAGTTGAACTCAATATTGGATTCTTGGTAAATGACCAGTTTAAGCCAGTTAAATAGTCATCCAATTGTGATATGCTAAACCGACCATAAAATCATATCAAAATGGTGGAATTTCATACCGGAGGTTAATTATTGGAATATCAATTTGCAATAGTCAAGGCAGTTATATTGGTGTGTTCCTCAACCCTCTAATCAATTACATCGTCATGTTTGTATTATGTATCTTTTTTTTTTATCTTGATAGATATATGTTTATACTTTGAAAGCATGTTAGAACTAATTACGAAATATTTGATAAAATTGATAGATTAATAATTATCTAAATTGCTTTAATATTTTCTTTAGTCTTTATCTGAATGCTATGTTACATCAAAACTTGCATAATTTAAATTTCAGTATGTTTATTTGTTGCATGCTATAACTAATTGTTTGAACGATAGAAACATCCCGCTAAGTAACTCATGTTACTTACTCTACCATTCACATTTTCATATCATACGACTTTAGATGAACCAGAGGAGATTTACAGGCCTCCATCAATTTGACTAGTTTTAGAGTTAGTAGTTGTTTCATTTTTATGCTTCAATTTGAAAAACTTAAGTCAAGGCACTATGTGTCATTTATATTCAATATTGTCATCTAATTATGTCTTGTTTCAGTCAATGAGATTTTTTATTTTGAGACTTGAGGATTCTAGATCATGGTTTGGTTGTTATTAATTTTTGTTGCCATATAACTGTTAAACAAGATCTGTTTTTATTATTATATGGTATGATAAGATGGGAAGTTAATTACACCTCGAGATTCTAACCCTTATTCATGGTAATGCGTGTCAGGATTTTAGGATTTGACATAAAGTGTAAACAAAATAAAGTGGGTCCCACAAAATGATAACTTGATGGGAGGGTTAAAGTGGTAAAAAATGAAAAATAATAAAATAGATTAAAAGGGGCAAAAAAAGTGGCCCCCACAAAACTAAAGCTTTATGGGAGGTTTATCCACACACACACAAAAGTGGGCCCTATTATTGTTATTATAATTTCTTGAGGTTAAGAGAAAAATAATAATAAAATAATAAAATAAGTTAAATAAGAGATATAATAAAGTTAGAGTAAGTGAAGAGGAAAGATAAAAAGTGTGGTGTAGGTTTGAAGGGACATTTGTCCAACTACAAAACTATAGCGGAGAGGACATTTATCCCAACTCAAAAAACATAAAACTGTAAAAACTCAATTGTGTTTTATTATATATGCCAGAGTTCACATGTGCCTACGACATAAGCATCCTCTCTTGGGGTTAAGGGGTAAAAGAAAAAAAATAAAGTTGGAGTAGGTGGAGGCAATTTTAACATGACCCGCGAACAAGACTCGAAAACTACACGAAATTAGTGAGTTTGAGTCAAGCCTAATTGAATTTAGGGTATTATTGAAACTTCTTAAGGTTAAAGTATTAAAAGACGAAAAATAATAAAATGGGTTAAAGGGGTAAAAAAGGAAATATAGTAAAGTTATAGGGAGTAAAGTGTAACATAAATAAAGTGGGTCCCACAAAACTATAGTTTGATGAGAGAGTTAAAAATGCATAAAAGTAAAAAAAATTGAAGGGTATTATTAAAGAATTTTGAGGTTAAAGGGGTAAAAGATGAAAGATAATAAAATAAATTAAAAGGGATAAAAGAAAAAATATAATAAAATTAGAGTGGGTAAAAAGAAAAAATAATAAAGTGGATCCCACACAAAAGTTTGTGTATCACAACTGTACAAACTAAGTTGTGTTTTATTATATACTAGAAGTTGCTCATGCCTTCGGTACAGATGATCCACACATGTTTTAGATTATGGCGTTAGAACGCAAGACCAAAACACACATGGTCTAGACTCGGTTACATTCTTTTTGTGACTGTTTAATATCATCTATTACTAACTCACACACGCACTCGCACAAAAGGATTCCATACACATGCAATTGGATATTTAATCAAATTAAAATAGAAAATAAAGATAAACAAAAATTAACTAAGAATAAACGGAGCCATATGATCCGACAGAAACCATGTATTGAAGTTGTTACTGTTGATGTGTACAATAACAACGACCACTCTTCGCCTCCCAACCTGATAGTAAAATCATAGCCCATTGTTTCGTCTATGTGTTCCTTACAAGTCAATGTTTCAATTATGATCTATATAACTCTTAAGTATATATTAGTCTGGTTTCAAAATGATGTAATATCAAACATTACCTATACCAATGTGTAGACACCTCATTTTTGCACTCGCCTGATTAATCAACTAGTCAACCCGATCGCAATGATTCCAAAAGATGGATGTGTATTCCATTGCTTTATTTTATTACCAGATGTGTTTCAGAAATCCGGATGAGGTATCTCGAATTAATAAAACCTTAGAAACCACGCTACGCTAGGAAAATACGACTCCAGAAACATAGAAATCATCATCTTGGAGACCCAAAAAGAAGCTTCACGATAAAAATCACTAAAAATTGACCAAATTACCAAAATACCCCTAATATCAAAACAACCCTAGAGTCTACGTTACGATTAGAAAAACCCTTTCGAACACATAAAACAACAAATCGAAACCAAATAAATTATTTCTCCAATTTTCACAAAATTTGACAAAATTACGAAAATGTCCCTCATAAAGTTCACGACCATTTCACACAAAATATTTCATAAATAACATAAAATAATATTTCCATTGAATTCCTTACGAAAAATCGATTTAAAACATCCTAGAACATTAAAAACCGACTTAAAACGTTAAAAGTCCTCTCTAAGGGCAAAACGGTAATTTCACAATTTTCATAATTAAAATTTCTAAAATTAATAAATAAAATATTAAATAATTAAAGTGAAACATTAGTGAAATTAATTTAAAATTTTGAACTAAAAAAATCGATCAATTGGGCTCTCATGAAAAATTGTTGAGGGTTCGTGAGATATTTCTTTAAGGACCCCTCCATTTGGGGGTCCAAAGAATTGAAGATATAATAGAGGGGGGTGTTCCTAAAATTTAAAGTCAATCAAGCAAGACTAAAGTCAAGATATTAAAGTCAATCAAGAAAGACTAAAGTCAAAATTAAAGTCAATTAAGCAAGACTAAAGTCAATATATTAAAAGTCAATCAAGACTAAAGTCAAAATATTAAAAGTCAATCAAATAAGACCAAAAGTCATAATAGAGTTCTAATTAAATACTAACTCAATCTAATAGAGTTCTAACTAAAACACAACTCCACCAAAAACAATTCTAATTAAAACACAACTCTACATAAAACAAGTCTAACTAAAACACAATTCTAATTAAAAGAACTCTAATTAAACATTAATTCTATCTAAATCAACCCCTAAAAAAAATCTATAAATAGAGGTGCTCACACCCTATTTTCGTATCAAATCATAAACCCTAAGAGAAGTAGGTCTAAAAGCCCCCCTAGCCTCCCATAAACCCTAGTTTTGGAGTCCCAACTCCTTACCTAACATCCCTCCTTCGATTTTAACCTAAAAAACACCTAAAAGCCCTTCGAAAACACCCCAAAACCCATAACAAACTTGAAGAATCTAGATCGAAAAAGGAGATACCTTGCCTCGGAGATCAGAAATTCAAATTCAGGGACAGAACGAAGCAAGGAATACGGTACAAGGAGCAGTTTTTGTCGGATCTGAGGGAACAAGGTCTTTGCTATCGGAAAGGTATATTTTCTTTTTTTTTTTTATTATCAAGGTTTTTTAGCAATGTAACTTATTTGGGAAATTAGTAGAGACCGGCTTTGGCCAGGCGGGGTTGGTGCCTAACACCTTCCAACCCCGTAACATGATCCCCGAATTCAATTTTTTCTGTTCTAGATTAGTTCTTTATCTATTAGAGTCATTGATCGGTTCCTAGAACGTAATAACTAGGTGGCGACTCCCAAACCTCAAGGGTCAAAAGCGGATCCGCGTATCCCGCGGATCAAGGGCGCTTTCAGTGGCGACTCCACTAGGGACTTTGAGGATCAAACTTGAAAAACCCCAAGTATGGGAACATTGCTAAAGCAACCTAGAATGTTTTTATTTTCTTGTTTATCTGTTTATTTTATTTATTTATTTATTTATTGTTATTTTTGGTTCGATTATCGATCATGCGTTTGGATTTTGAATATTTGGCTTTGGCATACTTGTTTTTATGGTACAATTGAGAATCACTTAAGGTGACTATAAACAATGCTAAATTTCAAAGGAATGGTCTAGTTGAGGATGGAACAATGATTATCAGATTATTATTATTTTTTATTATTCATCTTTTAGGAATGTGCTTGATCTATCGTTTGATTTTTTTTTTCTCTGTTAAAAAAAATTAAAAAATTTTGTTCATTTTATTTTTATCAGTTTTTTTTATGGACAAGTTGTAAGCAAAAAACAAAATAAAAAAACAGCAAAAAAAAAAACATATAAAGAAAAACAAAAAAAAAAAGGATTTTTGGGTTATTGTTGTGCTGTCCGTTGACAGCAAGCAAAAAAAAAAACAGCAAGCAAAAAAAAAAAAAAACAGCAAAAAAAAATATAAAGAAAAACAAAAAAAAAGCAAAAAAAATAAAAACAGCACCATTGTGCTGGTGTGTTGTTAGGAAAAAAATCATTTTTCTTTTGTCTATCTTCTTCTTCCATGAGCCAAGAAAAAGAGGACAGCAGCAAAAAAAAAAAAAAAAAAACTAACGTTCCTCTTATTCCTCTCTCTCTCTTCCTTTCGTCTACCATCAATTCATCTCTGTAGGACTCTCTAGCAGCAACATACTTAATTTTTTTTTAAAGAAAATGGAGTTTTGAAGGTATTTTGTGGCAGCAACTTACATAAAAAATCATGAGTTATGTTGCTGGCAGCAACATTTATTAAAAAAAAAAATGTTTTGAATTGTATCCTCTGGCAGCAACATATATTTACAAAAAAAAAAAAAAAGAGTTTTCATATGTTGCTGTCCATGGCATGTTGTAGCTACAACAACAAGTTTTTTTGGTGTGCAGTTTGTAGCAGTTTTTTTTTTCATCCATCTGTGAAGAAGAAACAACAAATAAACGGAGAGACGTCTCTCTCTCTCTCTCTCTCTCTCTCTCTCTCTCTCTCTCTCTCTCTCTAAGGGTATTCGATTGAATCTTTGAAGCAAGACGAAGTTGTATCATGAGTTTTAAAGTTGCCTCAGCCCTCAAAGGTCACGTTGATAAAAAAAAAAACGAAAAAAAGAGAACACTTTGAGAAACTTCGATGAGAATCTCCAAATCTTGTGAAGAGAGAGGCTTTAATGGCGATTTGTCCATCCGCAACCCTCTCTTGATACACAGCAACGCTCGAACGCATCTCTCTTTAATCTCGTATATTCTGTTTTTTTTTTCTTCAAATGAACCTCTTTTAACCAGCCCACAAGAGCCTAAATCAAAGATCTAAGCTAGGTGGCTAGCAGCAACATATACATAAAATAAAAATAAGTTTTTTTATTTTTGTGCGATGCGTGTTGGCAGCAATACAACAAAGAGTATTATGCTGGCAGCAATTTAAAAATAAAAAGTGTTTAAGAGTATATCATGCTACAGTTTTATTTTTAAAGAAAAGAAGTGTTTGGAGTTGTAGGTTGCTGGCAGCAACGCATATAAAAAAAGAAATATTTTTTTGAGTTGTTGTAGTGACAACAATATGTATTTTTAAAATAAAAACAAAAAGAGAGTTTTTGTTGGCAGCAACATGACCGAGGTACATGTGTGTGATTATAACAATCAAGGAAGGTTAGATTGTGAGTATTAGGCAACAATATAGAAATTTCTGATTTACAATTTTTTTATATAAAAAAAATAAGCTAGTTTCACTAGTCTAGTAAGGTCTCTTCCTTACTAAGAGTCGTTAACATTGCCACGTGGCACTCAAAAAGGAGACCCAATGCCACGTGTTTATGGTGGATGAAATTCTACGAGTATTTAAAAAAATATAAAAATAAAAAAAAGAATTTCAAGGAATTTTTTTTTAAAATTAATTTTCATTTCAAATTTTGATTTTACATTTGATTTTTATAGCCACCTATTTTCAAAACATTGGATTAAAGTAAAAAAAAAAAAAAATGCAAATTTCACTTTTGGATCCAAACTTTTCCATTAAATCTAGAAGGCTGTGACATCGAATTGTCGACATGATGAACCACGTTGGTTTAATGACCCTTAGCAAGATTTTCAAACCTTATTACGGTAGTCGAGCTAGTGTAGTCTTCACCCAAAGTTTTCTTATGTAAGAAACTTGATTAAAGAGGGGAATTTTTATGCTAAAAAATGCAATAAGTCTCCCAATAAAAAATAAGGAAAAATTGTCGGTGGTACTTATGCTCATGTCTAATTGATGATTGATATTCTTTTTAGTACGGTTCTGATTAATTGATCATTTTTACTCTCTCTTGCACTATCTTGATTGATTGCCTATCTAATATGCCATGATCTGATTGATATATTTTTATGATGTGCATGCTTTGATCTCGAACTTAATATTATGGATCTTTATATTTCTTGATCAATATTTATTTGATATCCATATTTTATGATTTGATCTGACCCATGGGCTCATTTGTTTGAAAAGGCCCCGGGCACACCCCACCCTGTTTTGCACACACCACATGCACGTTTACTGTTTTGCACACTTACACGTCCCATATAGCCAACGTGGCACTAGTGCGTGGCCCGGTCTCTTCGGAGATGCGAAGTCATTCATGAAAACTACAACTCCAGTCACGTACCTTAGGGTATATCAAACTGGGACATCAATACCGTCTGATCAGGTGATTCTGAGAGATATATTGATGCACCCAGGCTGGAGCGACCTGAGCCTTTGACCTATTGTAAGTCACACAGTCACATGTCCCGATTGCCAACGTAGTACTAGTACGTGGTCGGTCCCCTCGTGGGATGTCAAACCATTTATGAAAGCTACAATTCTTGACTCGTACCCTTAGGTATAAAAGATAATATAAGTATATCAATTGCACTTCTTGGTCAAAACCGGTGCCTAAGCAAGATCTTGCCCCGCTGTACCCTACTGTACGAGGGGGATAGACTACGTCTATTCTAGACGAGAGGTATTTAAGTGGGCCCTTGCTCAACATTGTGTGCCACCTCTCAACTGAAGATCAAACTGGCTGTTTTGTACTTCAGAGAAGTGAGTTGAGGTTTTAGATTATCACCTATATGGTATATCAAACCAAGTCACCACGTATCGAAAGGTATATAGGTGTGCTTGGGCAAGGGTGGCCAGATAAAAATGCATTGCATGTAGTAAGCCTAGAGTCTAGAAACCTTCCCTATAGGTCACGACTCGAACTTATCGTGGGTGTTCCCGGGCTGCTCTATTTAATCCAACCAAAAGGTAAGTGGGTGGACCGGTCCACACCGCTCCAATCAAACCCGCAATATCGATCCAACCCAATAAACTTAATTGGTGAAACATATTGGTCAATATCAAGTTAAACCAATTAGGTCAATTGGTAAATGGATCTTATGGATCAGTATATGGATCGGTTGAACTAATTGGCTTAAAAATATTGGATGGAGTGATGCAAGTAGAATATTCAGATCCATTGGGTCGAACCGGTCCAAACTTAAATGGGTACATAGTCCCAATCACCTTGCATCTGCCAGTTTGATTCAATGGACTGAATATTACATACTTAACAAGATCAGTAAATCATATTCATGTAATATTTCTTGATCGAAATATTTCATTAGTTAGAGATTTTGAATCTAGGGTTAACTTAACCCATGCTATCAAGAGAAACCTCTATTTATTAAAAGTCTACTCTAGGATCCATAACTAGTAATCCACCTTTGATGGGATTTTCAGGATTATCATTGCGCCCAAACTCAAGCGTCCACCTCCTAGTTGGAGTCGTAAGTCCAGTCGGTTAGAAAAAACCACAGTACCAAGTCAACAAGCAGAGATGGCTTTAGAATCTGAGCTCACAGAGATCCGTAAGATCTTGGCAGCCTTTGCCAATGATATCAGCAATATAAAAGGCAAAGTGGAAATGTTAGAACAGACCTCGGAATCGACGGGAATTCTCCTAGATGACCCAAAAGGAAAAAAGGTAGAAGAGAAACGTCCACGTGAAGTCTTCGAACTCGACGGAGACGAAGAGTATGTTGATGAAAATCTGACGTTATCTAACAGAATGTCCCAATTGGAGTTAGCTATGAAGAGTATAAAGGGTATTGATGAAATTGCAACAGGCATTGAAGCTCTGAACCGCATCCCTAGAATCCATTTGTCGGAGAAGTTTGTGATGCCTGAAATGGATAAATTCAGTGGGACAGGATGTGCGAAAACACATCTTAAGGTGTATGTTACTAACATGTGCACTATGGGGCTCAGCGACGTACAGATGACATTATTGTTCCAAAGAACTTTATCAAGATCAGCACTACGTTGGCTAATGTCTCAAGATCCAGTTACTGTGGGTACATGGGAGAACATGTCATAAGCCTTCTGGCATCAGTATAAATACAATACTGAGATTGAGACCTCAAGAAGGGATTTGAAAGCAATTAAACAGAAAAATGAGGAGACATTCACTGATTTCATTGGTCGCTGGAGGGCCAAGGCTGCACAAATGTGGGATAGACCTTCAGAGAAAGAACAAGTGGCTATTATCTTAAAAAACCTCTCGCAAGGGTATGCCCGACATCTAGTTTCCCAATACCTTCCTACATTCGAGTCTCTATTGCAAGCTGGTAGTCAATTGGAAGATGCTTTCGCTTCCGGAATCCTTTCCAATCCTTCTGACAACAAGTTCAAAAAGCCTTTTACCAATTCTAAGTCTAGTACTGATCACGCCTATGTAGCCAATACGTCTACTACACCCGTCCAATCTACTATCTTGCCTAGTAACCAAGTTAACCCTAATCAACCTCGACCACGTAGGAAATTCACCAATCTTGGTATGCCTTTGAGCATTGTCCTTCAAAAACTATTAAGTAAAGGGCTCATTGCACCTTTCCAACCTCGACCTTTACCAAATCCACTCCCCACTTCTCACAATCCCAACATATTTTGTGAGTTTCATCAAAATTTCGATCATCTTACTGATCGTTGTGTCGCTCTTCGTCATACAGTTCAAGACCTCATCAACGCAAAAAAGTTACAGTCTTTGCCCCTGAGCAGCCGAATGTTACTACCAACCCTCTACCCAGTTACCAACCTCCTCAGACTTTGAACATGGTATCCAATACTCAACTCTTATTTGACCCAATCCTTCTCATCCGATCAGTCAATCATAAACCTCCTAGCCCCCTCTTACTAGAGTGACGGTTCCTAATGAGGTTTTCACCACCAAACGCAGTCTTGGCCAAGAGAAAAGAAGTAAGTCTGAAGAATATAAAGAATCTGAAGCAGAAGACTCAATCCAACCGCTTGGAAATAGTTTCTCGAGTTCTCAGTCTGTAATCAAGTCCGTTGTGGGTAATTGTCTTTAGTTGTTTATGAGTCTTGAGTCCGGTTCTTTCTATCAAGTCAGTAATCAAGTCTGTCTTTTTATTTCTTATTTTGTTCTAGTCAAGTTAGTTTGTTGAGTCTGCAATGGTGTCAGTCGCCCCATCTAAATTTAATTGAATAAAGAAAATTTTTGAATACTTCGAGCGCATTAACGAATTAACTAATAACTGGCTTTAAGGAGAAATTCATCTAATAAGGAACCCCCTCTTGAATGAGAAGATAAATGTCTTGCTTGAGGAAGCAAACGTCATTGACTTTGGAACAAAAATAATTTCCAAGAAATTCAGATTGGAACTAATTTATCCCCAGAGGAGCACAAAGAGATGATGAATTTATTCAGAAAATTCAAAGACTTGCTTATATGGTCCTATGAGGATATGTCGATTAAATTTGGACCCATCCTGTGAGAACACCAACAAGAATAGACTGGCATAGCCAGAGGAGGGATTATAAAATGTATCAGTGCTGGAATTTTAAAATCGATGGAATAGTTGAAGCAACCAGTAAAAATCTCAAGACAATCATCGTGAAAATGTGTCAATCACACATCACACCGGGATTGGCCAGAGAAGTTACCATTCGCATTATGGACATATTACAGTTCAATACAGTCTTCTACTAGAGTCACTCTAGTATGATATGGAAGCAATCTTACCGGTTAAAAGGGAAAATCCTGTATCTCAACGTCTTGATGGAAGTTAATTATTAGAAACAGTTTGGGTCTGTCAATGGAGAGGAGTTACTCGCATGTTTGACAAGAAAGTCAAAAGTTCATCACTTATAAGTCAAGGATCTAAGCATCAGACTATCCAAAAAATTTTGAGTACTCTTTCTCGATCATAGAAAGTTTGAGCTCAATTGGAGAGATTCAATCATCAATGAAATATTATCTGGAAAAACTGTTAGACTTCAAGATCATGATGGAATCAAATTACCAGAGTCAACCAACCTTGACCGGATCAAACAGTACTACATTTAAGGAGGCCATCTTTGGCTGAATCAATTTTCCTGCTACCCAGTTCATTATCTCCTTTCTCAGCCCTTTGCAGCCTTTTCAAAAAAAAAATGATATCTTTTTCTTTCTCAGCCCGATTACCTGACCTAGGGGAGGGAAAATTCGAACTACGTTTTGGTCTGATCCCAAAATTCTAGGGTACGTAGGTAACTTGAGAAATTACTTCAGGCCCGACCACATCAAAATAAAAAAAATAAAAATAGATTCCCCGACAAAGAAAAAATCTAAAAAGAAAAAAATTCAAAAGAAAAAAATTGTCAAAGTGGGGAAGAAAATTCAAGGAAAAAGAAAATAATTTAAAAGAAAATGCCACACAAGGGGCATTTAGGTTTTTGAGCCTCAAGATTCCTTTCTTTTTATACACAGTCCTAAACTTACCCATGGAAGTCCTCCTAAGTACCGTGCGAAAAGTCAAGGAAGATAGCAAAGCATTATCAGACAGCAACTCTAGAAGTTCAGACAGGAAGAAAAAAAAAGAGCCTGCTAAGTTGAAAACCCAAAAAGGGCGGCTTAGGCAAAAATTAAGGCAAGCTCGCAAGGTTGAAAATCTGAAAAGATGATCTTGACAACAATCAAAGCAAGAAAAAAAGAAAAAATTGTAAGCTCGCTAGATCGAAAACCTAAAATGGCGATCTAGGCAAAAGCTAGAGTATGCTCGCTAGATTGAAAACCTGAATAGGCAATCTAGGCAAAACTTAGAGCTATCAAAAAATAAAAGAAAATCTCTGTTGAGTTGAGAAGCTAAAAAGGTAGCCCATGCCGAAATATCAGAAGTCCGAATGATCAAGTTTCAATATCCAGTTTGAACCAAATATAGACTCAGTGGATACAAGTATCTCGCCTATGATTGATCTGAAGAGTTTCATATCCCTAGGCGAACTGATGGGGAGAAAGAACAAATTCTATGATGAATTTCAGAAAGAAATATTTTGTTCTAATTTCTTTGAGCCTGACTCAAAATCTTCAATATAAAAAGTCAAAATTAAAAGTTAAACCTTTATTGCGCTTGCGGTATTCAAGGATTTCAAACTTTCATAACAATGGCACTTCTTTTTTCTAAAGAGTACAGTTTCCCCCTTACACTAGGGGCATGTATTTTCAAATTATGTTCAATTATCCCCAGTGCAATGTTCTTTGTCAAACTAGGGGCATTTTTGTTCTAATGCCTGATCAATTTCAACCCCAAACGATATGGTTAACTTTGAATTAAAGGTTACCCTCTTGATAGCAATTTTAAAAACTCCTCAGATTCAAAGAGAGTTAAAATGTTTACCGGACCTTCATAAAATCCAATTTTTTATTAAAAAAAAAATCAAATGCGAGGTTAATCCCCCGTTTGTTCCAAAAAAAATTAGTTCATTACTCTTTCACTCCGAGTAAGTAGAGTAGAACTTCAAAAAAAAAAAAATTAGTTTATTACTCTTTCACCCTGGGCAGGTAGAGTAAGACTCACAAAAAAATTAGTTCATTACTCTTTCACCCTGGGCAGGTAGAGTAGGACTCTCAAAAAAATTAGTTCATTACTCTTTCACTCCGAGTAGGTAGAGTAGAACTTCTCAAAAAAAATTAGTTCATTACTCTTTCACCCTGGGCAGGTAGAGTAGGACTCTCAAAAAAATTATTTCATTACTCTTTCACTCCGAGTAGGTAGAGTAGAACTTCCAAAAAAAAATTAATTAGTTCATTACTCTTTCACCTTGGGCAGATAGAGTAGGACTCTCAAAAAAATTAGTTCATTACTCTTTCACTCTGAGTAGGTAAAGTAGAACTTCAAAAAAAAAAAAAATTAGTTCATTACTCTTTCACCCTGGGCAGGTAGAGTAGGACTCTCAAAAAAAGTTTAGTTCATTATTATTTCACTTCGAGTAATCAGAGTAGAACTTCCCAAAAAAAATTAGTTCATTACTCTTTCACTCCAAGTAGGTAAAGTAGAACTTCCCAAAACAAATTAGTTCATTATTCTTTCACCCTGGGCAGGTAGAATAGGACTCTCAAAAAGTTTAGTTCATTATTATTTCACTTCGAGTAAGTAAAATAGAACTTTCAAAAAAAAAAAAAAACAGTTCATAACTCTTTCACTCCGGGTAGGTAGAGTAGAACTTCCCAAAAAAAATTAGTGCATTACTTTTTCACTCTGAATAGGAAGAGTAAGACTCTCAAAAAAATATATATTCATTACTCTTTTACCTAGAGTAGGTAGAGTAGGACATTTAACTTTCTCCCAACTTTTGCTCAGATTTGTCTCAAATATCATTCAAATTTTCTCGAGTTTTGTTTTACTCAGATTTTTTCACTTTCACACAATGCACATATTTGCACATTTGTTTCATTAGTTAAAGAGAATTTTTTTTAAATTCAAGGATCTGACATTGCCAGTGAGAGCTCGCGCTCAAGGACCTGACATTTTAGTTCGGGGAGAGTTTTATCCTCAAGGATCCGAACACCTCAACGAATTGCTAAATCAGGCTGCAAAATGAACTGTCACTAGCTTTGGCATTCAGATATCGCACTATCTATCAAAATAGATTTGCTATCTAGTTTGCTTCAACCCTTTGCCAAAGAGGGGTATCTCTAGACACCTCATTTTTGCACTCGCCTGATTAATCAACTAGTCAACCCGATCGTAATGATTCCCAATGATGGATGTGTATTCCATTGCTTTATTTTGTTACCAGATGTGTTTCAGAAATCCGGATGAGGTATCTCGAATTAACAAAACCTTAGAAACCACGTTACACTAGGAAAATACGACTCCAGAAATATAGAAATCATCATCTTGGAGACCCAAAAAGAAGCGTCACGATAAAAATTACTAAAAATTGACCAAATTACCAAAATACCCCTAATATCAAAACAACCCTAGAGTCTACGTTACGATTAGGAAAACCCTTTCGAACACATAAAACAACAAATCGAAATCAAATAAATTATTTCTCCAATTTTCACAAAATTTGACAAAATTACGAAAATGTCCCTCATAAAGTTCACGACCATTTCACACAAAATATTTCATAAATAACATAAAATAATATTTCCATTGAATTCCTTACGAAAAATCGATTCTAAAACATCCTAGAACATTAAAAACCGATTTAAAACGTGAAAAGTCCTCTCTAAGGGCAAAACGGTAATTTCACAATTTTCATAATTAAAATTTCTAAAATTAATAAATAAAATATTAAATAATTAAAGTGAAACATTAGTGAAATTAATTTAAAATTTTGAACTAAAAAAATCGATCAATTGGGCTCTCATGAAAAATTGTTGAGGGTTCGTGAGATATTTCTTTAAGGACCCCTCCATTTGGGGGTCCAAAGAATTGAAGATATAATAGAGGGGGGTGTTCCTAAAATTTAAAGTCAATCAAGCAAGACTAAAGTCAAGATATTAAAGTCAATCAAGAAAGACAAAGTCAAAATTAAAGTCAATTAAGCAAGACTAAAGTCAATATATTAAAAGTCAATCAATCAAGACTAAAGTCAAAATATTAAAAGTCAATTAAATAAGACCAAAAGTCATAATAGAGTTCTAATTAAATACTAACTCAATCTAATAGAGTTCTAACTAAAACACAACTCCACCAAAAACAATTCTAATTAAAACACAACTCTACCTAAAACAAGTCTAACTAAAACACAATTCTAATTAAAAGAACTCTAATTAAACACTAATTATATCTAAATCAACCCCTAAAAAAAATCTATAAATAGAGGTGCTCACACCCTATTTTCGTATCAAATCATAAACCCTAAGAGAAGTAGGTCTAAAAGCCCCCTAGCCTCCCATAAACCCTAGTTTTGGAGTCCCAACTCCTTACTTAACATCCCTCCTTCGATTTTAGCCTAAAAAATACCTAAAAACCCTTCGAAAACACCCTAAAACCCACAACAAACTTGAAGAATCCAGATCAAAAAAGGAGATACCTTGCCTCGGAGATCAGAAATTCAAATTCGGAGACAAAACGAAGCAAGGAATACGGTACAAGGAGCAGTTTTTGTCGGATCTGAGGGAACAAGGTCTTTGCTATCGGAAAGGTATATTTTCTTATTTTTTTTTATTATCAAGGTTTTTAAACAATGTAACTTATTTGGAAAATTAGTAGAGACCGGCTTTGGCCGAGCGGGATTGGTGCCTAACACCTTCCAACCCCGTAACATGATCCCCGAATTCAGTTTTTTCTGTTTTAGATTAGTTCTTTATCTATTAGAGTCATTGATCGGTTCCTAGACCGTAATAGCTAGGTGGCGACTCTCAAACCTCATGGGTCAAAAGCGGATCCGCGCACCCCACGGATCAAGGGCGCTTTCACAATGCATTTTTATTATTAATTTTGTAAGCACATGTGCTTATTATAGGTGTAAAACCAGATAATGAAAGAGGATCAAGTACAATTTTGTTTTTAAGACCATTTTCATTTAATGTTTTGTAAACGCATGAACTTAGGCAGCATGTGAACCTCGTTTGAATAGAGCAATAGCATCACTAAACCTCTTATGAATAATGCATAGTCAAAATGGGAAGTAGTCATACTCAATTAGCTTTAAGAATGACTCTACATACCGATCCCCAAATCTCAACAAAAATTACATTCAAGAGTTTAAAAGGAAAAAATTAAATATCCCCAATTGAGAAGATCAACAAACCAATTTCTAATCTTGATCTAATAAATCAGTAATTGCACCCAAATTTCAAAATTAAGGACATTTTTCCTTAAAGATACAAGGAAAATTGAACATTTTCTTAGGAAAATACATCGACATTACCTTGCAATATCTTCTTCACACATACTGTAAAAGCTCTTAAAACATCCCCTCCACTTTTGGGGCAATCATATTAGTAACATTTGCAACTTTAGGCACAACTCTTGAAATCTTTCCTTGAAGCCTATGATTTGAGAAAGAATATATTAGATTGACTATAGATACAATCCAAATAACATGATTTGAGGAAGAAAATATAATTTTCTGTATCTAATTCAAGGAGCATCTTCTCTTTAGTATGGGTTGGAAATAAATCAACATCTTTCAATGTACTTCTTTGTCCTAAAAATTCTGCTTCCAATGCAAATATTTTAATTAATCAAACGAAACTCCATTCTAAATAGGATTAATGAAAAATCCATTTAATATTATTGCAGAGAAAGAGTCTATGTATGTTTCCCAACGAAAATTTTCTTCCTATAGGCACAGATATTAACTTGATTTTCATGCTAATATGTCCAAGTCCAAATACCAAAATACAATGGATTGATAAATATGAAGCACTTGATAAATTCCCATTTAATCTTGTATCAAGTAAATACATTCTCATTTTGAAATTGATAAGATCATACAATTTCTTAGATTGCTCATCACACCCTAATTGAAGATTAAAACACTCTTTAAACAGTATCAAGGTTTAGTACAGATTATCATCTCAACATTACAAACATTATAAGTATAACACTCGTTCAAACAATTTCAATAGTCATTTACAATTATGATTAGACTCATAAAATCCTAAGCCCAAAAAATGGGGTGTAATAAGTAAAATTTGGGGTGCCAATAAAAGCTCTCTTATTATTACACCCCAATTATTTAGATTGTTTATCACATCCCAATTGAAGATTAAAACAAACTCTTCATACAATCATCTCGACATTACAAAGCTTAATAGCATTTGTTCAAACAATTTCAATAGTCGCTCAGGCTCATATAAAATACTAAACCCAAAAATTAGAAATCTAGCAAATAAAAATAAAAAGATAGAGAACTTCTATAGGCACCCCAGCTTATACTTGTTTTCAACCATTTACTTATGCGGTGAATCTCCATTTCGTGCACTGAATATGATGAAATTTCAAGTTCGGTACACTGTTTATTTTATTTCCCAAAATATGTCTTCGTATTTTTTATAACCTATGAACTCGTGAGTTTGTTACTTTTAATATCTACAGATTCGTAGGTATACCAATGAATTCATTGATTATAAAAGTGACAAATTCACTCAAAATGCATGTGTTGGGAATTAAAATGAAGTGTACCGAAATCGGAATTTGGACATAAGTTGCGTAGGTTTTGGGGAAAATCTCTTCACTTATTTTCTTTATTTTTTTTATTAGTGTAATAAGTAAATTTTGGGGTGCCAACAGCAGGTCTCTTATTATTACACCCCAATTAAAGATTAAAACACACTCTTCCAGCATTATCAAGGGTTGGTTGAAACTATCATCTCAACGTTACAAAACATTATAACACTCGTTTTCAATCATTCACTTATTTTCTTTATTTTAATTGGGGTGCAATATCTTAGATTATTTAACATTAAAACACATTCTTATCATCTCAAGATTATAACACTCGTTCAAACAAGTTCTATATGACATATACATTACCGGAATAGACTGTTAGATTCTGATGTTGTATTATTAGAATGAAATTATGAATATTGATATTCAAAATAGAAAATCTCGTTTGGTTAAAATGTATAGTTATAATCTCCTTCAGCAGGCCATGTTTATACAGTTGTGAGACAAAATACTAGATGCATAGATACATAAATTTCATTTTAGTGCAAAAGTGTGAAACAAATTCCAAAAACATGTCACTCTTTTATTGCGATAGGTGTTCAAAACCAAACAATCCAGAAACCATGCATTCTAAGCAAATTGAATAGATCCCATCACTCTTTTAAACCCCATTTTCTATTGAAGATGAAACCCAGACTTTAAAAGTTAAAGATGAAATCCCCCAAAAACACCTTTGGCAAACCACAGAGATATCACAAAACTATTGAAAACAATTAAACCACATTAAAGCCTAAAACCCATTTAAACCCCCCAAAAACCCTTTTGTCAAATCACAAAGAGTCTACAAACCTTTTGAAAAAATATATATATATATTGAAAACAGACCTATTGCAACCCAGATTCTTGAAGCAATGTGTAGACACCCCATTTTTGCACTCGCCTGATTAATCAACTCGTCAACCCAATCGCAATGATTCCCAATGATGGATGTTATTTCCATTGCTTTATTTTATTACCAGATGTGTTTCAGAAATCCGGATGAGGTATCTCGAACTGACAAAATTGTAGAAACCGTGCTACGCTAGGAAAATACGATCCCAGAAACATAAAAATCATCATCTTGCAGACCCAAAAAGAAGCTTCACGATAAAAATCACTAAAAAATTATCAAATTATCAAAATACCCCTAACATCAAAATAACCCTAGAGTCTATGTTACGACTAGGAAATCCTTTCGAACGCATAAAACAACAAATTGAAATCAAATAAATCATTTCACTAATTTTCACAGAATTCGACAAAATTACGAAAATGCCCCTCATTAAGTTCATGACCATTTCACACAAAATTTTTTATAAATGACACAAACTAATATTTCCATTGAATTCCTTACGAAAAATCGATTCTAAAACATCCGAGAACATTAAAAACCGACTTGAAACGTGAAAAGTCCTCTCCGGGGGCAAAACGGTAATTTCACAATTTTCATAATTAAAATTTTCGAAATTAATAAATAAAATATTAAATAATTAATTTAAAATTTTGAATTAAAAAATCGATCAATCGGACTTTCAAGTAAAATTGTTGAGGGTTCGTGAGATATTTCTTTAAGGACCCCTCCATTTGGGGGTCCAAAGAATTAAAGATATAATAGAGGGGGGTTCTCCAAAAATTTAAAACCAATCAAGTAAGACGAAGGTCAAGGAATTAAAGTCAATCAAGTAAGACTGAAGTCAAAATTAAAGTCAATTAAGCAAGACTGAAGTCAAGATATTAAAAGTCAATCAATTAAGACTAAAGTCAAAATATTAAAAGTCAATCAAATAAGACCAAATGTCAAAATCATAATAGAGTTCTAATTAAATAATAACTCTATCTAATAGAGTTCTAACTAAAAAATAATTCCAATTAAAACACAATTCTACCTAAAACAATTCTAACTAAAACACAACTCTAATTAAAAGAACTCTAATTAAACACTAACTCTATCAAAATCAACCCCTAAAAAAATCTATAAATAGAGGTGCTCACACCCTATTTTCGTATCAAGTCATAAACCCTAAGAGAAGTAGGTCTAAAAGCCTCCCTAGCCTTCCATAAACCCTAGTTTTGGAGCCCTAACTCCTTACCTAACATCCCTCTTTTGATTTTAGCTTAGAAAACACCTAAAAGCCTTCCAAAAACATCCCAAAATCCACAACAAACTTGAAAAATTTAGATCCAAGAAAGTAGAGATACCTTGCCTCGGAGATCCGAAATCAAATTCGGAGACTGAACGAAGCAAGGGAGTACGGTACAAGGAGCTATTTTGGTCGGATCTGAGGAAACAAAGTCTTTGCTATCGGAAAGGTATAACTTTTATTTATTTATTTTTATCTAGGATTTTAGCAATGTAATTTATTTGGGAAGTTAGTAGAGACCGGCTTTGGCCGGGCGGGGTTGGTGCCTAACACCTTCCAACCCCGTAACATGATCCCCGAATTCAGCTTTTCTGTTCTAGATTAGTTCTTATCTATTTAGAGTCATTGATCGGTTCCTAGACCGTAATAACTAGGTGGCGACTCCCAAACCTCAAGGGTCAAAAGCGGATCCGGGCACCCCTCGGATCGAGGGCGCTTTCACAGTGATTCTTGATGAATCAATGAAACCACGAAGAAACCCGGATTCTTGATGAAGTAGTGAAATCACGAATGAGAGAGAAACCTAGAGAAGGTGAAATAAAGACAGAATGTGAGAGAGGGTGAGATAGAGAGAGGAATGAGAGGGAAATAAAATGAAAGAGAGGTCAGGGAAATTAAATGTAGCACAGGAAATATGAATTGTGTACCCCACTATTTTGTTTTTGTTTGTATTTTACAAAACTGTTATAACTCAGCTGTTTGTATTGTGTACCCCTTTCAGCACCAAACATTTTAGCCAATCATTTTTGTCCTACATAGGTTAGAAGTTTTGGAATGGGCTGATTTTTGGTGAGGACGATCTCTACGGTGAGGAGTCAGCCCATTCCAAAACTTCTAACCCTATGTTTACAAGTTGAAAAATCATGGACCATCCATTTTTTGTAAACCATTTTTGATGGGGTTAGAAGTTCTGGAATGGGCTGATTTTTGGTGATGATGATCTCCTCACCGTAGAGATCATCCTCACCAAAAATCAGCCTATTCCAAAACTTCTAATCCATGTTTTGAAAAATGTTTTGTCAAAATGTTTGGTGCTGAAGATTTCCCTATATATATGGGGGCGGTTCAAGGGACATATGTAAAAATAATGGTTTTTCAAAATATGGGTTAGAAGTTTTGGATTGAGCTAATTTTTTACAAGGATGGTCATTATGATGAAAAGATCATCCTCACAAAAAAATCAGCTCAATCTGAAATTTCTAAATCCATCAAAAGTGATTTACAAATTATTAAAAAAAATTGGCAAAAAATCGACGGTTCACATTCCAAATCACTTTTAATGGGGTTAGAAGTTTTAGATTTTACTGAATTTTTTTTTTTTTTGGATGATCTTCCCATCATAGAGATCATCCTCACAAAAAATCAGATCAATCCAAAACTTCTAACCTATATTTTGAAAATTTATTAATGTTACATTGTTTTTACATATGTCCCTTGATCCTAACCCTATATAATATATATATATCAGCCCATTCTAAAACTTCTAACCCCATCACAAATGATTTATAAAAAATGGATTGTCCGCAATTTTTCAACTTGTAAACATGGGGTTAGAAGTTTTGAAATGGGCTAATTTTTAGGGAGGATGATCTCCTCAAGGGAGGATGATTTCCTCGGTGAGGAGATCATTCTCCCCAAAAATCAGCCCATTCCAAAACTTCTAACCCATATAGGACAAAACATGTTGGGCAAAATGTTGGGTGCGTAACATTTCCCATATATATATATGGGTCCCGTTCACCACCCTACGCTTTACCAAACATGTGTTTGTCCTACATGGGTTAGAAGTTTTGGAATAAGCTGATTTTTGGTGAGGATGATCTCTATGGTGAGGAGATCATCCTCACAAAAAATCAGCCCATTCCAAAACTTCTAACCCCATAAAAAATGATTTACAAAAAATGGACGATCCACGATTTTTCAACTTGTAAACATGAGGCTAGAAATTTCGGAATAGGCTGATTTTTAGTGAGGATAATCTGTACGATAACTTCTAACCCATGTAGGACAAAACACGTTTGGTAAAGCGTAGGTTAAAGTGTAGGGTGTTGAACATTTCCCATATATATATATATATATATATATATTGGGTAGCGTTCAATGGCTAACTTTTTGGCAAAACATTTTTCAAAACATGAGTTAGAAGTTTTGGAATCGGCTGATTTTTGGTGAGGATGATCTCTACGGTGAGGAGATCATCCTCACCAAAAATCAGCCCATTCCAAAACTTCTAACCCATGTTTACAAGTTGAAAAATCGTGGACCGTCCATTTTTTGTAAACTATTTTTGATGGGGTTAGAAGTTTTGGAATTGGCTGATTTTTGGTGATGATGATCTTCTCACCGTAGAGATCATCCTCACCAAAAATCAGCCCATTCCAAAACTTCTAACTCATGTTTTGAAAAATGTTTTGCCAAAAAGTTAGCCATTGAACCCTACCCATATATATATATATATATATATATATATATATAAAAGGTCAGGATTAGGATTTTCCTTTTCTAGGCAGGTAAGAAACTACTTTTTAAGCTAAAACTTTGGGCTAAGAAGATCAATTTTTCGATTTTTTTAGGGCGGACCTTACTCTATTCCTTCGAAAAGGAATAGCGATCCGGGTCGGTGAGGGAAGGGGTGACCCCCTTTCCCTTAACAAGGACCGGTTTCCCCCCTAACCCCCTTGGGGGGAGTAGCTCAGAGCTACATAAAGCAATTAACTCGAGGAAAAACCCGAAGGACTAGACTCGAACTCCTGATTTTAACTCAAAAAGTAGTTTTCTCTCTTGCCGGCCTGAGTGTAGTACTGCTACCACACTATGAGTTTATACTTCATTTAACCTCGGCAAGGTTAATTGAAGGCTATCCATACCCCCCCCCCCCCCGAAGGTGAAATAGAGCTAGAAGGAGGCCCTCGCCCCGGGAAGGGGTCGAGGATACTTAGCATTTAAAAGCTAGTCACTAGACATAAAAGGGAAAACAGCTGGCAAACACTAGACTTAGAAGCACTAAACTTGAAGCTGCCTTAGGGGCCCCATCAAGAGACAGACTTCTTACTCTAACTAGTTAAGAAAGAGCTTCTTATTCAAGTGCTAGTTAAGAAAGATCTTATAACTCAAGTACTAGACAGAAAGAACAACTCTCACTTTAGCTACTAATATAAGGTCTCGTTCGGCACCCAACATTTTGCCCAACAATTTGCCCAACATGTTTTGTCCTACATGGGTTAGAAGTTTTGGAATAGGCTGATTTTTGGTGAGGATGATCTCTATGGTGAGAAGATCATACTCACAAAAAATCAGCCCATTCTAAAACCTCGAACCCCATCACAAATGATTTATAAAAAATGGACGGTCCACAATTTTTCAACTTGTAAACATGGGTTTAGAAGTTTTGGAATGAACTAATTTTTGGTGAGGATGATCTTCTAACCGTAGAGATCATCCTCACCAAAAATTAGCCCATTCCAAAACTTCTAACTCATGTAGGACAAAACATGTTGGGCAAATGGTTATATATATATATATGGAAATGTTCAGCACCCAACAATTTGCCCAACATGTTTTGTCCTACATAGGTTAGAAGTTTTGGAATGGGCTGATTTTTGGTAAGGATGATCTGGTGTAGAGATCATCCTCACCAAAAATTAGCCCATTCCAAAACTTCTAACCCCATCACAAATGGTTTACAAAAAATGGATGGTCCACGATTTTTCAACTTGTAAACATGGGGTTAGACGTTTTGTAATGGGCTGATTTTTGGTGAGGACGTAGAGATCATCCTCACCAAAAATCAGCCCATTCCAAAACTTCTAACCTACGTAGGACAAAACATGTTGGGCAAATTGTTGGGTAAATGGTTGGGTACTGAACATTTCCATATATATATATATATATATATATATATAACTTGGGTCCCGTTCGGCACCCTAAGTTTTACCACACACTTTAACAAACGCGTTTTGTCTTACATGGGTTAGAAGTTTCGGAATGAGCTGATTTTTGGTGAGGATGATCTCTATGGTGAGGAGATCATCCTCACCAAAAATCAGCTCATTCCAAAACTTCTAACCCCATCAAAATTGATTTACAAAAAATGGACGGTCCACGATTTTTCAACGTGTAAACATGGGGCTAAACATTTCGGAATGGGCTGATTTTTGGGGAGGATGATCTTCTAATCATAGAGATCATCCTCACCAAAAATCAGCTCATTCCAAAATTTCTAACCCATGTAAGACAAAAAACGTTTGTTAAAGTGTGTGGTAAAACTTAGGGTGCTGAACATTTCCCATATAACTTAGCTATGTTTTATTATATATATATAGGGTCCCGTTTGGCACCCAACAATTTGCCCAACATGTTTTGTCCTACATGGCTTAGAAGTTTTCAAATATGATGATTTTTTGTGAGGATGATCTTTATGGTATAGAGATCATCCTCACCAAAAATCATCATATTTCTAAACTTCTATCCCCATCACAAATGGTTTACAAAAAATGGACAGTTCATGATTTTTTATCTTGTAAACATGGGGTTAGAAGTTTTGGAATTAGCTGATTTTTGGTGAGGATGATCTCTTGACCATAGAGATCATTCTCACCTAAAATCAGCCCATTCCAACACTTTTAAACGATGTAGGACAAAACACGTTGGGCAAAGCGTAGGGTAAATAGTAGGGTGCCGAATATTTCCCATATATATACCCTACATGATTTTATACCATATATATGGGAAATGTTCGGCACCCTACTATTTACCCTACGCTTTGCCCAACGTGTTTTGTCCTACATGATTTAAAAGTTTTGGAATGGGCTGATTTTAGGTGAGGATGATATTTACGTTAGAAGATCATCCTCACAAAAAATCAGCCCATTCCGAATTTTCTAACCCCATGTTTACAAGTTGAAAAATCGTGGATCATCCATTTTTTATAAATCATCTTTGATAAGGTTAGAAGTTTTGGAATAGGCTGATTTTTGGTGAGGATGATCTCTATGAGGATGATCTCCTCATCATAGAGATCATCCTCACAAAAAATCAGCTTATTCCAAAACTTCTAACCCACACAGGACAAAACACGTTGGGCAAAGCTTAGGGTAAATAGTAGGGTATATATATATATATCCAAAATGTTTGTTGTTGAACATTTCCCGTATCTATATATATATATATGTGGATTGGGATTTGTTTACCCCTAAAAATGACTCATGAAAAAAACACATGATCTCAACCCTTTAACATAAAATCCAATGGTTGAGATTTATGAATATCTTGATAACACAAATCTTATAAATACTTATCCCGAGAATAAATCTCAATCATTGGATTTTTTGTTTAAAGTGTTGGTATCATATGTTTTTTCCATAAGTCATTCTTAGAAATCAAGCGATCTTGACCCTATATGTACATATATGGACAAGATTGCCAACCAATTATATCACCAATGTAGTCAACAAATTTTGAAAATATAGATTAGAAGTTTCAAAATGGACTGCTTTTTTGTGATGATGATCTCTTTTAAAATCAGTCCATTCTAAAACTTTTAACCTCATCAAAAGTGATTTATAAAAAATATGTAGAGTCCACAATTCTTCAACATGTAAATTCGGGTTAAAAGTTTTAGGAGTTCACCGTAGAGATGATCCTCACAAATACATCAGCCCATTCCAAAATTTCTAATCCATATAAGGGTATAGGACAAAATGCGTTGACTTTAAAGTTTGCCTTGTGGGTTGACTAGTGATCATGTCTCATATATACGTCTTAAGGATAAAAATATTAAAAGCATTTTTGGAAATCCAAAATCCTGAACATTAACATATATATAAATATATGTGGGTAGGCTCCACAGCCAACGTTAGAGAGCCAACATGCCTCAAAACTTTTTATAAAAGAATATAGACAATAGATGGTTGACATCATTCAATGGGATACAAAAGTTTCTCTGGTAGCAACATAGGGTACTACTGTCCACACATCGTGATTAAGGTCAGTATCCAAGTCCCTCTTAAATTACTGGTATGGGACCATTGTTAAAAGAAAAATGTTCACTAAGGTAAGATGAATGGATTCACATCAGCAGACATGGTCTACTAATGTAGCCTCTGTATCCAGGATCCCATTTTGATAGAGATTGTGCACAACGGTTGTTTCGAGTTGGATCAAACAACACTCTTAGACATCTTGGATGAAGCCACAGCATTATTGCTTCAATGCTGGATCGAGCCATGTCTCAGTTTACATGTCTTGGCCACCTATCACCTTCTTCACTGCTCCAATTCGTTAGCATGTGATCTCACTCTCACCAGCAGATTATCTTACCTGCTATTATTGCTATTATTTATCTTTCGCCCTTGATCAGTCCCCCTGAGTCAATCTTGACTACAGTTATTTTCTGCTATTATAAGTTGGATTCCGACCTGTAATGAGCCATTAAATGGATGAAGCACAACTCTACACATCAATAAAATAAATCAAATCAAATCAAATAAAAGAATGATGCCCACCCTGTTATTTTGACCAAAACCAAAATTACTATTTTTGGGACTATGCCAGCTACAAGAAATGGCATTATTTAAATCATCCTCATTGTCATCAGATCCATGTTAAGATTTTGACTTTATTTTACGCTGTTGTCAACCTGAAGCATCATTTGAACGGTCTATACGAATCAAAAATCAATTCAGTTGAACATTGGAATAATGTACTGGAGTAATTTTAAAATTTTACATTATTTGCTAAATTTCGAAACTTCCAATGCTATTACTTCCTCTTCCACAATGTCTTAAAAATAAATAAATAAATAATAAATAGATAAAGGACAGAATGAAAGAAAAAAAGAGAGGAAAGAAAAAGAGAGGAAAGAAATGAAAACCAAAGAACAAAACACTGGTTATTTCTTGAACAATTTACTCCATAAATAAGCCATAAGATGCTTATTATGGCTACACTATCCAACGATTCCTTTCCTTAAGAGAGATGGATATTCTTCTCTATCCATATGCTCCAACAAACAGTAAACAACAGCAGACTCCATAGAATCATCTAGCTGGATCTAAAGAGAAAAAGTGGGGAAAGGTCCATATTTTAATTTATCTTAGGATTTATAAAGATATTAAAAATTAAAAAAAAAAAAAAAAATCAATACTTTAAACTTCAATTTACCACAACTATAGGAATGTGAAGCATATTAAACACCTTAGTGTACAAGTTGTATGTTACATGAGAAATTTTCAATTTTTCTTCTAAACCTGAGGGATTTTAGCAAAGCTCTCAACAATGATGGTACTCGACTAGATTTGTTCCAGGTGCTGAAAAAGAAATGTAGATAAGCAAAGCTCCAAGAAAGATAACTTACTTGAGTTACAATAACTTGTGGAATTTCTCAGATAGGTGGAAATTTGTTTCATTGGGTAATGCACATACCTCTTCCACTAAAATCAAAATGAGGTCTCCTGATGTCTTCATGGATTCTCAGATTCTCTGGGAGTTGCTTCTTCGGTTCTTCTCAGCAGATGCCTCTACAAATTCCATTAAGAAGAAAGAATCAATAATTTTGTTTTGAGGGATCAATCTGCCTAGAGCTGATACTACCATTTGTGATAGTGAGGTATAGAAGACAAAGTTCAGAGGCATACTAGTTTGCGTTGCAAATCTGAGATCATCCGTTGTCTCTGATACACGAAGAATTTCAATGACTGGGAAAAAAAAAACAATGATTAATTTACTAATAGATCAAAATAGGTCTCCCCACCCCCACATGCATGCAACACACACACACACATTATGGTGATGATGAATTCAATGGAAAAAAAATAGAAAAAGAAAAGAAGACTAGAGGATGTTTAGTTACTCCTATTCTTTGCATTCCAAGTGAACGCTGTAATGCTTCTCGTTTCGTTAGAAGATTTCCAGGAAGTAACTTCAACGGTCGCCGATAATTTTTCCCACGGTAAAGAACTATTGCATGACCTTTTTGTAATTTCTCGATTGCAATGAGTAGTCCGCCACTCTCTATCTCAAGCAGAATTGCGGTCTGAATAACTTGCGAATACATTCTCTGCATTGTAATCACCTTCACAACTTCTCTGTGCTTCCAATGTTGATGCATGCTTTCTATTACACCATCAAAAACCCCACGTCTTCCTGATAAGGTTGGTTCTTCTACATGTTAGAATGGCCACACAAAACAATTTTGACATCTGCACTAAATAGTTAGCCAACTACTTTTCATAGAAGATGTAGAAGACCAAGTACAAACTGCATGTAGGCAAAGATGTGGGAGCAATTCAGATCTGAAAAACAGTATGCATCCACTATACAGATATAACTCTTTGTATCATTAAAAGGCTACAAGGTAAGGGTTAAGATTCCTCGATACAGAAGGCTCTTGTCATTGCATGTTTTCTTATTATTGAAGAGAATTTAATAATGAGATATTTTGAATGTATTAATTGATGTATTGAAGAGTATTTTTGTAATCTAAAAACTATTAACTAATGTCATTAACTATTACAAAAGTTTTAAACTATTACTTAATGAGAATTTGTGTCAACAATACTCTCACTTCTCTCATTATAATGGGAAAGATTATTACTGGATAAAATTTAAGGGTACTTTTGTAACTTATTTGTCAATTAATGTTATTTAAGGGTATTTTTGTAATTTGAGAAAAAAGCTAGCGCAACGTGGTTTGGTGTCAATGATACTAACCCTTCTCTCATTATAATAGTGAGATTTAATGTAACATGGAGCATTTTTGGAATTAAAAAAAAACAATGAATATGAATTTGGTGTCAACAATACTCTGCTCTGCCCTCCCTCATATGATAGTAGCACTGTAACAAGGACATAAAATTTCTATGGCATCTTCCATGTTGAACACATATCAACACATAGACACATACCTCAATACACCTTAACACTAAGTGTAACATGTATGGGAGTCTCACCCCTCTATTTAATGATTTTCTATAGGAGAATGATTTCTCAAAAAGGCAGATGATAATCCATCCATCATCTTTACACAAATATATTTATTAAACATTACCTAGTTTGGTATGAGAAATCTACCTATATGTCATTCAATATTTTTCACTGAAACAATCTAAGGTAAATATAGCTATAGTATTATATTGTAATGCACATGGACAAGTGTGTTAGGATCTATCTGTTAGAGCTTCGAACTTCTACTTAAGGATTATGTGCCTGGGAGAAGCAAAAGCCTAAAGCCTGGGAAGCTGCGTCTGGGTGAATCTTGTTTATAACAGAAGCCGTAGAAGTACTAGGCTTCGCATAGAAGCCTGAAAAGCCTGTTTGTTTCATAGCTTTTATTTACTGGATTATGAAAAAATGACCAGAATGCCCTTACATGTAAAAAAAAAAAACTGTAAAATGCAATATTTTGACAAAAATCTTGATAATTGTTCATACAAATCTAGGAAAATATATAATATAAACTTGTCATCAACACGTTTTAATCTATTACATGTCTTCAATCAACGATGAAGTAAAAAATACTACTATTGAAACAGTAATTAAAATAAAAACAAACATTAGAAGTAAAAATACTACTATCTAAACTCCATATTCACAACTCTGAAATATTTCTCAAGAAATCTACTTCCTATTTGTTTGGTTCGATTTCAACCTTAGTTAGTCAAAAGGAGAAGATTGAAAAAAAGAAAAAAAAAAAGAGAAGAAATAGATGTCGCAAGAGCAAAGACTAACCCATATACCATGAAAGAAAAAGAAAAATGTAGATATGAGACAATTGGAGGATGTCAGGTTGATAGTATTTTAATTCATCGATGGTTCTCTCTTTTTCCGATTAGCAACAAGTTCTGATTTTGGTTAAAAAATAAATTGTAACCACATAAAGGATTTGAACAAAATCGTAAGTTCAGGTGATTTCACAAGTAATACTACCCATAATACTTTATTGAGTTCATATTAAAAATCACCATGAAAAAATGCTTCATTAAGCAAGTACTAAAAGGTATCATCCTCTGTTCAAATTCGAGTTAATGTCTACCAAGAGCATAATATGACGGGAAAAAAATTAAGTAATGATAAAAGTGTTTTTGCTTCAGCAACAGAGCTGCTATTTTGTTTCGAAGAAAACTCGATGATTTGGAAGATATTTGAAATAGAGGCTACTGACAACATTGGTAGGATAGACAAGAAGAATCAATGAGATTGAAAGAAAGGAGGAGATGGTTGACCAATCAATAGGGCTGTCAATGGAATTTGATTCCAATTGGATAAAGGGGGATCCAGAATCAATCGAACGACAATCAGATAGGATCTAGGACAAATCCAATATGAAATTGGATTGTAATCATTGGACATTTATAGGTTTGAGTTTTATTGGATGCCAAAACTTCCTTCAAATCCCTTCTTGGGTCTAGTCCAGATTTGATCTGATCCGATTTATCTTATATTGTTGGACCAAAGCATGGTTGATCGGTTGATCCAGCATTAATATGATATCTTATGCAATGGTATTCTTATCAGATCAATTATTAGATCCAAAAAACCTCATTATGGTTAGTATAACTGTTCTTATGTCAATTCCATGGTTCTGTTAATTAGTAGTAGTAGTTAAAGAGTTCTATTAGTTTATGCTTGTATTCTCTATATGAGTGCTCAACAAGTTTCCAGAAAATTAAAGTTGTGTGGTCGCTTAGAAAGCAAGTTCCCCTGATAGTTACCTGTTTTGTTTTCTTTGCCTTTTTTTTTTTATTATTATGTGTGCTTTGAAGTTGTGATTCCGTAAATCTGATTTCCTATTTTTTATTTTTTTGGTAAGTAGATCAATTGTATTAAAAGAAGGACCGGTTGAGGTAACCAGCCAAGGTACAACAAAAGCATACAATGAGAAAAATAAGAAAACAACAAATAACGGTAAAAACAAAGCACCTAATTATAGCATCCTATCTAAATGTGAAATCGTCAAAGAACACCCCTTTAAAATTCACCTCCAATTTACTCCAAATAAACATGAGGCCAAGCACCTCCATGATAATATCTTGACACCCCTTCACCTTTCCATTGAAGACTCTTCTGTTTCTTTCTTGTCAGACTACCCAACACACAGCAAAAGGGGTAATAAACCATAAGTATCTTTTCTTACGCACGAAAGGATTTTGGTTCCAGATTTGAAAAAGAGATAAAACTGAGTTAGGAAGCACCCATGAGCAGTTGAATGGGTACAAGAAATGACCCAAAATCTTACTCACCAAAGGACAATGAAGCAACATATGAGAGATCGATTCCCCAGTTACTCCTCTGCCTTCAAATCATTAAGTGCAGAAATTTTAAATGTTTCCTAGCCTAAAACCAAACATCCATAAATCTATTTTTAGCCAAATATTAGGGCCACTTATTTCCATTAGCTTATTAGTGCACCTAAACCGGAACCCTAATCCCTAATCTCCAACCCATTGAACTGTATATTCCAGCATATAAAACCCTTGTTCAATCCCAATAAAAATACCCATCCCACAGTTTTGCATCAATAATCCATCATTTTTTCAGAAAACTAGAAGCAGAATCTATGGAACTTCCAGAGGGGAAAAAAAATGAAATTATATCATTAGAAGTATAATTTCCCTTACCAAGCACCAAGGTTTTATCCATTTTTAGGCCTATCTTATGGAAACATTGTCTCTCCTCTTCAGTGATCATTTCTTGATCAGCAGGCTCCTCAGCAGGTCTCCACTCAGAATTAAGCTTTGATAACTCTTTTGCTGATCTCTCGATCTTCAGCTTGAGCTAAACATGAAAAATAAGAATGGTCCATTAGCACCATTTCCAGTTTCCATACAATTAGCAAATCATAATCAAATGAGAATACAAGATAACAAGATGAATCATACAAGGAAAAGTTTTCGCTCTTGCTTTCTCAATTCCTTTTCTAACCCCTCTTTTTCAGCCAGAAATTGAACATCAATCTTCGTATTTCCATTGTTGAAGAGCCCATAATATTTTGTTTGTATATCTTGGAATTCTGAAAAAGTTCCGACAGTACTGGTGTTTTCAACTGTTTCATCTGTAACAAAAAACGATTCAATTGCTTTCCACCGTGCCCTTTCTTCATGCAATTGGCATCTCTTGAGCTCTTTTTCTCTGTCCACAACCAAATTTGCTACTGTAGAAGGTAGAAAGTCCTTGCCTCTATAAAATATAATAAAGAATTTATTGCGTAATATCAGAACACCTCCTGTAAGACGCTGCATTATCAAGACATCTCCGTTAAGTAAAAATATATTCACGGACCACATACTCACAAGTTAATCTATAATCACATTGATCCTGATTTTCAAGGTCAGCAATATAACCCAGTATTTCCAAATACAGATATGAAATACCATTTTCTTAAACATTGATCAACTAAGTTCTTGCATCTTCTATATCAAAATATTGTCAAATTTGAAATTGATGGATACGGACAAATCACCTACCGAAAAAAAAGACATGGTATTTGCATTTTAAAGAAAATTCATTTAATTTCCCCACTTCGGAACATTTAGAAATGACATTTGAAATAAAACATGAAATGTTTTCTATTGAAAGATTTTGACTTTTTAACAACATTCTAGTTGTTTGCATAGTCCCACATCGCCTAGGTACTCTTGGGTTGTGCAATGTATAAAGCAAAGGCAATCCTCTCCTTGCAAGCCGGTTAGGCCCATGGGCTTTAATATGTTATCAGAGCGGGTGTACCTTAGGGATGGGTCGGATTAGTATCTCCAGCCTTGCATGGAGGGGGAGAACCGAGTGTCTCCAGCCCTTGAGCTGAAGGGGAGTGTTAGCATAGTCCCACATCGCCTGGGTATCTTGGGTTGTGCAATGTATAAAGTGGGGGCAACCCTCTCCTTGTAAGCCAATTTTCAAGGATGATTTAGGCCCATGGGTTTTAACCCTAGTAACCATTAAGCCATACATGTCAACAGTATGGAGCATTAATCACCAATAGTTAGAATTTGCCTGCTTAGTAAAGATTAACAATGCATAAAATACTATCTTAAACAAACTATATGCCAAAGTGGAATAATTGAATTCTACCAAAGCAAGAATCACACTCTTAAAGAAAATGCATTTAAAACCGAAGAAATTTCTGCAATAATCAAACTTGCCTTGAGCTCCCATGCCATTTGTTCATTGTTGGTATTCGGGATTCCCCACTTCACTGCAATCTTCACTATAAGACTTTTCTCCCATAACTTTATGATGGCAGAAGCCAATCCTTGAAGCTTTGTGTTTCTTCCTTTTGTGAGATAGGATTAAACATAAATCATTAGAACCTTTATAAGCTAAGGAAAACAAGTAGAATCCATAGAAACCTTACATTATGCAAAAAAATAACCAAAAAAAAAAAAAAACTGATAATCACAGAGAAATGATACGTAAAGCTCGCATAAGGGAAAGTAATTACCAAGAACAAAATGAGTAGGCAAAGGACGAGCAAGCTTCCTCAAGTAAGTCAGCTCGTCATTTGTTAGAGTTGGTCTAACATGGGGAGGACAACGCCTTAATGGTGTCCTAAAGCCACGAACTACCTCTGGGAGCAAATCTGCATCTACGGGAAGAGGCTTTGGATACCACCAGTCAACAAAACGAGGCCCTAATCCGTCCAATAATCTGTCAGCTTCTCTCTCATACAATGTACCATTGACTGATTGAAGAGCTAAATTTTCTTCAACAAAAGTAGGAAGAGAATCCTCCACTCTATTCTGTCCATCTACGATAATTTCCTTAGTTCCTATATTAGATATGGCAACGTTGTCTTCAGTTTTCACAAGATTGACTTCTGAGAGAAATGTTTCTACAGAACTAGCATGACGTGAATGTAACTTTGGAAAAGCTTTTGAAGTTAAATCATAATTGCATCCTCTGTAAACAACAAGGGATTCTTTCTTACTCCAAACTACCAACCCACCAGTCTTGATCTGTTTAATGAACAAGAGAATGGAATAAGCTACATAAAATAGCAAATTCACAGAGTTAGTCGGAGCCCAACCAAAGTTACTTTCGAATCCACCCAATAAATATTGCCTCAGAAAACAATCAAATCCTGATTTTTAACATTATTAAGCATTGAATTAAATCAGAAAATTTAAGAGTTTCAAAATTTCTTGGGCAATTTTTCATACCCTTCCAAATTTTGGTGTTTATATTACCCACTAATTTTCAAACTGATGAAATGCCCCCATGATCTTCTGTAAGAAACTACTGAACGATGACAAATATGAGCGAAGTATTCTCATCTTCAACCTATTACTAAAAGGACATGTCTTTTCCCCAAAAGCCCATTTTCTTCAACCTTGAGGTTGAAAACAAGGTGACTCCTTCAATATTTTTGTAGTGTTGAGATTTTAGGCAAGGACTAGGGACTACAAAGTAAATCACTGAGAAGAAAATAATTGAAGTTTTTACCCCGAACGTGCTAGTTAGCTTAGTTGGTAAAGTCTATGAGTGATAATACCATATGCTTGTGTTCAATTCACATTATCAATGAGTTACTGATCTCATTAAAAACAAGCTTACCAATAAAAAAAGAAGTTTTTACCCTAGAGGAATTTTCCAATAAATCAAAGGTCAAGAAAGATGGGTTTTGGGGGGAAAAACCAAGTGTCGTTGGCAAGAGGTTGAAGACGAGGGTGTTATTTTCTGTTAGTCTCTCCCATAAGGCTGCAATCAAGGAGCATATTTCATCAGTTTGAAAACCTAGAAGAGCATCTCAGTACACTCAAAAAATCCAGAAGGATATGTCAAAATTACCGAAACTTGTATAAGATATCAATATAAGCATATGTCAGAAAATAGAAACCCAACAAATTGACAGTCTCCGCATTACAACTTACTTGTCAATGGGATTAGTAGAGAATCAAACCAGTTTAGAGCAAATAGAAGAGAAGAAGAAGAGAAGAGATAAGGAGAAGGAGAAGATTGGAGACAAAGAGAGAGAGAGCCGAACATAATAAAAACAGTAGGGTTCGACTCCTCCTCTAATATGTTAAAAAGCAATAATAAGAAAAAGATGTGGGGCCATCAATCCATTACATACGCCAATAGCAAAAGGGGGCCCATAGGACTGCCGCACATAATAGAAAGGGCCCATAGGGTTGTTGCACATAATAGAAACAACCCTAAGGGCTGACACACAAAAAGAAAAAATTCTGCAGAATTCTAACACTCCCCCTCAAGCTGGAGCATACACATCAAAGATGCCCAGCTTGATACATAAAGAAGAAAAAGATATGCAAGATAAGGGCTTAGTAAGAAAATCAGCCAACTGATCATTCAACTTGACATAGGGTGTGATAATCTATTTACACGTGAGTAAATCCCGAATAAAGTGACAATCAACTTTAATATGCTTGGTACGTTCATGGAAGACAATGTTGTTGGCAATAAAGATGGTTGCATGATTGTCACAATACATCTACATAGTTAATGTAGCATCAACACCCATGTTGTGAAGAAAAGAATGAACCCATAACATCTCAAAAGTAGTGCGGATCATTACACAATATCCAGCTTCAGCATTAGAGCGAACCACAATATTTTGCTTCTTACTACACCAAGTAACAAGATTTCTACCAACAAAGGTGCAATAATCAGAGGTGGATCGACAATCAAAATGACTCCCGGCTCAATCAGCATTAAAGTATTCAGAAATAGTCAAGGAAGAGGAAAGACGATACAAGACACTCTTTCCAAAAGCACTCTTCAGATAGCGTAGAATACGATAGATAGCTTCTCAATGAGGCTGTCGAAGGGCATGCATAAACCAACTTACCACTTCCACAACATAAGCAATATTAGGATGAGTAACTGTGAGATATATGAGCTTGCCAACCAACCGCCTGTACCTCCCATTATACTTAAAAACTTCTCCCTGTTCAGCATCAAGCTTGACAAAAGGATCCATGGGAGTATCATCTGGACGAGATCCTAGAGTACCCGTCTCAAATAATAAGTCCAACATATACTTGGCACAGAGTGAGTCCATCCTTGGAACATGCAACCCCAATCCCAAGAAAACAACAAAGCAGGCCCAAGCCTTTTGTATGATACTGAGTACTCAAATGAGCCTTTAACTGAGCAATACTAACAGATTCACTACCAGTGATAATAATGTCAACTACATACACAATAAGAACGATAGTACCTAAGGTAGAATGTCGAGTAAATATAAAATGATCAGAGGTGGAACGCTGAAAACCATAAAGAAGCACCACATAGCTAAATTTTCAAACCAAGAACGTGGAGACTGTTTCAGTTAATACAACGCCTTCTTCAGCCTACATACAAGATGTTCATTCCCTTCAATTACATAACTGGGTGCTAATCCATATACACTTCCTCTTGAAAATCTCCATGAACGAATGCATTGTTTATGTCTAGTTGGTAAAGTGGCCAGTTAAAACTTACTGTGACAAATAGAAGAATTCTAACAGAGTTGAGGAGAGCAACAGGTGAAAAGGTCTCACAATAGTTTACATCACAAGTCTGAGTATACCCTTTAGCCACCAATCGAGCCTTAAGACAATCAACAGAGCCATCAAGTTAATACTTTACCGCACCCAATGGCAACCAACAGTGGTCTTCCCGGAAGGAAGAGTAGTGAGATCCCATGTCTGATTCTGATAAGGAGCACGCATCTTGTCATCCATAACAAGTTTCCATCCAAGAGAAGTAAGAGCCTGGCGATAAGTACTAGGAACAAAAAAGTAAAGGAAAGGCGATGACAAGATACAAAATTAGAAATAAGATGTTGAGTGCAGGAACGAATATCTTTCCACAATGCAATAGGTAACGTGAAGGATGAAGGCGGTGTGCAAGGATGTGGAAGGCCTTCAGAAGAAGCAAAAGGTCGAGGATATACAATTAGGTGCGAGTGACATCCAAAAGATGACGAAGTTTACGTTCAACAGTGCCATATAGTTTTGGGTATATTCAAAAACACTGTCAAAACGAAAAAATTTAACACGAATGTCTGAATGGCCTACATCAAATGGACTACCCCAAATGTCTAAATGAATTATATCAAAAGGATTCAATTGACGACTCTCTAGACTAAGAGGAAACCTATTAAGGTGATGCTTGCCAAACTGACAAGCCTCACATTCTAATACTGAAATTGGACTCAATATGGGAACAATTTGACGCAACTTCTGCAATGACGGGTGACCCAAGCGATAATGCCACTATAAAAAAGAGATGGAAGCACTCAAAGCAGGAACTGGCTCATCACAGTCCAGAAAATATAGCCTATTCCATTTATATTCCGAACCAATCATCTTCTTCGTTCTGAGGTCCTGAAAAACACAAGAGGTAGTGGAAAATGTTACAGAATAGTTTAGTGCTTTTGTTAACTAACTTACAGATAGAAGATTAAAAGGAAAGTCAGGAACAAATAAGTCAAAAGTGAGTGTCATGGAAATGGCAGGATGAAGATCACCAGTATTAAGGACAGGACGAGAAGAACCATTAACTAAAAATATGAGATATAGATGAATGAAAATTAGAAAAGATGGAGGAGGTACTAGACATGTAAGCACTAATACCAGAGTCAATAACTCGGGAAGATGATGGGGATTGAGCAACTACACAAACAGAATTACCTGTATTGACCATAGTTGTTGTGGGAGCAAATGAAAAAGAATGTAGACCTGAAAACTCCTAAAGGATCTAACTAAGTTGAGCAGAAGATTGTCCTATGACTCAAAATCAGTAATCAGTGGTTTGGAAGCAGATGATTGAGTAACAAATGTGGAAGACATCAACAGATGCATTATGGGCATAGTCAGGATGTTCCCATTTGTCCCAACAATAATCCTCAGTATGCCCTGTCTTATCACAATAGTTGTATTTCCAATTTAGACCTATCAGTACCACCACGAACCCCACGGGTTCCACCACGACCACCACAATTACCACTACGACCACCACCGCGAGTACAGCCACGTCCATTACGAGGAGTCTCATGAGGACCATCGCTGTAATGTTTATCCAGGGGTTTATCACTTTGTTTGGTAGTGAACATGCGCTCAAACAACTCGAACACTCGTCACATTACTCTCTTGAGAGTAAATATCAGCAAGAGAACTTCAAATCTTCTTTGGAGTATCAAGGAGTTCGACATTAGAAGCCACGGATGGTTCCATCCTTAACCAAAATCAAGTCATAACCAATGCATTTTCACTTCACCAATCTTCATAATTCTTTGAATCCTCAGAAGGAAGATCTTCAACAAGGTACTTCATTTTCTTCTTGGCTCGTAAGAACACCTTTATAGCGTGGGACCAAGAATGATAATTATTTCCATTCAACCGTACTGAAGTAATCTGCCTGATCGAATCATCAATTGAAGAACTACGTTCATCCATTTGAACAACCACTAAGAGGAACAAATACATAATGAGGGAGGCAACAACCGGTGTAAAAGACACCTAAGAGAGAGGTAGCAAGGGTAGAAGCATGATTTCAAAACTTGTCCGAAATTGAGACGTATCACCCAAGTTGTCTTGGCATCAGACATGGACGAGACAAACAAACAAGGTTTTTTGGTTTTGCGGAATCTCGGAAGAGATATAGAAATCTTGTTCGAGATATCTCAGACGAACGAGTTTTACCAATTTTCATGATTGAAACCTTATCATTTTCACCCCCAAATTGAGTTATGCTCCTCTTCTCAACCAAGTTGAAACTAAGAACAAAGGGTTTGGGTCTAAATGGGGTGAAAAACTTAATATCTTCATCAGATTTTTTAATTGGTTAAAAACTATCGTCTCAATGTCAAAACGAGATGACACAAACGAAAAGAGAAGCATCATCTGAGTCAACTCGATATTAGGCATGGACGAGACGAGACGAGACACGAAACCGAGCTTTAAAACCATGGGTAGAAGGTATAAGAAAAAACTCCAATTTTGGAAAAATCAAAAATCTAATTTTGGCTAAAAGAAACTAACTTAAACACCACCCAACGCAATTAAACCTTCGAAAAGGTCTCAAAAACAACACCACGCAACCCCAAAACTCATTCACAACCAACCACAATCACACAACCACGCCCTAGATACATATCTAGGGTTTATCTAGCACCACCACAACGAACCGAAGTTCATTTCACTACAAAACTGCAGAAATAAGGGTTTTAAACCCACAAAAAATAGGAGAGAAGAAAAAAAATATTGCTTTGATACCAAGTAGAGAATCAAAACAGTTTAGAGCAAATAAAAAAGAAGAAGAAGAAAAGAGATAGAGGAGAGGGAGAAGATTGGAGATAGAGAGAGAAAGCCAAACACAATAAAAACAGTAGGGTTCGGCTCTTCCTCTAATATATTAAAAAGTGATAATAAGAAAAATACGTGGAGCCCACCCCATTAATCCATTACATATGCCAATAGCAAAAGGGGGCCCATGGGGCTGCCGCACATGAAAGAAAGGGCCCATAGGGCTGTCGCACATAATAGAAACAGCCTTAGGAGCTGTCGCACAAAAAGAAAGAATTCTCCAGAATTCTAACAGGATCAACTATTCTAGGAAAACAAGGGTGTTATGCTACGTAAGCGCTTGTTGAAGGACTATATTCTCCAAAGAAAACAAAATACACTTAAGGAATAAAGGGACATATGTGATCAAATAGAACTAATGGAAAGTAACAATGGAGCCATTGAATAAGTTCCTTGTCCAATTTGGGTGTATAACAAGAAAAAATGGATGAAATAAATCTTTCAAAATGCTTAAAAAATATAATCATGTGGAAATGTTGTTAATTATATGAAGAATTTGTATGCGAAATCGAAAATACATACTAATGTTCTGAAAGAACTAAAGCTCAGAAGTGTAGAAATATTACCGATCAAAACGGAAATTATTGTAGCAGGCGTAAATTCCATCTTAACTAGGATAAAAATTAGTTAAATTTAAAGCTACATTGTATATCAAAACTTAATATAAATAATTATTAGTTTAATGTGTGGCAATGAAACTTAGATTCCCCATCTTTTGTAATTCTAAATATCCAGATGAGCAAATAAAGTTTTTAGAGTCTTGCTAGAGTAACATTGAAATTGACATCGTTTCACACATTGGTGGGCACAGAACCACAGATGCTTCTCACTCGTATCTTGATGAAAAGCATTTATGGTTATGTACACACATCCACGTCAGCAATGTTTGAAACGATGTCAATTTCAATGTTACTTCAGCATTTTCCAAGTTTTTATCCTCCATATTAGTTTTCATTTTAAAGACTGAATACAATTGAGCTAAGAAAATACTACACACAGTACAATGCAAGCTCTCTACCAAAATGAACAAAATGCAAAGCAAAGTGAAATAAACAATTCATTCAGGTAAAATCAAATGTACCCGACCTCAATGATTTCTTGTGCTCTGTCCATATTACGGCACAAGGGTAAATCGAATTTAAGCATGGCAAGCTCATTTTTCCTCCAAACCTTTCTAATCTCGTCAACAACAACTTGAGTCACCCCTGCTTTCTTAACCTTCACCCATTGTGTCATCTTCGCCGCATCACTCCTCAACCTCCTGAGATCAGTTTCAGGAAGACTCAATTCTGCCTTAGTCACCACTTTTTCCTTCTTCATTCTACCAAAAACAATCCTCTCCACCCTCGCTGCCCATGGCACTCTCGCTTCCAATTCCGAATCCACATCTTCACATACCCGTTCCAGTGGAACCCTGAATTCGAATTCTTCTGATTCATTTTGGGCTTCTTCGGAATTATGGAATTCTTGAAGTTTAGTAATGCTTTCCACGATTTTTCGCATTGCTTGCTTCCCTCTTCCCCCACTTACTTTATCATTCAGATTTCGATCGATTTTCTCATCGTAATCGACTTTTCTGATGTTCTTAGTTTTTTTAATCCTCGAGAGGTCTAAGACTTCACTTGAGGGAAGAAGGAGAGGACCTTTCATCCAAGGAGCAGTGGGCATTTTAAGGGTTTCATCTGTACAAGATGAGGATTCTGATAGAAATGAAAAATTAGAGTTTGGGGATTGAATTTCATTGTCGTTGTTGTTGTTGTTAGCTTTGAATGGGAGAACATTGAGAGGTTTGAAAGAAGTGTGTGGTTTTCTAGGGTTTTTGAAAGGATTTGGGGAAAGGGTATTAATGGAAGAGATGGGAATGTTGGAATTTGAGTTGTTGGGGAGATGAGTAATGTAGGATGGAAATGGAGGGGAGAGGAAGAGAGCTGTGGACATTTGGGACCTTTGGAAGTGTTCTGCAGTTACAAGGGTTGCTGCTGATTTTCTTGTTTTTGTGGATGTTTCAGTTGCAGCAGATATTTCCAATAATAACGGATCTGTTTTTTTTTTCCAACCCGGATCCGAAATGTTTGATTAATTCGATCCCAAAATCTTGCTGGCTATCGGACTATATCCAATAAATAAATATTAAAAAAAATGGGACACCACACCCACTTAAATCTTAAATGTCAATAATGTGTAAGTACACAAATACTCTTTTAAGTTTCATTATGTTTTACTGCACACTCACTGAACAAACGCAATTTTCTCTTTTATTAATTTGAAGCATATCAAATCCTACTAAAACATCCATATCAAAAAATCCTATTAAAATTCAATCGAATCCACATAACCCATCGATTTTTCTTCAAAGATTCATCAAATGATCATGTTTTGATCCATTTGTAGGGATATTATTCATTAAAATCTATTTTTTAACTATTATTTGGTATAATTAAGCATTTTGATAGATGGAAATGAGGTTTTATCATTTATTTTCATCATCTTTTAGTTCTTGGAATTGTTTTTAATCATTTTACAAATGAATTATGTTAAAAATCGATTTTATCTTTATCATTTGCATTAAAAAAAAAAAAATTCAAAATTTTCAGTACTTCCAGTAAGCCAGTACCGAACTCATCTACACTATTTCAATAGGTAGATACCAAATGCATTTTTCCACATGGAATCCCCATGTAAAGAATTGTCTGGTATGTACCTATTGTACAGTAGCATTGTCAACAACAAATTTCACAAATCTACCTTAAGATATGTGAAATAAGATACCAAATGATTTTATATTGGATTTTTATATATAAAAAAAAGATATACAAATCTCAATGTTTTCCTCTAATTAATAGTCAAGTATAAAAACAAATATGGCAATGTGTGTAGTTTTCTTTTCTTCGGACTTTGCAAGTAATTAGCTGAGAAGTTGACTTTCGTGTGTAGATAGTTATTTTTTATGATTGATCTTCTATAGAGCTTTTTATAGAGTCTTTGTGTTGATTTCTTTTCTTTGTGCTTCGCGCTTGATCGACTGAGAATGTTATTTCGATGGTTGCTTTGTTGTGCTTGATCTTCTGTAAAGTCTTTGTGTGGATTTCTTCTTTCCGTGCTTAGCGTTTGATCGGCTAAAAATGATTTCTTGACTTTGAGAGAATGGTTTTATCTTAATCGGAGTCTAAGTCTCTTGAAGAATTTTATTTTGTCTCTGGATGAAGACTAGAGAGTTTCTTCTTCTATAAAGGGAGAACTTGTATCTTTTGAGAGAAAATGATTCCCGTTTCCCTCTAAGTGTAAGAGGTTTTGGTATTTATAAATTGGTGTCATTTAATTTTTCAATTATACCCCGATTTAAACAACTTTGATTAGTTTGTCAATATCTAATTTTAAGGATTCTATGAATTGTTGGTGGGTCAAACTCACTTATTTGGATTTAAGGCCCACTACTTAATGTGGATCATTTGAATTTATTAATGTAATACCCCAAGTTTTTAACTCGTATCTCGAGGGAACTTGATAATGAAATTGTGAAAAATTTCCAAAGGAAAACTTAGATTAAAGTACTCGAATATTGTTATGTTCATTTTCAATAAAAATCAACTTCATTGGATTTAAAAAGGTCAAAATATATACTTAAACCTGTAAGCAAGTTCGAATTCGAGTTCGGATTAAAAAGTTAAAAAATCCTCGAATTTCGTGTTGAGTAAGAACTAAAATAATGAAATTTCGTTAGAGCAAGAATCAGGAAAATTTGACGTCACCAATAGGTCCGCAACGAAAAATATTCAAAATGGAATCTTCATTCACCATTTTCTGAGTCCGAATAGTCGGGTTACTATCGAAAATAAAAATGAGAGGAAAATGTCAAAAGTGCCCTCAACCTTTTATAAAATGTGGCGCCCCGTCAAACACTAACACAAATCCCCATGTCAAAACTCGAGGTACTAGGTGGTACATCGAAATTTCGGCATGGACTCCTCTGTTTATGTTAGCATTCCAAGGCGATTCAACCTGCACCTGATAAACGACATACAATCCTGCATATATATATATATATATACAAAATATAATACTAGCGGAAGCCTATATACATCTAATAACGTACGAAAGATCAAAGTGCGGAAGAATAACCAGAATACAGAATTATACAAAATTTCTCACCCTAACAGAAATCCTAACACTCAAGACAGAATTCATAAGACTACTTGGGGGAACTGACACCACTAGGGGGTATAGCCCTAGTACTTACCAGGTGGCGAACTCTGGTTGTCTATCTGATCGATCAGATGATTCTCACTCGTGCTCTATACCTGTCTCGCCAAGCTTCGGATCTGAGACTAAAAAAAATGGAGAAGGAAAGGGTGAGTAACAATGGTTACTTAGTAAGGAAACAAAACAATTTCTGCCAATAACCTCTCCTAACATGAACGAATAAACATATTGAATCATTTTAAAATATGCAAAGTTTTAAAGAAGAAACTACGATTAACTGGTACATATAACCAGGGATGAGCAACTAAACATTTTAAAACTCACATTACATCGATCATCATTACTCGCTATAATATTCTCTTTTTATACCAATCGAATTGATCAAATAGAAACATTAAACATGGATTTCATTTTATATATCAAAATAAGCAACAGATACATAATACACAATGGTGGAGTATTGGAATTAGAGAGTTGGGATTCACGACTGGATCGCTCCCAGTCGGGACATGATGTTACAATTCTTCTCTGGTTTTTAGTTCCTGATTTTGTGGCCGGTCGCTGCACTTACCACGCTTGGTTGACCATTTATCCGGCTCAGGCTGACCGTTTGACGTGACCGTAAGCAATGGGTCTTTTTTCGATGTGTCAGAATGTTCGACTACTATAGATTGTTAGTGATCACTGACTAATCATTTTCGTCTATGCCTATCAGGCATGCATGTGATTCCCAAATATACAAACCATTCGTATACGACCACCTTTACATTACAAGTTCATTGGTAAAGATAGAGAGGAATATCCCGGATTCCAGTTGTGACTCCATTCTCATACGCGTCCCATACCACGTATGAGCTTGGTGGTTCCTACCGTACATCCCAGGATAGTACACCACTCCGGATGATATGACGCACTATCCCTTCAGGCATTTACAAACTCTTTAACAGCTCACAAAATAGTTACATATATATATATATATATATTATATATATATATATATAATATATATATATATATATATATATATATATATATATATTATTTTCATTTGAAAACAAAAGAGAAATTAATAATACAAGGTTGAGAATAGATATCCAGTTTTCTACCATGCAAGTGTGGCCACCCGGCCTAAAATAAATAATATAACTGAAACGTAAACAGCGCCTCGCGCTAACAGAAATTTAAATAAACATGCAACCAACAATATTATCCCTGGATATCTGTTCACCAACCTGCACACAACATAACAACGTAAAATGTAGACATCACCCCTCGGGTGTGACTTTGACATTTTACCGTTTCATACCCTTTTTCCCTTTTTTCGATTTTTACAGTTTTCAATCTCTTCAATAAAATATCCATTTTCTGATATTCATCAACTCAATATGAGTTCCTTGAATATTAAATCACATTTTCCAACTATAAAATTTATTTTTATCAATAATATTGAAAAAGAATACAAATTTTATATCAAAACGGGGTCCGAGCAGTGCACAAGACCCAATTTATGGAAATAACCCATTAAAATACCCTACCCACGTATAATTTGTTAAAAATACAATTAAACATATCAAACATGCAATTTCTGGCGTGAATTTTTGAAATAACAAAAGAATTCTATATTTTGGAAATACATAAAAAAATTTCAAATAAAATCTTAAATGCAATTTTCACAATCTATGATTACTAATAGAAATTGAGAGTTCCTTACAATCTCTAGGCAAAATGATCGAAGCACGTGCGCGGAAATCGAGGCGATCGGCACGGAAATCGAGACAGATCGAACTTCGAAGCGATTGATTTTTGAAATCAACCTGGTGGTTTCGAAGATCTCGATGTGGTCGTCCTTTCTCCCTTCTGCGGCGGAGGACGGTTTGACCCCGAAATGGATGAAAATCGATGTCGAAGTTACGAAATCTCCGTATAAAAATACGGCTGATTTTTGACTATACGGGGTGAAAAAGACGAGAAAACAGAAGGAATTTGGGTGGGTTATGTAGAGAATGAGGCTGTGAACGTGTCTCCCTTCTGCGTCGGAAGACGGTTTGACCCAAAAACGGACGAAATCCGAGGTCAAAGTTTCGAAATTTCCGTATCCAAATACGGCTGATTTTTGACGATATTGGATGAAAAAGAAAGTGAAATGGAAAGAGGTTGGGTGGGTTTTGTAGAGAACGCAGCTGCGGATCTTTTTATCTTCTGCGACGATCGTCGACGATAAGCTGTTCGCTACGAATTTGAGGTTGAAATTTTGAAGAAAACACAAAATTTTCGTTAAAATGTTTCGTTGGCTGTAACTTGACGGGTTGGAGAAGATGAGATATAAAAAAAAATTAAAATATTATTTATATAAAATTTGGGACGAATTCGGTATTTCGTCTATTGTTTTGATCGACGATAACTTGGCCATTCGAACTCCAAAACTGACAAATGAATATTCTATTTCGCCTAATTTCTCGTTCCAGATCTAAAGGTATAGTCAATTTTTATAAATTATGTCTCTAACAAAAATTTACATTTTTGGCCAGAGGTGACCCCTAAACTTGATGTCGTTTTCGTTTTTGACGATAATTCGACTTCCTGATCTCCAAAAATGATAAATAAATAGTCCATCTTCAATAATTTTTCATTAGGAATCCAATGGTGTAATCAAATCTTAATAATTCTTGCTCTAACAAAAATTCATTATTTTAGCTTGGTCCGATTCGGTAATCGAGGATTTGTAACTTTTCTATTCGGACTCGCACTTGAGCGTGCTTACAGGCTAAACTATGTTTTTCAATCATTTTGAATCCAATGGTGAGGTCAAATTTCATTAAAAATGATTAGAAACATCCTAAAGTTTTACCCCTAAGTCCCACTTTCAAGATTTTTTTTAAAATTCCACTATTTATTTTTCCTCGATATACGAATTGAAAATTTGGGGTTTTACATAAAATAAAGTTAACTTTCTTTTTATCTCATCATTTTTCTTTTCTAATGAACCCAAACCAACACTTTTCTCAACTCTAAGGTTTCAACCCAACCTCATCCAAATTCATCGCGATCAAGTCCATGTGGATTTTCAAAGAAAAAGGAAAAGTCATCGGTATTGTCGAGCTCCATTTTCTTATCCCATTCAACCTTTATTTTATTTCCTCTCTCTTTGTTCCTCACCCAAAAACAACATGTCCACTCAGATTCTTACTCATTTAGAGGAAAGGTCATTCATAGTCGTAGGAAGAAGAAGAACATCTTTACCGAGGATTTCGACATCAACCCGACCATTGACAACCAAGTTCGTCAAATTTCAAGTTCCTCACAGTCTCATTTGGACCTTTGTGTTAGCTCATCACCCTCGACAATCACAAACCAAGTAGGGGACTTTCAATTCTTAGTAGTAACCTTAGATTTCGAAATATGCATTTAGGAATCTTTATTGAACATGTGTAGCGTTTATAAATCGTAGAAATCTTTTGTTTGATTTTCAATTTATATTAGGAATAGAGATTTGATGTGTTTTTATCAAGTTTTAACAACAAATTCGTGGGTGGGTCGAAGGGTTCAAAAAATAGAAGAAAAACCCGAAAATGGATCGAAAAATCAAAATTTCGTGAAATGGTTTAGTGCTGTAAGCAGGAGTTGGCGGTTCCATCGCCACTTGTCATAGGCCATTATATCGGTACCATCGATAGAGCTATGCTTCTGCCACCGACAAAAATCTTTGAGCAAAACTACTTCTGACTTTTGCGCTGTCTTCCTCATGACTTATACATGTTTTCTTAACCTTCATTTCATTAAAAATATTTAAGTAATTACTTTAAGTTCTTTAAGAAAATTAAGGTTTTACCGCTATTTCGGAACAATGAGAATGGTTTTAAGATCAAAATCTTAAAAGATCAAAATTTGAATTTTAGTTTCAAGAATAAAACGTAAATTTCGACGACTTCGACAAATTTTCAAAAATTAATACTTTTCGCGTTACTTTAAATTATACTATAAAAATTATATGGTGCCGAATATCGTGTTTAAGGCTTCCATTTCCAAAAATCCGTTTTTAATTTCGAGAACTTTGAAAATTTTAGTTTCCGACACTTAGCCAAATTTTTACCAACTTTCCCAATTTTGACAATTTGTCTTCGCGTACCTATTGGAATCCCGTTTTAACAAAAATTTAATAGTTTTTCGATTGAATGATTAAAGTGATTTTGAAAACTTGAAAAATAAAGGTTTTGTTTGAAAATATGAAGAGTAAAAAATGTCAAAAGAATGAAAAAATAATGAATCGGTAAAATGTCAGAATTACACCCAAGGGGTGATGTCTTCATTTTACATTGTATGTTATGTGTAGGTTGATAAAGGGATATCCAGGGATAATGAAAGAGTTGCATATTTATTTAAATTATGTTGGCATAGAGGCTCCAAGTTTTGTTATTTATTTTAGGCCGAGTAGTCACAGTTGCATGGTAGGAAACTGGATATCCACTCTCAACCTTGTATTGTTAGTTTCTTTTTTGTTTTTAAAGAAAAATAATATATATATATATAAGTAGATATTTTGTGAGTTGTTAAAGAATCTATGAATACTTGAAGGAATAATGCGTCATATCAACCGGAGTGGTGTACTATCCTAGGATGTACGGTAGGGATCACCAAGCTCATGGGTGGTATGGGACGCATATGAGACTGGAGTCACAAATGGAATCTAGGTCCATTCATTTCTATCTTTACCAGTGAACGTGTATTGTAAAGGTGGTCGTACATAAATGAAATTGTTTAATTTGAGAATCACATGCACGCCTGATAGACATAAACGAAGATGATTGATCAGTGATCACTAATAATCTAGAGTAGTTGAACGTTCTGACATATTGAAAAGAGATCCATTGCTTACGATCACGTCAAACGGCACGCCTGAGCCGGATAAATGGTTACCCGTGTGGTAAGCGCAACGATCAGCCACAAAATCAATAATTAAAAGCCAGATTTATGTTGTAACATCATGTCCCGACTGAGAGCGATCTAGTTGTGAATCCCAACTCTCTAATTTCAATACTCCACCATTATGTAATATGTATTTATTGTTATATTTCGAATTATAAACTGAAAAGCATATCTACTATTTTAATGTTGTCAATCATATTTACATAAGAATGAAAATGTATAATGAGTATGGATGACTGATGCTATGTGGAATTTTAAACTGTTTAGTTGCTCATCCCTGGCTATATGTACCAGTTAATCGTAGTTTGATTTATAAAATTTACATGTTTTGAAATGATTCAAGATGATTATTTGATCACGTTAGGTGAGGTAATTAGTAGGAATTGGTTGTGGACCTACTGAGTAAACATTGTTACTCACAATTTCTTTCTATTTTTTTAGTTACAGAATCTGCAGTTGGTGAGGCGAGTGTTGAGCTATCAGTCGAGGAGTATCTAGTTGGTCAGATCAACGATCAGAGTCCACTACCTGGTGAGCACTAGGACTGCTTCCCCTAAGAGCATGTTTGTCCTAAGAAGTATATGTAATTTTTGGATTGAGAACTTAGATCCCTGTTAGAGTGAAGAAACTTTTGAAATCCTATATATTGTTATCTTTTGCGCAACTCTAGTCTACCTTTCTGTCATTCGTAATTTTACCATGTTCTGCACCTTGTATACTTTTGACATATGTTTTATGCATGATTTATTTGGATTTTGGTTTATCAAGTTTTTGAGTACCGTGGAGCACTAACATAAACAGAGGGAGCCATGTCAAAATTTCGAGATGCCACCTAATACCTTGAGATTTGACTTTGGGATTTGTGTTAGTGTTCGGTGGGGCGCCACAATTAGATCATGGGCTTTATCTGCAAAGCCTAAATCCAAATCATATGAGGCCTATCCTAATTAATGGGCACTATTTGGATGCATGAGTCCATTTTTGATTTAGGGAATTTCAAATAATTAGTAAAATCTATGAGGGCCTCCTCAAAATTTCGATGCCCACAAATGTCCCCCAAAGATGCGTTATCAAATGCAAAGTTGAGGCAATGTATCCTTGATCGTGATGATAAGATTCTCAAAACTTGATTGAAATATGCATTTTGTTGTTGCTTCTAATTTCACTTCGAATTGAAGTTTTGAGATCCTACTTTTTTTCATCTTTATTTTCTTTTTCTTTTGTCGGAGTCGAATTTGATTTCACATGAAGGTCAACTTCTTGAATAACTTTCGCATGATTTTTCCCTGCAATCATGTAGCAACATAAACAAGCATGATTTTTTAAAGGAAAAATATAATAATAATAATAATAATAATAATAATAATAACAATATATTCTCTTTATTTTCTTCTTCTTTTATTTTTTGTTGAAAGCATACTATTGTGATGCAACAAGCCAAGACCCATTTTTTTTTTTTAAAGTATTAGGTCAAGATTTCAAAAGATATGGTAAAGGACTTTAACTTTAGCCACCAAAGTGTATTTGGGTTTGAGGAAAGGAGTGGAACTTTAGGGTATGTTTGATTGCACGTGGAAAATAAATTTTGATGGAAAAATGCAATCAAACACATCATTTTCCATGAGAATTGATTTTCCACCCCAATCAAAAAGTCCATCAAAATATGAATTTCACTTTCCCAATCATATGGGTGGGAAAGTGAAATTAACCTATATTTTTTATCTTCAAAATATCATCTTCTTCTTCCCCACTCATATCTTTTTCTTCCCTACCACCATTACCACCACCATAGTCATTATCACACTAACATCATTGTCGTCACTATTGATGTCGCCATCATGACTATCTCTGGCCATCTTCTCTCTCTTTCTTCATCGTTTTCTTCTTTTCCTTCTCTTTTACTCACCTCTACCGTCACCACCACCATGTCCTCCCCCCTCCCTTTTATCATTTTCCAAGCCTCTTCTTCCCCCCTCCCACTCATATCTTTTTCTTCCCTACCACCAGTACCACCACCATAGTCATTATCACACTAACATCATTGTTGTCACCATTGATGTCGCCATCATGACTATTTCTGGCCATCTTCTCTCTCTTTCTTCATCGTTTTCTTCATTTCCTTCTCTTTTACTCACCTCTACCGTCACCACCACCATGTCCTCCCCCCTCCCTTTTATCATTTTCCAAGCCTCTTCTTCCCCCCCCCCCCCCCCCCAAGCTTCTCCTTTTCCTTCTCCTCTCATCTTCTTTATTCTCTTCCTCATATTTTTACTATGATTTTATCAAAGTAAAATCAAACAATGGAATATGATTTTCCAACCCTACCTATTTTCCACCATAATTTTTCCATGGATTTCAAATTCCATGGAAAGTGACTTTTCATGTAATCAAACATACCCATCATAAGGTACACAACACAATTCTATTTTTTGAACCATGGGATTTGGTTGAGTTGGGTAATGAAGTTAGGCTTAGAATTGAATAATGAAGTTGGGTTGCAACAAAAATGGACTTGAAAAATCAACTTTTGCTTTAAAAGTGGAGCCCACAAGATAATGAACTTTGGCTAATTTGAGAGTGAATTTGAATTGGATTTTAAAACTGGAGGTTTTGAAAGTGTTAGTTTACAAAAGATAGTCCAATTCATGTTTTTTTTTTAAAGAAAATTCGGGTCATTCAATGATCCCAAAAAAGCAAACTTGATTTGGAAATTAAAAAGACTCCAAGTCATGGTAGTCTTTTATCTCAACCCAAGACGAGCTCGATTGATGTTGGAAATTAGAAAGACTCCTAGTCATAGTAGTCTTCTACCTCAACCCAAACAAAGAGTTGTGTTTGAAGAAAACCCCAAAGCTTATATATATGATGTTCAACAACAATAAGGTCAATATCATAGGGTGATGGAACAATGCCAACAATATTTGACTTCTCTTCTTCATATCTTTCTTGGGGATGGTTTTGTACACACCAATGGAAGCAAGGAAGATATCCATAATTGCGACTACACTGCGAGGTCAACCATGTGTTTGTCATTGCCATGTAAACATTAGGGTACAATTTCATCCAAAACTTACACTCGTGTTTCTTTTAGATTATGATTCTCCCATTACTTAAGATCCAAAAAATCTAGACAACATAAGAAGCTTGATGTGGCAAGGTTACTGTAACGTCATGAAATTTTATTATGTATATCGAGGAATTAAGTTAACTATATTGACTTACTTTCCTATTTAGTTTTAAAACAAAATAATAAAAATAAATTGTGATATTATCGATCTAAAATAAAGAATTTTTTAGGAGAATTTGATAAATAAAATGTACAATTTGAGGAATCTTACCGTGATTATGATAAAAAAAATTAAAATATTTAATCAAAGTAGATAAAACTCAAAATTTTATAGGAAGTTTTTTTAATTAAACGAACGTTACCATTGAGTTTAAAAATATAAAAAAAAATAGTTTAACTGCCAACATCCTTAAATCCGAATTTAATATGGTAAGTTACGAAAATATTAATTTTATTAAGAAAACTTATGACGTAAATAGTATTTTAGTCAATAGAAAAACAAAAATTGGTGAGGAATTTCAAAACTCTGAGATACACAGTTTGAATTAGTCTAATGTAATGGACATAACGGAGAAAAAAAATATAAATTTTTTTTATTTAAGTATTTTTTATTATTAAAATATTAAAATAAATTATTATTATAAAATTGGATTTAATTATAATTATTTATATAAATGGGATAGATTTGAAATTATTAAAATATTAAAGGGATGAGGTGTAATTAATATAAATATAAATATAAATATTATTATATTATATTAGGGTCCCTATCCGTGGCCAACAGTTTGGCAAACATTTTGGCAAACACTTTTTCAAAACATGGGTTAGAGGTCTTGGAATGGGCTGATTTTTGGTGAGGCTGATCTCTACGGTGAGGAGATCATCCTCACCAAAAATCAGCTCATTCCAAAACTTCTATCCCCATTTTACAAGTTGAAAAATCGTGAACCGTCCATTTTTTGTAAACCATTTTTGATGAGGTTAGAAGTTTTGGAATGGGCTGATTTTTGGTGATGATGATCTCCTCACCATAGAGATCATCCTCACCAAAAATCAGCCCATTCCAAGACCTCTAACCCATGTTTTGAAAAATGTGTTTGCCAAAATGTTTGCCAAACTGTTGGCCATTGATCGCTACCCATTATATTATATATATTATATATTATTATATTATAAGTTTTAAATGTGTTAACAGTTTAGATACATAAGTGTTCATTTTAGATATTATAATATAATATATTATATATTATTATATTATTATATATTATAATCTTACCTGATGTTCATTCGTACTTACGAGAGAGAAACAAAAATAGAGACGAGTTGGTTTTGATAGTAAGTTCGTGTATGATACTTTCAATTGAGATTTAAATGTGTTTCGGGTATAAATTAAGATTCGGCATTGAAGAATAAAATATCTACGACGTCGAGATCTACGTAGTCATTGAAATATTTTGTCAAATTGTCAAGGAAATTAGTTAGAAAAATTATTTTAATGTAGTAGAGACACGTAAAACCTAGCTGCGAAGGTATAAAACTTATATTTTCAAATTTGCAATATAATTTTCAATAAAATTTATTTTATTTAGTTTCAAATTTATTATGATTTAAATTCAAAATTCATACATCAAATTGTAGAATAATTTATTTTATATATTTTCTCTAACATTTTAATATTATGAAATAAAAATAAATGAATTTGAGTGAGTGTAATCAGAAAATCAATTTGTTTAACAAATTGATTTTTCTAGAGTGTTTATTTTAAAAATTGTTAAGACGCCTTTTATTTTGAAAGTGTATTTTCATTAGGTAACAATTTAAAAAAGAATGAAATAATTAAGTTTAAATTTGAAATTGAGAATGAGATTCTCAATTAGTTGGAATTGAGAATGAGATTCTCGATCAGTTGGAATCGAGAATGAGATTCTTAATTAGTTGGAATCGAGAATAAAATTCTCAGTTATATGTATTTGTGTTAAGGAATTTTAAAGTTTAGAGTGCTTTTGAAATAAAATTCAAATTGAAAATTAAACTAAAATTTAACCAAGATCAATTTAAAATTATAAATCAAATTAAATTTCAATTAAAATATAAAATAAAAATTAACTTTAATTTAAAAATCAAGAAAAAAATTAAAATCAAATTAAAAATCAAGTTAAAAATCATTTAATCAATTTAAAAAAAGTAAATCGAATCGATCAACCAATCAAAACAAAATCAAATCGACTAACAACCAATATTAAAATCAAAATTCAAATTAAATTTTAATCGAATAATCAAAATTTAAAATCAAATTGAAATTAATTAAACAATCAAAATTTAAAATCAAATGCAAATTCAAATTTAAATTAAAATATCAAATTAAAATTTAAAATCAAAATGTCGACAAATCCGAAATTCAAAAGACAAAGCCAAATTTATCGACCAATCATAACTCAACAATGGTAGGCTACTATAGTACGAGTAATGTGGGATCTCCACACTTTTTAAAATAAAATAAAATAAAATAAAAAAAACGTGGGTAAACACATCTTTCCCATGTCTTCTTCTCCAACGAGAATGACCCCATTCTCTTCCTTAACCGTTCCCATCACCCCACGTTTTTGGCTGCAACTACACCACCTCCCCCTCTCCAATCTTCTCCATAAAAACGTCCTCTCTCCCTCCTTCTCAAGAGACAAAAAAAAAAGGAGAAAAAAAGCAGAAAAAAGGACGACTATATTTCAGCCCCTTCCATTAAACTTGCAACATTGGTCTTCCTCATATAAAAAAATCATCCATCATCTTCTCCATTAACATCCTCAATTTCCCTCTATTTTCACCATTAAAAAAATCATCCACACCTTCTTCTCCATCCACATTTTTTGACAGCCCTTATATATAGAAAAAAAGGAAAAACATTTTTTTCTTTAGGCTACCATTAAAAATCAGCAACTTTAACTCCCTTATCTCTTTGATCTTTCCATATTCTTCTCTCTCAGGCTCTCCACCTTCTTCTCTCTCAGGCTGTCTCTCTTCTACACTTCTTCAACAGCCCCAATCACCTTCAATTTCAGCACCATTATCACCATCTTCCAACAGCCCCAACCACTGTCCCTAACAGCACTATTATCACCTCCATTAACAGCCCTCACTTACCTTGAGTTTCAGCATCATTATCGCTTCCATTAGCAGCCATTAACAGCCCCAATCACCTTCAATTTCAGCACCACTATCACCATCTTCAACAGCCCCAACCACCGTTCCTATCAGCACTATTATCACCTCCATTAGCAGCTCCACTTACCTTGAGTTTCAGCATCATTATCACCTCCATTAGCAGCCATTAGCAGCTCATTTTACCTTCAATTTCAGCACCATTATCACCCCCATTAATAGCCCCAACCACCTCCCATTAGCAACCTCATTTCTTACAGACCAACAACAGCCCATTATCTCCAACTTTTTGCTGTCTCTCTTCCCCAATGGGTGATTGCTGAATGCCTTTCTTCTTCTTCTCCATTAGACCCATGTTTTACAGTAACTACACGACTCTCCCTTACATCTTCTTCTTCTATGTCCCTCTCCTCCATGTTTCTCCCTTAAACCAGCTCTCTCTCTCTCTCTCCCCAACGTTTTTTTGCTATTTCTCTCTCTGAGTTCTCCTCTCTCTTTTTTGGACAGCAACAAAAAAAAAGCTCCATTAAAAGTCAGCAACTCTTAAAAACGTTTTTGTTTTGCTGCCTACACAAAATAAAAATAGCACCCACGTTTTACATTCTTCTTATTTTCTTTCAGCCCTTTCTATACTTTACGTAGCCGCTACATTCATCTCTCTTCCACCTCTCCTCAATACCATGCCCCAACATACCCATTTTTTCTGTTCGAACTCCTCAAGTTGCTGCGACGATACACACAAGAGCATCCTTCTCTCAGCCCTCGTCTTCAACAACATCCCACATTGGTTATCATCTCGGATTGCTCCTATATTTCTGGCATGACACGCTATTTCGTGTTTCTTTTTGAAGGTATTGGGGAAAATATAGAGAGCGTACCTTCTTGTTCACAACGGAGATCCAAACCTTGTTTCGTGTCACGTTGAGTCGATTGCCAGAGATCGGAAGTCCAAAATACTGTCACGTTGACGTTACTAGAGCTGTCGATGTTTCCACCCCTTAAACCCTAGAGTCTTCTCGATAGAAACCCAGAAAACTGCAACTTAGAGAGTAGAAGATTTTGTTCTTGAGAGAATCTAATTTTCTATTGTGTTTTTTCTTATTATTATGTTTTCACGTCCCCCCTCTTTTATTTATAGAAGAATAAAATAAAAGAAAAGGGTTGCAGTCTCTTATTATAATAAGGACTCAACCTTATTAGGACTCTCACTCCAAAAGGGAGTCCTAATACGTGAATAACATGGGTTGGGTCCACATGGACGCCTAAAACAACTAACAGAAGGAATCCAAACATCCGAAGTTATTCGATAAAATGTAATTTTTCATTTTCTTTTTCTTTTTATTAATTTTTTTTATTTCGCAATTTTATCTGAATTAATTCATTGATTTTTAGGGGTATACGTGGGACTAATGACAATTTTCGAGTTTCCGAAATATTAGTGTATCGATTCGCCCATATTTTTTTATTTATTAATAGATCGATTGAATCAATTCACATATATCAAGTTGATGGACTAACTCATTGGGTGTTAGCATTTATTGGGTCGATTCATCACTTTTTGATGTTATTGGGTTAACTCATTAATGTTGATATTAATCTATTCAATAAAAATTAATGGTGTACACGAAAGATAAGAATACAAATCGATTTTCACAATAAAAATTACGAGTCGACCCACTGATTTTGGGGACATTGAAAATTTGAATCTATTTTTTTTAAAATTAAGCACGTGGGTTAAATCACTGATTTAATACACATGACGATTCCAAAAAAATATTAAGATTCTTTTGATTAACAAATTACGAGTCGACTCGCTGATTTTGGGGACATTGAAAATTTGAATCAATTTTTTTTTATAAATTAGGCACGTGGGTTAAATCACCGATTTAATACACTTGGGGATTCCAAAAAAAAATCAAGATTCTTTTGATTAACAAATTGTGAGCCGACTCATTGATTTTAGGGACATTGGAAGTTTGAATTGATTTTTTTTATAAATTGGGCATGTGGGTTAACTCACCGATTTAATACACATGGCATTTCAAAAATCGAATTTCTTTGATTGAAAAATATGTGAGTCAACTCACTGATTTTAATACACGTGGCATTTCAAAAAATCAAATTTATTTTAAAAAAAATATGTGAGTCGGCTCACTGATTTTAATGCATGTGGTGATTCAAAAAATTAAATTTCTTTGATAAAATGTCGTCAATGAGCCAATTCACTAATGTTGTATATGTGACATTGAAAATAGATTTCATATTATTCAAAATGTGACCGAATTGATCCATTAATTTTTGGCACCACGTATTAAATCGTGGGATTCATTTATGCGAAATTTGAGAATCTATGTAATTATCTTAACCGTAAGATTCGTTTGGCAAATCTGACATAAATCGACGATGATGATTGGACCATAGTCTTGTCCCGTTGACCATATGTTAGTTTTGAATTGTAGTAGAGACTGATCATCTTGATTGGGCTGGTTCGGTGCCTAACACTTTTCAAAACCCGTAACCTGACCCCTTACCCATCTCTTTGATCTGTGGACCGACCCATATCCCTTTGGAGTTAATTTTGGTTCTTAGACCTAAACTAGGTGGCGACTCCCTATTCTTTTAAAATCTTCGAGATACGTAGATCAGACCCCTAATCCGCTATTTAGTAGACATTTGGGGGTGTCGAGGCGATTTTAAGCCTTGATTGTTTTGGTGTGCTGGAATTGCTTACTTTGTCCATGTTTGGATTTCTGATTTGAAACATTCACAATCATCACATGATCATCATATTTTTTTTCATTTTATTCAATTATTCATGCAATTATGTCTAATTAATATGATAAAATATGTAGAGTGATGATATAAGGCATAAACATGATAGTTTGCTAATTAAGGTACATATAGGGTTTATAATGTGATAAGTAATCAGTATGTCAAAATACTAATTTATTCGCACTTTTCCTGTGCATTTATCTCAATTTTCGTTCTTATTTGGCTATTTTGAGTAAATGACCATGTTAAATCGTCTCCAATTATCACGTTGTATGTTTCACGATATTAAATAAGCTTATTTACATGAAATGAGTGTATTTGTTAGAAATTTTACGACGCGCGTGTTTGTTATGTAGTTTGGTGATCAAATCAGCAAAGTAAAACCTGAAATCAAGAAAGTAATTTTGCATTACAACCAGAAGGACAAATGGAGCGATCTAGTCAAAATTCATCCCCAAATGTGCTAGCGTCACCGCACGATGGTGAGTCAGCACCATGCCACAATGGAATTTTGGTGGATCGTCCTAATTTTTACATGTGATCTTATGGCAATCGTGAAGGAAACTCTAATTGAATCCTTCCAAAATCTCCAATTCTAATTGAATCCTTCCATAATCTCCAATTTCTATAAATACATTTCTTAATGTACAAAGAGCCTTTGGTCCTTGGGACTTTTCTCTTATCCCTCTTCTTTTAATCTAAGACCCTTGATTTTTCTCTTATATTTTCTATTTCTAACTTAGGTTTTTCATTAAAGTTCTGTAAATTTCTAAATGGGAGAGTGAAGAAGACAGTGTAATTACTTTTATTCAATAAAGCAAGACTTGTTCTTCTCCATTAATCTTTTCTATCACTTGAAATGACCTAAGACTAATCTCTCTTCCATTGGAGAGTGGAGAAGCTTAAAGAAAGCTTATTTAGTTTTTGCTATTATTTGGTTTAAAATTCTCTTATCTTGCTTTAATGTTCATGTAGACACCTCAATTTGAACGGGCCACTTCTCGAAAGGGCCCAAAAATATCGATTTTCTAAATAAATGGGCCAACGGGCCTTAAAGGCCCAAGTCATTGAAAAGTGTCATTTTTACCAACCCGAGGCCCCTAAGACCTCTCAATGGTTTAGGAGGCCACCAAAAGGACTCGGCCAACCTTACGTTTTCCCAACATTCACCGCTCCGCTTCCAAAATAAAAAACGTCAAATTTTCGATAAATTTCACCAACGGGCCTAAAAAGCCCGATTCGCCAACACGTGGCATTTTTGATCAAATTAATGATTGTAAAAATCTAAAAAAATTAAAAATTAAAAAGGTGAGACTTGAGATGCCTACCCCGCCTCTACTACCACCGCTCCGCCTCCGAATCCGCAAAAAAAACCATAGGCCCACCTAAGGCCCATGAGCCCTCAACACTTTCCTAAATCGATTTCTCATCTTACCCTTAGCCTAAAATCAATCCCACATCACCTAAAATCTAAAACCAACCTATACCCTCAAAACCCATTCCAAAATAACCCTCAACCAAACCCTAAAACCCAAAACCATTTCTAAAACCCAAGCCCAACACTACAAAGCCCACAAATCATTAACCATATCCAATTCATTATCCAACCCACAACCCTAACCCATAAATCACAACCCACATCAACCAATCACTCTTTTATCATCAAAAGATGACACATGTCATCACCCCATCTCACCTCCCTCACCCAACTACCTACCCCATTAATTTGCTTTAAATCCCATCTACCCACACATCAACCCATCACCTTTTCTCTCAAATCAAACACATCTACCCACACCCCTAACCTATACCTCCCCTAATCTACCCTCATCATTCCCTACAAAACCTATATCTACAACCTAAACCTACACCATCCTCTCAAGTCAAACACTCAACCTCTCCCATCAACCTATCCCAACCCTTCATTTCCACCCACTTTAACACATGGCATCATCTCCTTCACCCTCCCAAAATATCATCAACCACCTCTTTAAATCCTCCATTCTCTTAAATCAAATACCATTTAATCACAACCACCATCTTAAACTCACCTCACCAAACACTCCACCCAAATGGGTTGGGTAGGATCCAAACCATTTGGGTCAAAACTCACCCATTTAACCCTCCTTACCTAAATACCCTCCAATCTCCTCTAAATTACACCCACTTCTCTCTCAAACTCATAACCATTCTACCCTTTTTTCTTCACTTCACCCCATTATATCCCTAAAATAACTCCTCAACATCTATAAATACCCTCCTCCTCTTCCCAAAAATGGCCCCCAACTTCTCATTACAAAACTTCTCCCCAACACTCTCTCTACTAACAACTATCACCCCTCTCACTAAGAAAATCCTCATCAATTCCCTCACACTAATCCTCCCCAAGTCTCATAAAAAAAAAATCACACACTACACTCATCTCCACTATCATCTCTTCTCTACTCCTTCAATAAAAAAAAAAGAGTTGTATTTGTTTAAAATACTAAGGACTCAAGAAGACTCAAGCAAGAAGAAGAAAAGAAGAAACAAGATACAAGGTGGGTTCAAGGCAACCCCCCCTCTCTCTTCTACATCCTCTCCTCCTCCCTCTTCTATCACCCCTCTCCCCTTCCTTTTATTTTTTAGGATGAATGGACCCCAAGGCTAAAGGTCTATAAGGGTCATTTCCATCAATGGAATGACCCTATGATCAAGCCGAAAATGAACCCCTATCTAGGGTACAAATGCACAACACGTGGCACATCATTTTTCGTATTTTTTTTAATCAAATGACCGAGTTTAGTTGAGGTTACCGCTATTTAGTGGGGAGAAAAGGGTGCCTAACACCTTCCCTTTTCTCCAATCGAGCCGCTTACCCCGGATCTTAAGGTTTGATCCGTACCTTATCCACGTGAGTCACTAAAATGCCAAAATGTCACTTTTTCAAAAATGCACATTGGGTGACCATTCACACCCACTTACAATATGAATGGTGGCGACTTCAAATCATAGTAGATGTGGCCGTCGTAATGACGAAATCACGTGTCTACAGCTTGGCGACTCCACTGGGGAGTAAAGGCTCTACCCTCGTGTCAACTCGGTTATTTTAGTAAAAAAGGAAAGGTTTCAATTTTTATTTTTTTTTATTTTTGCAAGCTAACAATACTTGTTGTGTTTGTTGTATTTATTTTTTAGGTAGGTTTCCTTTATTTAATTACTCGCTTGAAAAAAAAAAAAAAAAAAAAAATCCGATTTTCACTTTATTTCTCCGATTATGTCATTTTAAGCATGCGTATCATCAAACAAATGAAAAAAAAAAAATTCTTTTTTGGCCCAAGCCAAAAACCAGAGGCAATGTGCCTCAAAATGTGTATAAAAAAATAAAAAAATAAAAAAAAGATAAAAAAATAGAAAAAAAGTCATTTTTCTTCTTTTTTGGCCGAATGGACAGTCGAACTTAAAATGATCATAACTTTCTCGTCCGATCTCCGATTAGCTATTAGTGCATATCGATTTGGGGTAGAACAAAATTTTCTACCAAATGTGACAAAGTCAGAAATATTTTGACAAGTCAGAATCGATTTTTGAGCTCATTTACTATCGTTTACGCTATCATTTCCGTTTGACGTCTCGTCGCGATACAAAATGAGTAGGAAAGAAAAGCATAAAAAAGGGAAAAAAAAATTTGGCCCAAGCCAAAAACCAGAGGCAATGTGCCTCAAAATGAGCACAAAAAATTTTTATTAAAAAAAAAATTATTAAAAAAAAAATTAATTAAATTAAAAATTTTTTTTTTTTTTGCTCAACTTGTTCCTTACATCAGTCTTGGAAACTTTCCTTTTGGAACTTATTTTTATTTTAAGTTTTAAAGCTTCAAAAGATCAAACGGATCATCTTTTTCAAACTCAGGGCGTACCGCTCGCCACTTTTTGATTGATCAAAATGAAAATTCAAAGTGATCATCGGTTGGACTATAATAAAAAAAAGAAGTCCTTTTATGATTAGTTCATTCATAAAATTGAAAAAAATGATTAAAAAAAAATCGATTGGTTGATGCTTAACTATGAATGTGCACCCTTATGGACAAATTATCTAAAAAGTTATGATCTGGCCAACGGGCCCACCCATCTGGAAAATGCCCCGGGCGCACCCTATCCTATTTGCACACACCACTAGCACGTTTACATTACTGTATTGCACGCTTGCATATCCCTAATAGCCAACGTGGCACTAGTGCGTGGCCCGGTCTCCTCGGAGATGCGACGTCATTCATGAAACCACAACTCCAATCACGTACCGTAAGGTATATAAAACTGGGGCATCAATACCGTTTGATCAGGTGATTCTGAAAGGTATATTGATACACCCACGTTGGAGCGACCTGAGCCTTTGTCCTATTGTAAGCCGCACGGTCACATGTCCCGATTGCCAACGTAGTACTAGTACGTGGTCGGTCCCCTCGCGGGATGCGAAAACCATTTATGAAAGCTACAACTCCTGACTCGTACCTATAGGTATATAAAAGATAATTCAAGTACATCAAGTGCACTTCTTGGTTAAAACCAGTGCCTAAGCAAGATCCTGCCCCGCTGTACCCTACTGTACGAGGGGGATAGACTACGTCTATTCTAGACGAGAGGTACTTAAGTGGGCCCTTGCTCAGCATCGTGCGCCACCTCTCAACTAGGGATCAAACTGGCTACTTTTGGCTTCAGAGAAGTGAATTGAAGTTTTAGATTATCACCTATACGGTATATCAAACCAAGTCACCACGTACCGTCTGATTAAGTACGCTTGAGAGGTATATAGGTGTGCTTGGGCAAGAGTAGCCAGTTAAAAATGCATTGCAGTAGTAAGCTTAGAGTCTAGAAACCTTCCCTGTAAGTCACGACTCGAACTTATCGCGGGTGTTCCTAGGTTGTTGAAATGAAACCCGATGATTGATGTATGTGAATAATGAGATCAAAGTGTATGATTGTCCTCAAGAGAAAATTTTTTTGTTTTCAGAAATTAAAATGGGTACACCGACCCAATAAAGAATCTATTTCTTGCAAAAATTCAATAATGACCCAGTCCATCTCGATCCAATGATCATGATAGGCCGGGCCATTTAAATCAAAATGAAAATCAAATTTTCAAAAAAGAAAAGTGTTTTCCATAAGAACAAAGATTTTCAAAAGAAAAGTAACTTTACATTGACCTTGGAAATGTACTGAACATTCTCTTGTGTCAACTCAGGATGCTGGCTGCAGGCAATAACCCAATCGACCAATTGGTCAAAACAACCATCACGGGGATGCACACCGTAGAGAAATTCAACTTTGCAAAATTCATGTTGAGATGCGCCCTGTACTTTCACGAGTTTGAGATAGATTGGAATCTTTTGCGCGCTATGGCTAAGCGTTGGAACCCTTATCTTCACATCTTCCACATTGGGCATATACACTTGTGTCCTACCCATGAAGACTATTGTGGTATCATGGGGATATCTACTTCAGGTCCTCTAGTCAGGCCTTCATTGAAGACAGGATATTCTGGTGATCTCGCTACAGGCCTAAACATTTCAAAGGAAGAAGCCAAGGCCTTAGTCCGTAACGGGAGATTGGATTTAGTACCCTTATTGAGTCCATACCACTCTCGTAGTCATCCCATCAATGTAAAACCAGAAGCTTGGAGAGCCACTAGAGACTATCGATTATGTTTAGGGATCCTAGCCCAATACATACTGACCTCCAAAAGCGAGGGTCAAACTGTTCCTGAGTCTTTCATAGACATAGCTTCCCAGCTCTCTAGAAAAGCCAATCCCGTACCTCTTATTCTAGCTGAAACCTTCTCAGGTTTGGATGCCATAAAAAATGGTGAGGGAAGGGATTTCAAAGGAAGCCCTCACCTACTTTATATGTGGCTCTGTGACCGTCTCAAAATTGTGGACATTCCTTCAACCCTCGAGTATAGGCCAGAGCACTTTTCCAGGAGAAACATGTTAGTGCGTCACGACTCAGTCAAGGCTTGGGGCAAATGGTTGGATTCTCGTCTTGCACGTCATATTGGTTTGAGATGCCCTTGGTGGATGACGGACTACCCCGTTTTAGGTACCAAAGGATCCTATTATGTCCGTTTGATCGGACTAGAGGAGACATCTTTTTATCAACCTACTTTGATCCCAGAACAGTACGGAGTACCTATAGAGTTTTCGCTACCTCAACACAAACAATTCTTTTCTCCCGAGCCATTGACTGAAAAGTTAGTGCATCTCATTGAGAAGGCGTGGAACAAACGCACCTTAGGGTATCCAGATGGACCAGCAGAGTTCAAAGAGTCAGTCGTTAGAACTAAAAGAAGCAAGCCTAATTGTCCCAGCAATCCTGATGACGATCAAAACAAATCTAAGCGTCCATGTAAAAGAATGTAAAACAGGATTATTTGAAAGTTGTAATTCAATGAAAATCTTATTTGTCAAACACTTTTCAATAGTTCAATGAAATTTCTTTCAGTATATTTGTGGATAATCATGGCATAAATGAATTGTTTAATGGGTTGGTGTACAAAATTCAAAATGTAATCTTCTTTTTCAAAATGTCTTACCGACTCCGTGTCGATGCCAGCTCCGTGCTGATGTAATCATTTTAAATCTTACCGACTCCGTGTCGATGCCAGCTCCGTGCTGATGTAATCATTTTAAATTTTACCGACTCCGTGTCGATGCCAGCTCCGTGCTGATGAAATTTCATTTTTTCAAAATGCTTTACCGACTCCGTGTCGATGCCAGCTCCGTGCTGATGAAATCGTTTTTAAATTTTACCGACTCCGTGTCGATGCCAGCTCCGCGCTGATGAAATTTCTTTTTCAAAATACTTTACCGACTCCGTGTCGATGCCAGCTCCGTGCTGATGAAATCGTTTTTAAATTTTACCGACTCCGTGTCGATGCCAGCTCCGTGCTGATGAAATTTAAAAAAAATACTTTACCGACTCCGTGTCGATGCCAGCTCCGTGCTGATGAAATTTCATTTTTTCAAAATGCTTTACCGACTCCGTGTCGATGCCAGCTCCGTGCTGATGAAATCGTTTTTAAATTTTACCGACTCCGTGTCGATGCCAGCTCCGCGCTGATGAAATTTCTTTTTCAAAATACTTTACCGACTCCGTGTCGATGCCAGCTCCGTGCTGATGAAATCGTTTTTAAATTTTACCGACTCCGTGTCGATGCCAGCTCCGTGCTGATGAAATTTAAAAAAAATGCTTTACCGACTCCGTGTCGATGCCACCTCCGTGCTGATGAAATTTCACTTTTTCAAAATGCTTTACCGACTCCGTGTCGATGCCAGCTCCGTGCTGATGAAATCGTTTTTAAATTTTACCGACTCCGTGTCGATGCCAGGTCCGTGCTGATGAAATTTCTTTTTCAAAAATGTTTTCCCGACTCCGTGTCGATGCCAGCTCCGTGCTGATGAAACTACATTTTTCAAAATGTTTTCCCGACTCTGTGTCGATGCCAACTCTGTGTTGATGTAATTCTTTTTCAAAATATTTTGCTAGTCCTGTGTTAATGCCAACTTCGCGTTAATGTCGGCTCCAAACCAAAGAACTCTTTCTTTAAAACTCGTTCGCTTTAAAATAAATAACTTTTACCCGACCTAATAAAATGTCAGGCATTTTTCTTTTTGTAAACAAGATAGTAATGCTTGGTCTTCTGTACCCAAAGGTGGCCAAACGAAAGAAGTACAAACAACCTGAGAAGCCTCCGTATTTTCTTCGATCTACATCAACTATGAGCAACTCAGAGGACCCACAACCTGCGACAAGTGAACTTGCTGAAGCAAATGCAATGATAGCGAAGTTAATAGAAACAACGAAAAGACAAGAACAAATGTTGATGGCTGTTTTTAGTAATACTAACTTCTTACAAGTGCAAGCCGCTCAGCACCAAGCATCTGGATCAAATCCAGAACCCCTTGAACAGACACGACCAGATCAACAGACCACCACACCTCCTACGGTGCCAATGTATCAGGGCCCTCCACTTTACATCCCACAGAATCAACCACCTCCGGTGGTAATCCCAGATGATGAGTGTGACTTCAGGGTGCCTGAGGCCAAAAATGCCATTGATAACAAAATGGCCCAGCAGATAGAGTCTCTCCAAGAAGAAATGAGACGGATGAAGGGTACAAATACTCTAGGAGGGACAAGATTCAGGGACCTTTGCTTTTATCCTAATGCACAGCTGTCGGCCAAATTCAAATGTCCAGAATTTGAGAAGTACAATGGGGTGGGGTGTCCTCTGTCACATCTAAAACTATACTGCGGATCCATGTGCCAATACGGCGAGGATGACAGGCTACTGGTGCAGTTGTTTCAAAGAAGCTTGACAGGGCCTGCACTCAAATGGTTTTCCGGATTGGACCATACGCTTATCAAAAGTTGGCAAGACTTGGCTGAAATGTTCTGGCATAATTATCGGTTCAACACAGATGTAGGTCTGGATCGAAATGATATGGCTAAGATGACTAGAAAGCAAAGGGAAACAGTAAAAGAGTACGCCCAGAGATGGCGGGAGTCTGCTTCACAAGTGAGGCCTGCAATGACTGAATAAGAGATGAACACCACGTTCATCTCAACACTAGGGCATGCCTTTTATACTCATCTGGTTGGACACACCACAGGCACCTTCTCAAATTTAGTTCAAGTGGCAGATCGGGTCGAGGACGGGATCCGGACTGGTTTAATATTTGACTTCACAGCCTTAAGTGCAGCGGTAGGGACATCGACACAGAAGAAGTTCGTGCCTTTTGTCAAAAAGAAAGAGGAAACTCAAGTCAACAATGTACAACCCAGCCAACCTCTTTTCATTCAGGCACCAGTTCAGAGGCCGCAGGCACCACAAGTCCCTTGGGCGCCAGTACCTCGAGCTACTTGGGCTCCAGCACCGCAGAACCCCTTTCAGACAGTTCCTCTGCAAGCACAACCAGCACCACAGTATGGGCAAAACCAACAGGCACGACCTAACAGGGTAAACAGAGTATTTACCAGATTACCCATGACACTATCAGAATTACTGCCACTCTTACTCAGAGGAGAATATCTGGTAAAACGTCCACCAAATCCTGAGGCTGTGAAAGGGCCAGGGTACAACCCTAACCTGCTCTGTGAATTTCACATGGGTGCACCGGGGCACTCAACTGATCAGTGCTGGCAACTCAAGCACCAGTGCAAATTTGATAGATAAAATCACTCATACTGGATGGCCTGCCAACCCACCCCAACAACAGAATATCAATCAAACCCCCTACCTACTCACAATGGAGAGGGGAGTGGGCATAGGGTAAATGTCATCTGCGGAGAACTCGACTTCAATCCCTCGGATTTGATAGCGCCTATCGGTGCAAAAGTCAGGGTACGCTTCACGAAGGAATCAAGGACGTCAACGGTTAACACAGTCAACCGTTATACAAATTCATCGCAGAATTCACAGCTACCTCTCAGAATGGCCAACCTCACCATCCACCCCCTCATCAAAATACCGCTACCCCGAAGACCACCTTTAGTTATACCTTACGGATCACCCCATCATCAAAATTCAACCTCCCCTGTTATACCCTACACACCACCATATTCCCAAGGATCAACTCGACCCCCTCTCCATATACCATACACCTCATCTTCACGACCACCGCTCATCATCCCATACACTCCATCAAAACCATCGCCACCACCTCTCATCCTCAATGTAAAACCCGATCCACCTCCCATGACCATACACTCACCCAAACCATTCCCTTAACTTATAACTCTATCCAGGCAGTTCCCTGGAGTTACGAGACAACCATCACCACAACCTCGGGGTTGAAGCCATGAAGAAAGCAATGGTGGCCGACATTGGGCATATGACAAGGGCAGGGCGATACAAAAAATATCGAAAAATGGGGTGAAAATCAAGGAAGAAGGCAAAGGGGTGACCGACGAAGAGAAAAGAGAAGCAAAGGGAAGGGTAAGCTGTATAAGGAGGAGAAGACGGAAGAAAAAATGAAAGTGACAGACGAAGAAGCCACAGACTTTATTAAGCTCGTCCTCAAGAGAGAGCATAATAGAGTGGACAGATTGAACAACAGCCAGCTCAAATCAGTATCCTAGGTCTAATGCAAAAGTCAGAAGAATACCAAGAGGCATTACTGAGAGTTTTGGAAAAATCGCATGTACCTGCAACTACCTCACCTACGCAACTAGAACAAACGATTGGCCAGATAATGGCCCCCAATCCCATTATTTTCACTGAAGATGAATTTGTGCCTGGAGGAACGGGGCACGTCGAGCCACTAAACATCATGGTCATATGCAAGGCATGATGGTTGCCAGGGTGCTGATTGATAATGGCTCAGCGCTTAATGTTTGTCCACTTGAAACCTTCCGGAAGCTCAACGCTGATTGGTCTCATGTGAAGCCCAACAACAAGGTCGTCCGAGGCTTTGACAGCTCAAGAAGAGACTCCTTGGGAGAGGTGGATTTACCCATCACAATAGGCCCGTGCACCTTCGAAGTAACATTTGAAGTCATGGAAATACCGACAACCTTCAATTTATTACTGGGCAGGCCATGGATCCACATAGCAGGGGCAGTACCTTCTTCTCTACACCAGAGAGTCAAATTCATCATGGGACAGAGAATGATATCCGTTTTGGCAGAAAACTTGATCCCGGCCGGCAGAGCTCCGGACGTGCCATTTATTGATATAGAGATGACGAAGGACAAGGCACTCTACCATTCGTACCAATTCGCGGCTGTCAATCACATCGAGAAGGGGAAGGAGAAGGTAAGAGCAAAGCTATCAAGAGCAAACCTTATGATTGGTCGGATCATGAAGAGGGCAGGTTATCGACCCAAGCAGGGGTTGGGACCAGGAGGAAGAGGAAGAGCTACACCGGTCGAAGCAAGAAAGGATACTCATTATTTTGGTCTGGGGTTTAGGCCCACAAAGAAGGATATAGCAGAAATGAAAGAAAAGAAGAAAAGAACTTCGACTAGCAAGAACAAAATCGGGAATCGAATGTCTGGAACCTCGGCCGAGTCCCTCACATTAGCGTTAGCTTCTCAAAGTCTCATATCAGACCCGACAACCTATCGAACCACCATTGGCAAAAAGGGCAAAAACGGTAAAAATCGCACCACTGCACTTTCAAGAAGACTCAGTTGTTGAGTCCCAACCATCCTTCGTAGAAGGCATTGATGTTCTATTCAATGGGGATTCCAACGAAAGTCTATCCGAGACCGTTTTAAAATCCACCAACGTGGAAATCACTACCGACCAAAAGGAAGACTCACCCTTTTCAACGGGCATTGACTGGGCATCAGTCGTCATCCCACCAAGCTTGGGAGGGACCATGCCCCAATCTGACAAAAATCAATCGGAGATCATGGTTATCTCCGAACCACCGACCAAATCACCCCACACATCACTTTCACATCTCATCCGCCCCCTCAGAGAAGGGGAAGTTCTGAACAATTGGGAGGAATTCCCATTGACCCTTGAGGCTGTTGAGGCCTCCAAAAAAAAACTCGTTAAACGAATCTAGTTTGCCCGAGGATCATAACGAGCCCTCGTCCTCGGGTAAAGACTGTTTTGAGGGCTCCCTATCTTTATTAACGAATTCGCATGATTGTTCTTCTTATTCAGGTATTCGAAAAGCAACAAAAAAACAAATATTCCTCAAAAGCAAAAAAAAAAAAAATTTATCAAAAGTCAAAAAAATCAAAAGCTTTCAAAGTTGCAAAAAAATAGATATTTTCCAAAAATCAAAAAAAGAGTTTTCAAGGGATATGTCTCAATCAAATGAGTACCCAGATAAAACAAAATTTGAAAGGGATGAGTATGATTTCGATCTTGAACTCGACTTTGACCTCATGGGGATCGAAGAAGAGTCTGAGGACGAAATGGAGTACCCGCCTAAAGAAATCAAAGACTTGGTAAAACGTCACGAGAAAGGTGTTCAGTCAAACATTGAGGATACAGATTCAATCAATCTTGGTACCGAAGAGGACCCACGAATTGTCAAGATCGGAACCTTATTAACGTCACGACAAAAGGAAGAAATGATCAAACTCTTACAAGATTATCAAGATGTCTTTGCATGGTCGTACAGGGATATGCCGAGATTGGACACAGATCTTGTCGTGCACAAGCTACCAATTGCCTCCGGAAGTAAGCCGATTAAGCAGAAGTTGAGAAGATTAAAGCCAGAATGGACTCTCAAGGTCAAGGACGAAGTCATGAAACAGTTCGAAGCCGGATTTCTTGCAGTCTCTACGTACCCTGAGTGGTTGGCTAATGTCGTCCCAGTACCCAAGAAAGATGGGAAGGTACGCATGTGTGTTGACTATCGGGACCTAAACAAGGCCAGTCCTAAGGATGATTTCCCACTTCCACACATCGACACTCTAGTCGATAGTACAGCAGGGCATGGCATGTTCTCGTTCATGGACGGCTTTTCAGGCTATACCAAATAAAAATGGCGGAAGAAGACCAGGAAAAGACTGCATTTATCACGCCATGGGGTACTTTTCACTACAAAGTCATGCCATTCGGGCTGAAGAACGCAGGGGCGACTTACCAACGGGCAATGACCGCACTATTCCACGATATGATCCACAAGGAAATGGAGGTCTACGTAGACGACATGATTGCTAAATCCGGCATTGAAGAAGATCATCTGGTGAATCTCAAGAAGTTGTTCGACAGGCTCAGAAAGTACAGTTTGAGGCTCAATCCAGCAAAGTGTGTATTCGGGGCAACATCGGGCAAACTACTGGGTTTCATCGTTAGCAGAAGAGGCATCGAGATAGATCCGACAAAAACCAAGTATATCCTCGAGATGAAAGCACCCGTTTAGAGAGAGATGTTCGGGCATTCTTGGGGAGAATACAGTATATTAGCCGTTTCATTGCTCAGCTCACGCCTATCTGAGCCAGTCTTCAAACTACTCAGGAAAGACACACCGAAGAAATGGAACAAGGACTGTCAGGAAGCGTTCGACAAGATTAAGCAATATCTGCTCAATCCACCAGTCCTAGTCCCTCCTACTCTAGGGCGACCTTTGCTGATGTACATCTCGGTGCAAGAAACGTCAATGGGGTGTGTGCTAGGGCAACACGATGAATCAGGACGGAAAGCAAGCCATTTACTATCTCAGTAAGAAATTTACCGAGTATGAAGCAAAATATTCAACACTTGAGAAGACTTGCTGCGCATTAGTCTGGGCATCTCAACGACTACGCCACTATCTGCTTAGTTACTCAACTATGCTTATTGCTAGAATGGACCCCCTGAAGTATCTTTTCGAGAAACCAGCATTAACAGGTCGCACTGCAAAATGGCAACTATTGTTATCTGAGTTTGACATCACCTATGTCACTCAAAAAGCCATCAAAGGGCAAGCAATCGCCGACCACCTAGCCGAGCACCCGTTGCCTGACTAGAGCCATTAAAGACGAACTTTCCTGACGAAGCCATACTGATCACTGAGGTTGAAGACGATAATGATGAACCAGGCTGGAAAATGTACTTCGACGGAGCAGCCAATCAGAAGGAAACGGAATAGGGGCAGTTCTGATCAAGCCAGGTGGATCCCACGTGCCAATCGCAATCAGACTAAAATTTCAATGTTCCAACAATGAGGCTGAATACGAAGCATGCATAGCAGGGTTGAAGGCAGCACTGGATCTCGAGGTAGATGAAATCGATGTTTTCGGAGATTCAAGCTTAGTAGTCTATCAGACGACTGGAGAATGGAAGACCCGAGAGCAAAGACTGGTCCCTTACCACGAATATCTGGAAGAACTAAGCTCACGTTTCGATAGGATTTCATTCACGTACATGCCGAGAGCTAAGAATCAGTTTGCAGATGCACTAGCTACACTGGCCTCTATGATCAACATCTCGGAAGACTTAATCATCGACCCTATTGAGATTGGGATTCAAGATGAGCCAGCCTATTGCTTACCCGTTGAAGTAGAAGAATCTGAAGAAAAGCCATGGTATTCTGACATCAAGGCATATCTTGAAGATCGAACACTCCCCTCAGACGCAACGCCAAATGATAGAAGGACCATTCAGAAGCTAGCAGGACAATTTTTCTTGAGCAACGGTATTCTGTACAAGAAGTCGCACCATGAGATCTTACTTAGGTGTGTGGCAGAAACAGAAGCGAAACAACTAATTGAGACTGTACATGGAGGAGTCTGCGGACCTCACATGAATGGTCATATGCTTGCTAAGAAGATCATGAGGATGGGATACTATTGGTCGACAATGGAGAGTGATTGTTATCAGCATGTCCGCAAATGCCATCTATGCCAAATATATGCCAAAGATCAATGCAATCAATGCCCCACCTTCAGAATTACATAATATGACCACTCCTTGGCCCTTCTCACTCTGGGGCATGGACGTCATTGGGCAGATCTCGCCAAAAGCTGCAAATGGGCATCGTTTCATCCTTGTTGCTATCGATTACTTTACAAGTGGGTAGAAGCGGCTTCATACGCCAATGTCACCAAAAGCAATGTCATGAAGTTTGTCAAGAATAACATCATCTGTCGGTATGGACTTCCCAGCGGATTGTAACTGACAATGCTAAAACTTCAAGAACAAGGACATGATCAAAATGTGCGAAGACTTCCAGATCACTCATCACAACTCTGTACCCTATAGACCTAAGATGAATGGAGCAGTCGAGGCAGCCAACAAGAACATCAAGAAAATAATCGAGAAGATGGCAGTTACATACAAAGATTGGCACGACATGTTGCCATTTGCGCTACACGCCTACCGAACCTCGTTCAGAACTTCGAATGGGGCAACTCCGTATTCATTGGTCTACGGAATGGAAGCAGTCTTGCCCGTAGAGGTTGAGATTCCTCCTCCCCCTCCGAATCTTAAAAGAAGCAGAGTTAGATGAAACTGAATGGATTCAAGCTCGGTTCGATCAGCTGAATCTGATTGAAGAGAAACGCCTTGCAGCCATTTGTCCATGGACAGATCTATCAACGACGAATAGCTCGTGCCTATAACAAGAAAGTTAAGCCTAGGGATTTCTCACCAGGAGACCTGGTCTTAAAGAAGATTCTGCCAACCAAGAAGACGCCAGAGGAAAGTTCAGACCAAACTATGAGGGACCATTCATCGTGCAAAAGGTAATGACGGGAGGAGCTCTGATTCTCACAGAAATGGACGAACAAGTCTTCCCGCAACAATCAATGCTGACACTGTCAAGAAATATTACGCCTAAAACTGATCCTGAGACGACGAAAGGCCATCTTTGCTATTCTAAACCAACAATCACCTTAGTCAACCCTTTTGAGCCATCACGTTCATTTCTTAACCTAAGACTGGGGCAAGTCAACAACTATAAAAATGATACAAAAAAAAAAAAAAAAAATCAGAACATCAAAGCATCAAAGTACTCCTGGCCCGCATGAGGATAAACTGTGAACGGTTAAAAATACAAAAAAATCAAGAAAGTCAAAAACTCGAACACTTGATCTTGGCTCGACCCAAATCTCCAGCTAACATTCGAGAGACGCTGGGAGACGGGAGGAGACATATCACTTTCCGAAAAACAAAATAGACGAACCCCATGTTTATTCCACTTTAGATAAACTAAGATTCAGACCTTAACCTTTTTGTAACCTTCCACTACCATAAGCCTAAGCCAACGTTTCGTCCTACTTAAAGTCCTTTTTGATCAGGAAATGTTATAGGGCAACATAACGACAGTGGCAACACCAATGATCTTGCAACTTGGTCCGGACCTCAAAGTCTTATCAGTCGTTGGAAGACTCTAGAGGGGAATCCAGATCAGATATTCGAAAAAAAAAGAGTACTCGAAGTGTAGAGTAGTCGATCTCGCGGCTCAACTTGAGTTAGCAAACCACGAATAGTCGTCAGCAAGCTCGAGAGGGGAATCTAGATCTATTACTCAAGAAAGAGTACCACTACAAGAGTAGAGTCGTCGATCTTACAGCTCAACTTGAGTCACCAAGCCACAAAGACACAGAGATTCCGAGCAGAGTTGTAATGAAAAATCTAGAAAAATACAAGCATGGTCTGAAAGGGCATAGTGAAAACCTGAAAGGGCGCTATGAGTAAAAGAATCAGACTATGGCAAGATCAAAGCCACCAGCACGATGAAAATCCCAAAAAGGACGTCGATGCGTAAAAATGTGGAAACCGGGTCTGATGAAAACCGTAATTGGCATCGGAGGCAATAAAGGTTATAAAAAAAAAAAAAAAAAACTCCTGGCCCGCAAGAGTATAAACTGTGAACGGCAAAATCTTTCCAAAATCCCGAGACCCAAAGTAGTCTTCCAATACCATAGCACTGGGAATGACTCTAAAGGAATCAAAAGAGTAATTGACATTTATATCCTCGGTGATTGGCAAAAATACCAAGATCGTCGCAACCAAAGGTTTTACAAACTTTGAATTTATCGTACTCATTTGATAAAGATATTTCATAAAATTTCAAAAAAAAAAAAACTACTATTTTGGCCGATGATGAAGATTCTAGGACTTATTCAAACTTCGAGTTTTCAAAGCATTAGATACACCTGAGGCCAAGTAAGTACAAAACCTATTTTCTTTGCATTAATCTTTCAAACATTTTGTAATAAAAAGAAATCAATCAAACATCATGAAAAAAGAGTCAAGGCGTTCCTACAAAGCACGGATCTGGATAGTCCGACTCATCATCAATTTTTCAGCCTGACTCGTCATCACGACTCACTAGACAAGATGCGAAGGCATCGAAGAAGGGACCGCAAGAAAGCCCCTCCTAAGATCACTCTCCGGGCCTACTGAGTTGTAGCAATGGAAGAGTTTATAAGAATGACCTAACTAGGGAAACCCTTATGGATGCGTGGCCTTAACGATGCTTATGAGATTCTAAGTGAAGATGAGTACATACAAACATTCCCGAGGGGAATTGGACCAAAACTATTTGGATTAAATCAGAAGCTTCTCGAGAAACGGCCATTGTTATCATGAATCACATTAACCTTGTTGAGATCCTTATGGATGTGAATCAGTGGTCCACCGTGTTTTCTAACATTGTTTCAAAAGCAACAACTCTTGAAGTCGTATCAATAGGTGTAGTAGAAAATTACAATGGAGCCCTTCAAGTGATGACAACAGAATTTCAAGTCCCTTCACCTCTGGTTCTGACTTGAGAAAATTCTTTGTAAGGTATTGGAAACAACATGTCAAGGGGATTTGGACGGTGGTCGATGTTTCCTTGGATCATTTGTCCTAGCTCGATATCGAGATGTTGAAGAAGGCCATCATGCTATTTAATCCAAGAAATGCCAAATGGTCACTCCAAGGTCATATGGGTCGAACATGTAGAAGTGGATGACAAAGCAGTTCACAGTACATATAGAACACTGGCTAACTCTGACCTTGGATTGGGAACAAAGTGATGAATTGCTACCCTAGATCAACAATGTGAACGCCTTGCAAGTTTTATGACTAGTAACATGCCCACTGGAGATGTTGGTGTGATCACAAGTCAAGAAGGGCGGAAGAGTATGTTGAAGTTAGCTGAAAGAATGGTGATGAGTTTTTGTTCTGATGTAAGTGCTTCTACTGCTCACACATGGACAACATTATAGGGAAGTGGCGCTGAAGATGTAAGGGCCATGATTGGAAAAAGCATAGATGATCTCAGCAGGCCTCCTGGTATTGTGCTAAGTGCAGCTACTTCTTTCTGGCTTCCAGTCCCACCAAAGGGAGTTTTCAATTCCCTTCGCGATGAGAACTTTAAAAGTGAGTGGGACATTCTTTCTAATGGCGGTGCTGTTCAAGAAATGGCACATATTGCTAATGGTAGAGATCCTGGTAACTGTGTTTCTCTACTGCGAGTTAATACTCCAAATTCCAGTCAAACACATGTTGATATTACAAGAGAGTAGCACCAATGCAACAGGTCTTGGTCGATTCGGTTCCAACTGCAAAACTCTCTCTTAGATCTGTGACAGCGGTTAACAACCATATTGCGAGTACTCTAAACAGCAAAAATCTCTCTTGGATCAGTGACAGCTGTTAACAACCATATTGCTTGTGCTCCAACTGCAAAACTCTCTTGGATTTGTGGCGACTGCTAACAACCTTAGTGCTTACATCGTTGAAAGGATCAAAGGTATCAAATGACAATGCATGAATTGAGAGGGTTAGCGTATGATAGAAACAGAGCAAGATCAACAAAAGAAGGTAACAAAAAAAAAAAAAAAAAAAAAAAATCAAAAGAATTTCAAAAACCTTTCGAGATTTGTCAAAACACGATCGAAGAAATAGTCGGATTTCAAAACTCATCAAATTTTCATCAAATCAAAGATCTCACACGAGCTCCGCGCCATCGAGATCAATGAATTAATAAGGCAAAACTCTGTCAGACCCCGTGCTTGAGCAGCCATTTTCCACAAAACTTCAATACAATCGATAATTCGAGATCGTGTTTGTACAGAACTTTTCTGGCCCGTACAAATAGGGGTTTAGTCTATTCTTTGCAGTTCTTTGCACGCAATTCCTGCAAAGAAGGGCAGCTGTAGACACCTCAATTTGAACGGGCCACTTCTCGAAAGGGCCCAAAAATATCGATTTTCTAAATAAATGGGCCAACGGGCCTTAAAGGCCCAAGTCATTGAAAAGTGACATTTTTACCAACCCGAGGCCCCTAAGACCTCTCAATGGTTTAGGAGGCCACCAAAAGGACTCGGCCAACCTTACGCTTTCCCAACATTCACCGCTCCGCTTCCAAAATAAAAAACGTCAAATTTTCGATAAATTTCACCAACGGGCCTAAAAAGCCCGATTCGCCAACACGTGGCATTTTTGATCAAATTAATGATTGTAAAAATCTAAAAAAATTAAAAATTAAAAAGTGAGACTTGAGATGCCTACCCCGCCTCTACTACCACCGCTCCGCCTCCGAATCCGCAAAAAAACCATAGGCCCACCTAAGGCCCATGAGCCCTCAACACTTTCCTAAATCGATTTCTCATCTTACCCTTAGCCTAAAATCAATCCACATCACCTAAAATCTAAAACCAACCTATACCCTCAAAACCCATTCCAAAATAAACCTCAACCAAACCCTAAAACCCAAAACCATTTCTAAAACCCAAGCCCAACACTACAAAGCCCACAAAAATTAACCATTCCAATTCATTATCCAACCCACAACCTAACCCATAAATCACAACCCACATCAACCAATCACTCTTTTATCATCAAAAGATGACACATGTCATCACCCCATCTCACCTCCCTCACCCAACTACCTACCCCACCCCATTAATTTGCTTTAAATCCCATCTACCCACACATCAACCCATCACCTTTTCTCTCAAATCAAACACATCTACCCACACCCCTAACCTATACCTAACCTCCTACTCCCTCATCATTCCCTACAAAACCTATATCTACAACCTAAACCTACACCATCCTCTCAAGTCAAACACTCAACCTCCCCATCAACCTATCCCAACCCTTCATTTCCACCCACTTTAACACATGGCATCATCTCCTTCACCCTCCCAAAATATCATCAACCACCTCTTTAAATCCTCCATTCTCTTAAATCAAATACCATTTAATCACAACCACCATCTTAAACTCACCTCACCAAACACTCCACCCAAATGGGTTGGGTAGGATCCAAACCATTTGGGTCAAAACTCACCCATTTAACCCTCCTTACCTAAATACCCTCCATCTCCTCCTCTCCTCTAAATTACACCCACTTCTCTCTCAAACTCATAACCATTCTACCCTTTTTCTTCACTTCACCCCATTATATCCCTAAAATAACTCCTCAACATCTATAAATACCCTCCTCCTCTTCCCAAAAATGGCCCCCAACTTCTCATTACAAAACTTCTCCCCAACACTCTCTACTACTAACAACTATCAACCCTCTCACTCTCAGAAAATCCTCATCAATTCCCTCACACTAATCCTCCTCAAGTCTCATAAAAAAAAAATCACACACTACACTCATCTCCACTATCATCTCTTCTCTACTCCTTCAATAAAAAAAAAAAGAGTTGTATTTATTTAAATACTAAGGACTCAAGAAGACTCAAGCAAGAAGAAGAAAAGAAGAAACAAGATACAAGGTGGGTTCAAGGCAACCCCCCTCTCTCTTCTACATCCTCTCCCTCTTCCCTCTTCTATCACCCCTCTCCCCTTCCTTTTATTTTTTAGGATGATGGACCCCAAGGCTAAAGGTCTATAAGGGTCATTTCCATCAATGGAATGACCCTATGATCAAGCCGAAAATGAACCCCTATCTAGGGTACAAATGCACAACACGTGGCACATCATTTTTCGTATTTTTTTTAATCAAATGACCGAGTTTAGTTGAGGTTACCGCTATTTAGTGGGGAGAAAAGGGTGCCTAACACCTTCCCTTTTCTCCAACCGAGCCGCTTACCCCGGATCTTAAGGTTTGATCCGTACCTTATCCACGTGAGTCACTAAAATGTCAAAATGTCACTTTTTCAAAAATGCACATTGGGTGACCATTCACACCCACTTACAATATGAATGGTGGCGACTTCAAATCATAGTAGATGTGGCCGTCGTAATGACGAAATCACGTGTCTACAGTTCATGAGTTCACTTCAAGGCTTGTCCAACTCCTATAGATCAAGGCTATAGTGAACTTCTACACCTTATATAGATCATGCTTAGATAAGATCAAGATGTTTCATATCTTTTAGATGTTTGTTTGTAGGAGCTTCACATGTTAGTGAGTAAATGAGCTCTATATTTGATTTTATAAATTAAGCTTTTCTTTAGTAAATCTTCCAAACTAAGGAGCTAACACCAAGTCCTTGGACTGAGTTAAAAAAGATAATATAAGCTAAATTTGGTATGGTAGTTGCTCTAGGTGGATCCTCTCTCTAATGGCGATTTCCATCTATTGTCTTTAGCTTAACTTTAATTTCTATTAGTTTAATTTTTAGTAAGTTTTATTTTCTTTTGGTTACTTCAAAAATACAAATGCAGATTTTACATTTTGGTTAAGTTCATACTCTTTGCTTGATACTACTTCCTAGTGTTCAACCCTCACTTGCTTTCCAACAATTTTGGTTACAAATTTAAGTTCTAATATATTCGCATCAATAAGTGCTTGAGAAATGTGCATTAAAATCAGGGTTTTATGACATGATAACAAGCACACACATGCTAAGGGTTTTTAGAGCTAGAACTCAAATCCCAATACAAAACCATTGGATTTCCTTCATGGCCCCCCATTTGCACATGTGAGCCCGCCCATTATCACTCTTAGCCTTCAAGGATAATCGAAATAACAACAATATAAGAGTTGGTTTTCCATTTTTATTTTTGCCAATATGGGACTAACCAAGAACAAAACAAAAAACACAATTAAACAAAGGGATTTTCCAAAAGACTTTTTCTAAATTCACCCTAGAAATATATAACACATATATGTCCAACAGGTTCAACTTGCATGCAAATTTTCAATGTTTTACAATGAGTAGATCCATCAATCAACTTGTTTGAAATGAATGAATGAATGATTTCATGCATTATTTTCAATTCAAACATCTGATCCAAGTCATCTCGTTTTAGGGCCCCAAATATGATTTCAATCACATCTGATTTACAAATCCAAATCCCCTACTGCACCTCATTTGTGATGGTGAGGTTGATGTGCTCAAATAATTTGTTTTCTTTATTTAAGTGTAACTCAACTTGACTTGTTGTATAGTTAGATATTCATGGTTGATTCACCTTAATGCATTACCAGTTGCAGGTTCAACTCTTCCTAAAATTTGTTCTTCACTAATTGGTGGACTACCTGCCATGTCAAAATGGATCATGTTATTGGCACGAGGCATCAATTCATCATCTGAAAATGGGACATATGTGAATGTTTCTTGAAAGTTGGTCAGGTTTGACAGCTTATCATCTTCTACTATCATATAATTTTGACTCATATGACTTCTGATCTGGTTGATTCAATGGCAACCCAAAATCCAAGCTTTTTTTGGTTGGATGGAGAATCAAATCGATGGTTTAATTAAGGCATTCCCTAAGAAACGTTTTGATATGATTGATTCAATGGTTTAACGTCGTTTTTCATATTTTCACATAAAAAGAAAATGCATTTATTGAACCAATTTGATATCACCCAGGCATAAAATCTCTAGATTTTTATGTGAATAATTGTGAACCGAGTTAATGGCTTAAGTAGCAAAAATATAGATTGATCTTTATATACGTTCGAAGACTACTTGTCTCGATAGATAGATCTTCATAAAAATCTGATTTTTGGGTTGATTGTTGAATTGATGCCATGATATGTATTTACTAAATTATTTTTGGGATAATTATTGGATTGGTCCGATGATATGGTATTTATTAAATAATCAGATTTGTGTGAAAGATGTTGTTGAGTCAATTAGAGGATTCCATGGGTCGTGTGAGAAAATCATTTTCAAATTGACTCGATGGCCCTACGTGGGAATTTTTTTAAATAAAAATCAAGACTTGAATTCATCATTGAATCAACTTGATATCATGGTATTTCCAACACTATAAAAATATGGGTCTTTTAGAGGCGATTTTGTTGAGTGGTGTTGTGAAGTGCTACCAACACTACAACATCCAAGGCAGTTTTGTAGTAAGCTCCCCAAAAGAGATGAAATCAGTGGCGATTATGGAGAAATGTCTTAAACAATTTGAAATCAGTAGCGATTTATGTTAAAAAGCCTCCAAAGAAATGCATTATAGAGGTGATTTTTGGGGAATCGTTGACGAATCACTAACTCTTTTGGTGCAAAACTTTATAGCTTTGATTTTTTTACCCAATTTAGTGTTTCCTCTCTCCCTCTTGCATTGTCTCCCTTTGTTTCATTATATCTCCCTCTCGCACTCTCTCTGTCTATCTCACTCTCTCGCCCTAACTCCCAATCTCTCCTTCTCACACCCTTTTCATCTCTATTAGGGTTTTCATCTCTACAAGAGTCAAAGAAGCTCAACTCATTGCAGGTTTTTTGTCAGGGCTCGGGAGATTTGAGGTTTGTAGAGGTTTTATTTTTTAAATCTCATTTACTTTGATATTCTTGCTAGCTTATTAAATCGTCTTGAATGTTCTTTCATACTCTCTTTGAATGAAGATGAGCTGTGGTATTAAAAGGGTTTGTTCTTGATAAATTCCTTTCACCTAATCTTGCACCTTGTATTTTCTAACTTTCTAGCATTTTTTTTTGTTTGGATTTGAACTAGTTTTTTATTATTATTATGAATTTTGAAGTTTTGTGCCTTTTTCTTTATAAAACTATGGATTTTTTTGGTAAAATTATTACTTGGTTGATGGGTTTTGTGTAGAATCTTGAATTGTTTATGCTTATACAGGTTTCAAGAAATTTATAGAGGAATTTTTTGATTTTTGGTTAAGAATTAAGGGTTACATTTTATGGGATTTGTTCTATTTCTAGTAATTTAATCTTTAAAGATACCCAACTTGTATTGGGTATTATTATTTAATAGTTTATGTTATAGCGTGAACTTAGATCTACTTCTTGAGGGTCAGAGTTTTCCTGGTTGTTTGGTAATTTGAGTTATTGAAATTAAATTTGGAGAATTAATAAGATTGATGAACCTAGTACTACCCCATTAGATGAAAGTGTAGATTATGCAATAGTGGATCAAAGAAGGATAACTTTGTGCAAGAAACTAATCAGATTGTAAGCTTATTTCTCTTAGTTCTAGATATACTCGATAAATCCAGAATATATATTAACTTCATTTTTTATTACACGTTCATGCCCTATTGATTGCTTATATAGCACAACCATTGATTGCATCATTCCTAAAAGATGTTGCTGGGAGAAGTATTTGACTGATGAGGATTACAGGTAGGCGTGGAGTACTCAAATTGTGTCCTAAGAAGATTGTAAGTTGTGTCGTAACATTCTAGGAATTATTATGATGATTAATAATTGCAATTTTTCTCTTAATGCATGTGTGTTCCTACCATCATTAAAGGATGGTACTATACACACATTGCTTATAAGTTGCAGATGATCAGTGGAGTTTATGCATATTCGGGATTTTCAACAAAGGAAAACGTATGTGAACCTTATTGATTTTATTATACACAATGACAAAATTTTTAAGGATTCCATTTATGTACATATAAACTGACCTTTCATCATAGGAAACAGACACTTGCTTATTTTTAATTAAAATCTATAATATATTATAATCAATACCTTAACTCCGCTTGTCCTATGTGTTTATATATCTATGTAAGTAAGTTAAGTTCTTTAGAACTTGCTTCAAACCCAATGTTACAGTATTTTGGGCGATCATGGCCATCCAATATATTGTAATCAATACCTTAACTCTTCCTCTTGTCCTATGTGTTTATATATCTATGTAAGTAAGTTAAGTTCTTCAGAATTTGCTTCAAACCCAATGTTACAGTATTTTGGGTGATCATGGCCATCCAATGCCATGTTTGTAAGTTCCACTCCAAATCTATTAAACCATTTTTGTATTGAAATTCATTTTAATTTTTTATTATATATCTCTTCTTAGGTTCAATTTTTCTTATTTATTTTTGTTGTTCTATATGTTAGATCGTGAAGCTCCTAGTTCATATGGATTGAGAAGTGTGCCAAAGAAGGATAAGAAAAGCAATGTCTAAGTTAGAGGGTGATAATTTTTCGTTCTTTATTAAATTATTATTACTACTAGCTTGAATATGATCTCTTTTTTATATGATCTTTGATCAGATGTGTGCACATGTACATGATCAAGGACATATCATTCAATAAGACCCACATAGAAATCTTCTATCTCGAAAATCAACCCAATTGGATGATCAATAATCCAAGCTTCCTCACATATATTCAACATCATCATATATGATGATAATGCTAAAATCTTCTATAACATATCTTGGCTGATACATTCTGAAATGTACTATATTTTGAACCATTCTTACATGCGATGCAGTGTCACTGCATTAATAACATTCTCTTTGCTATAATTTGCTATGTTAATGAAAGGTCCGTTTTCCCTTACATGCAATAAATTAATCTAATAAAATCCCAACCATCATTCAATACATGATTTGTTTATATCTTACTGATTGTACCTAACATGTTATTTATGGGAATTATAGTTTTAGTGGTGTTTGGATACCTTCCTGCCTCCATGCCTTGGGTTGTGTGATTCCCCAAATATCCCTACTATCCTTTTATTCTATTTTATTGTGTTATTAATCTTCACATTGTACATATATGACCAATGCTTAATTATCTATCATTTTCCTTGTTGTTTGATCTTTTCTTTGACGTCGTGTTCTTGACCATTACCTTTGGACTAACACCACCACCTGATTTAGCTATAATGGTTTGAAACTTGGAACTTACAAACATGTCGTGGTGCTTTGTAATTTAATGTTTTTCTGTTTGATATCTACTCATGTATACCTAACGCATCGTGACTTTTTCTTTTCTATTTAAGAAAACGTTATCTTCTGTCTAATTTGTGAATAGGAAGAGAAAAAGCCAACTAAACATCATTTTACCTATTCATTTCATATGAGTGTTTGAAAGGTTTGCATGTCATTCAAGGGATCTGTCCAAGTAATTTGGTAAAGGTAATTTGTGCATTGTCACCGAAATTTGAAGGGAGAGATTAATTGGGTGGCAAACCCTAAGCTATAGTATGTTTTATCTATGATAGTCGGCCGTCCAAGTCATAGAATAACATGTTCTATTCTTTGGTTGTGATTACAGGCAATTTTAGATTTTAACTAGTGTTTCCCCACAAGTGATCTATGTATCTCCATTAGTCTTAGATTTAGAGGATTTGAAATAAATGGACCTTTGGTTCTATACATGTTCCTCTTTGGCTAATCTATATATCAATTATATATATAAGAAAATATGTTTCAATGAAAGATGAAACGGCCTTAACCTCTTTCTAACATTTTTATTGTCAGAAGGTGAGTTTGAATAACCTATTTTCCCCTTACCAAAACTATCACTAGCTGTGTTTTATATTTGATTGGTCATGGTTTGGGTTCTTTACTCTTTATTTATATAAGAAAGTGATCGTCCAAAATCAGTAGTGGCAAAGCTTTTGTCTCTTCTAAGAGGATCGATGCTCAATTGAGTGGTTATGGTGTTGTTACTCACTACTTACAAAATTTACCTTTTGAAGGACAAGTTTGGGTATGTCTTGACTTGTTTCACAGTTCCCTATTTTAAATGTAAAACTTTCACTCCATAGAGAAGATATCTTACTTCCAAACTTGCTCAAGTTGCTCTAGTAGTGCTTACATTGGTCACACATTTACAAGAGAAGTCTAAATTTGTCACAACTTGCTCAACTATGGGGTTGATCCAAACTTTTGATAATGACAAAGCCCATCAAAATGCAAGTTGGGTTACTTTGAATTTCGATAGCAAGAGCTTGAATACCTTGACCATATATAGGAAAGTGAGAGTTTTAGTCCGATAAGTAGGGTTTCGGTTCTAAATCGATTTAATTTGTGTTGGAAAACTATGGTTTTAGAATTGTATTTTTTTTAATCCTTCAGACATAACACATAAAATTGAATGGCTCTATTCTTTGCTCAAGCAAGGGTTTTCACCTTCTCTATCATTTCTCACTCACAACCTGTAAAAAATTCACCCATTATTTCAATGAGGTAAGTTTGGTAGTCACCAACATCTATGGTTTAGTTTCTTTTCTTTTTTAAAGATTATTATTACTTTCTTTGCTTGACATGTCTCAGACATGAAGATTGAAGGCTTGAATGTTGATGTAGTCCATTTTTTTTTAAAGTCAAAAAATAATTCCTTCCCCTTTGCAATAGTAAGTATACTTTTTTGAGATATTTTGAACTGTGCTTGCAAAGGGAAATAATTGCGCATCAATCTTAACCATACACATGTCCAGGCCGGCCAGGGGGTACCTAACACAGACCAGTTAACAAGACGCTGCCTAGCAAGTAGGGCAGGTCAGAGTAGAGACCTCCCTAGTCTGGCTAGCAGGGCAGCACAACACTAAGTACAACCTACCCTGCCAAATAGGTAGGCAAGGCCTCGAGAAAACTGCAATACTATTGCGTGCACGTCAATTCCGAAAATCCCGAATGCAATCATTCCAGATAAGTTTGATCATTCCAGGATATCCTGATTAGGTAAACAACCCCTCAGAATCAGCAGAGATCCCATAATTATAGCCTATATTACAGCCTACAGAGGGGGAAATCCTAGAAAAAGGTAGTTGTAGACACCCCATTTTTGCATTCGCCTGATTAATCAACTCGTCAACCCGATTGCGATGATTCCCAATGATGAATGATTATTCTAATGCTTTATTTGTTATTAGATATGTTTCAGAAATTTAGATGAAGTATCTCAAACTAATAAAACTGTAGAAACCACGCTACACTAGGAAGATATAACCCCAAAAACATAGAAATCATCATTTTTCAGATAAAAAGAAGTTTTACAATAAAAATCACTAAAAAATAATTAAATTATCAAAATACCCCTAATATCAAAACATCCTTAGAGCCCCCTTTATGCTTAGGAAAATCCTTTCGAACACATAAAATAGCAAAGTGAAACCAAATAAACTATTTCGTCAATTTTCACCAGATTCGATAAAATTATGAAAATACCCCTTATAGGGTTCACAATCATTTCACACCAAATTTTTTTATAAATAACACAAAACAATAATCCCATTGAGTTCCTTACGAAAAATCGATTCCAAAACATCCCAGAACATCGAAAAACGACTTGAAATGCAAAAGTTATCTTCAGGGGACGGTAATTTTTTAATTTTTAAAATTTTAATTTCGAAATTAATAGATAAAATATTAATTAATCTAAACTAAGTCAATATCATAAGACTTAAGTTAAAATCTTAATTAAAACCCTAATCTAAAAAGACTAACTCAATCTCATAAGACTAAAATCAAAATCCTAATTAAAACCCTAAAGGAAACCTAATCAAACACTAACTCTACCCAAAAAAACTCTATAAATAGATAGCCTCCACAACCTAATTTTGTAGGTCAAAGAAAATCCTAAAAAAATTAGGTAAAAAAGCTTTCCCAACCTTCTCAAAACCCTGATTTTGAAGTCCTAACCCCTTACCTATCATCAAAACTCCAATTTTTGTTGGAAAATTCTAGAAACTCTCTAGAAAACACCCAAAAATCCATCACAAAATTCAGATCTAAGGAGGAGATACTTCATTTTGAAGATCTGAAGCAGATCCAGTGACAGAACAAAGTGATGAGTACTTATATGAGAAGCTGTTCTACCAGATCTGAGGGAACAAGTCGTTGCGATTGTTGTATAGGTATATTTCCTTTTCACTTTATTTTTTATTTATTTATTTAGATCTTTTAGCAATGTAGTAGAGACTGACGTTTGCTGGACGGGGTTGGTGCCGCCTTCCAACCACGTAACGTGATCCCCAGACTTAGTATCTTTTGTAGATTAGTTATTTTATCCGTTTTGAGTCAATGTTCGATTCCTAGACCGTAATAACTAGGTGGCGACTCCCAAACCTTAAAAATAAAAAATGGATTCACACACCCTGCGGATCGAGCATAGATAACACTATTGGGAAAAAGAGGAAGAATTGAGGGCTAACTAGTTCTGATTACTATTCCTCTATCTCTCTAACTTGGGTGTCAGAGTGTCTGTGACAAGTACCAAGCCACCGCGATGAGGGGAACGCCGGGAGTGACCTCGGGATTAATGCAAAAGGGGTCCATCAGAGTCATCATCCGTGGGAACACCATGAGAGACTGTCTTTCATGGACGATTACTCTAGTTATAACCAGATACAACTCAACTTAGAAGATCAGGAGAAAACGACATTCATTACAGAGCAAGGGCTCTATTGTTATAAGGTGATGCCCTTTGAACTGAAGAATGCGGGGGCTACCTATCAGAGGTTAGTGATAGAATTATTCAGAGATCTATTAGGCAAAATAGTAGAGGTGTATATAGATGATTTGTTGGTCAAAAGTAAGAGGAAGGAAGACCATATCAGTGATCTAGAAGAAGTCTTCTCCAAGGTAAGGAAAGTGGGAATGAAGCTTAACCTAGAAAAATGCACCTTCGCGCTTACCTCAAGAAAGTCATTGGGGTATCTGGTTACAAGGAGGGAATTGAGGCTAACCCAGATCAGATTAGAGCATTAATAGAGATGCCATCTCCAAAGACCCAAAAGCAAGTCTAGAAATTGGCAGGGAAAATAGCCACATTAAATTGCTTCATAGCCAGATCCTTTGATAAATACAGGCCCTTGTACCAGCTATTGCGGAAGAACTCTCAATTTGAGTCGTCGGAAGAATGTAAGCGAGCGTTTTGCCGAGTTGAAGGAGTACCTTAGTAAGCCACCCACACTCTCCAAGTCGAAGGTAGGAGAAGAGCTATGAGTGTATTTGGCCACTTCGAAACATGCACTCCGTTCAGTCTTGGTTAGGATAGGGACAATAGGAGAACAACCCATTTATTTCCTGAGTAAGACATTCACGGATGCAGAAATGCATTACACGAGGCTTGAAAAGGTGAGGTTAGCGCTGGTCTATACGGTAATGCGCTTGCGATCGTACTTCCAAGCACATCGAGTGCAAGTCATCATAGAATTCCCTCTAAAGACGGTTATGGGGAAAGTAGAGATAGTAGTCGACTTCTTGGCAAATTTCCCAGTGGAAGATAAAGCTAAATTATTGATAGACGAGTTGCAGCAGGTAGAGGACGAGCAAGAGCGACCAAACTGATTAAGGTGGAAAGCCTACATGGATGGTTCATCCAACTTCGAGGGGTCAAGAATTGGAGTAGTACTGATCATACCAGGTCGAGCGAGGATAGAGAAGGCGGTGACCCTAGGATTCAAGGCCTCAAATAATGAGGCAGAGTACGAGGCAATGCTACTCGGCCTTGAATCCTTGGCAAGACTGGGGGTGGCAGAGGCCATTATTTATAGTGACTCGCAACTGATCGTCAACCATATTAAGGGAACATTCGAGGTCCAAAAATCCTCGGATGCAGCTCTATCTTGAGAAAATCAAGGTTGAGCATATACTAAGAGCTGATAACAGGCATGTAGATGCCCTGACCTATCTCGCGTCAATGTTGGCTGGGCAAAATAAGAGGGAGCTACTAGGAGTATCTTTTCATAGACGAGTTTGGGTTGCCTAGTTTAGTGGCAAATGAAGCGGATCGAGGGTAGATAAGCCCGATCTTAGCCTACGGGAAGCCAGGTGAGTCAAGAATATAGTAGAAAGGTACACGATTCTAGATGGGACTTTGTACAGAAAATTTGTAAGAGGGCCGCTCTTACACTACTTGACTCTAGTAGAAGGAGAAGAAGTGCTAAGAAAGATCCATGAGGATGACTGTGGGAACCATTCAGGGGGGAGAACTCTAGCGCATAAGGTGCTCACCCAAGGGTACTTTTGGCCCTACTTGCAAGAAGATGCAACTTTATACGTCAAGCATTATGATAGTTGCCAGAGGCACGGGAAAATAATCAAGCAACCAGTAGTGCAGCTTCACTCCTTAATCAGCCTTTGGCTATTCACTTAGTGGGGATTGACTTAGTAGGCCCATTGCCCAGGGCTTCAGGAAATCTTACTTTCTTGCTAATGGCAACCGATTACTTCATTAAGTGGGTAGAAGCACTCCTTTTGGCCAGGATCCGGCAGTAGGAAGTCCAAAAGTTCCTCTAGGAAAATATTATTTGCAGATTTGGTTTGCCTCGCACCATAGTTTCTGACAATGGAAGGCAGTTTACAGGAGAGTAGATAAAAGAATTTTACAGTGAGTGTGGGATAAAGCAAGTGTTCTCTACACCCCAATACCCCCAGGGTAATAGGTAAGCTAAAGCCACAAACAAGGTGCTGCTAGACATTTTAAAGAAAAAATTAGGAGAAGCTAAGGGCAGGTGGACTTCAGTATTGCACGAGGTCTTGTGGGCTTACAGAACAACTGTCAGAACGTCCATGGGAATGTCCCAATTTGCCATGACTTACGGGGTAGAAGCAGTTATCCCTATAGAGAATAGCTTTCCTATGATGAGAACGAAGATAGTACAGTCTGGGAGAAATAACCCATAGCTATTGTAGAATTGGACATATTGGAAGAAAAATGAGACGCAACATTAGTCAGACTAGAAAATTACCACAAGAAGTTGTAGAATTACTTTCGTAAGAGGGTTCGCCCTCGCCAGTTTCACGAAAGTGATCTAGTATTGAGGCGAGTATTTCATAATACGGAAGAGCCGAATAGTGGCAAGTTAGGAGCAAATTGGGAATGACCCTACAGGGTGGCAAAAGTGGGCCAAAAGGGAGTATATTACTTACTCATTATCAATGGTCAGGAATTACCCACACCTTGGAATGCATGTAACTTAAAGAGATATTATGAATAAATACTATGCTATATTTTTACCTTTTAGCTATGTTTGCAGGACTATACTGAAGATAGGAGTCCAATCGGTACTCAGACCTACGTGGGTCTCCTCTGCCTTCATTGGTGGAATGAGATGTTTGGTCGGGGCCAAACTCTGATACGAGTAATAATAGCCGTGTGGATCCAACCAGGATCTAGACCTACGTGGGTCTTCTCTGCTCTCATTGGCAGAGTAAGATGGCTGGTCGGGGTCTTTCTTTGTCATGAGTTACAAGTAGATTTCAGTGAAATCAAGTCAGGATTTGAGCTTATGTGGGTCTCTTCGGCCTTCATTGGCCGAGTGAGATTTTTGGTCAGGGCTCAGCTCTAAAATGAGTAACAATAGCTGTGTGGATTCAACCAGCATTCGGACCTACGTGGGTCTTCTCTACCCTCGTTGGCAGAGTAAGATGGCTGGTCGGGGTCCTACTTTACCACGAGTTCACTAGTCAAAAAAGATAGTTGAGTGATTATAGCTAAAGTTGAGAAAGGGTCAGAGCCTTCTTTAAGGATAGTGACTCAGATAGCCGATTGCACAGTCAGTACAACTCAGATTGTGTTGTAGTGCAGAATATGAGAAGAGTTAAAGCCTTCTTCATGGACAGTAACTCAGAATGCCGTTTAAGCAGTCAGGTCAGTGTAGATTGTGAGTAGGGCAGAGTCAGAGCCTTCTTAAGGGTAGTGACTCAGGCATCCAATGGCATAGTTAATGTAGTTCGAAATGTGTTCAGAATATGAGCAGAGTTAGAGCCTTCTTCAAGGACAATGACTTAGATAGCTAATTGCACAATCAATACAGCTCAGATAGTGTTGTAATGCAGAGTATGAGAAGAGTCAGAGCCTTCTTCAAGGATAGTGACTCAGAATGTTGTTTAAACAGTCGATTTCAATGTAGATTGTGTTATAGTTGAGACTAGGGCAGAATCAGAGCCTTCTTTAAGAGCAGTGACTCAAGCAGCCAATGGCACAGTTAATGCAGTTCGAATTGTGTTTAGAGTATGAGCAAAGTCAGAGCCCTTTTTAGGGACAATGGCTCAGGTTATCGTTTGCACGGGTAGCTCAACCCAGACGATGTTACACGTAACTAGAGTCAGAGCTTTCATTGAGGGTAATAGCTCAAGAGCCCTTTACAAGGTTCTACCAAAAGTGGCACCTACTTTACTTAGAACATGGGGGGAAGTAAAATAGAAAGAAGGTATGATTGAGTAGTTAACATCGTGCAAAAAATAGTTAGCAGTATAAATGTTCGAGCAAAAAGTATGATTGAGTAGTGAGAAGCGTGTAGAGCAGTTAGTAGCACGCAAGTATCTGAATAGTTAGCACTTTCAGTATGCATAGGGATTGTTCTAACCAACGCATATGCAAGCAGTATAGTCAGTAGAAAGAGATTGTAGAAGCAGCAGTGCGTGTAAAAAGAAATTTTTTCATTAATAGTTAAGGAGTAAGTACAAAAAAATCCTAGAGGAAGGGTTAAGTGCAAAAAGCACAAGTACAACAATAGAGAATAAATTATGCTTCACTGGAAGGTTGAGTAATGGAAACAGGAGTAGCAGAAGGATCTGCTTCATTAGCAGTGCTAGGGTTATCAGCGGTTCTGTCTTAATCCTTGGCGATAATAGGGATGGATGGTTGGACAGGGGGTGGATCAACAAGCTGAGTTGATGAACCCACTGCTTGAGCGAAATTCAAGTCTAAGATACCACCAACCTCCATAAGATCCCCAAGGGCTCGAGTAAGCATATCAACGGGATTCCCTACCTCATCTAGTTGAAGGGAGGAATGCGCCCAAAGTGCCAAATCCAAGAGTATCCCGGGTAGAGGATACTTCGGGAGCATCATCCAGGTTCACCTCACCATCCATATCCTCTTTTTCATCCTCGTATTGGAGTCGAGCAGCCTTGAAGCCTTCATGATAAGCCTTCGCAAAAGACTCCTCCATCAGTTGAGAATATCGGGCCTGTAGCTGCCCCAGTAGCTTCTTTGTTTCAGCCTCATCTTTTTTAGCCTGAGCAGCCCTGATTGAATCAATACTTATTCTCAGGGAGGTTAGTTCTAGCTCTTGCTGCCGAACTTTATCTTGGAGTTCTGCTAATTCTGCATCTTTTCGTTGTACCCTCTCCTTGTAACTGGCCAGCTCTAGTTGCATGAGTCCGTGGAGATCTGTCAACCTCTTATTGGATGCCTCCAAGTTTAAGTTGCTTAGGAGAATCGGACTAGGTTAACCTCCATCTCCTCCCTAGCCTCTTAGGAAAATTTGTTAGAGGAGACCAGTTTAGCCTGGAGCATAGTTATTTTCTCATCCTACTCTCTAGCCAGGATAACCCAGTTTTCAGTCTCACGCCACTTCTGGAAGGCTATGGTTTCGTATACGCCTACGAAGAAAGAACAGATTGCTAGCACAGGGATATCAAAAAATAGTTGAATAGGACAATAAGAGCAGAAGTTACCTGATGAAGGCCGTGGACAAAACGACAGAAGCCTAGGTCAGCATTAGCCCGATGAGCAACGTCCCAATCCATAGGAAAAATGGACTAGAAGAATAGGGAAGTAACGATTATGGGGTCCTTAATGCCGTAGCCTTTATTGTGGACATAGTAGGGGGGGCAAAAGAGGTTGCCGTCGTTCCCGTCTCGAAAATAGGCCCCACGACCCATCTAAGCAAAGGCAGCCTCTTCCAAAGGGGTCTTGCGCAGTGGGGGGCCTTCATCCTCAGATCTCTCAAGGGGGGAAGGGCTCCTCATATTTTTCTTGTCCAGCCGACGTCTTTTTCAAGGTAGAAAAGGAAGAATAGGGCTATCCTCCCTGGCGATGCAAAACTCTGCCCAACCTCCGCCTAAGTTTCCTCGAAAACGCCTATAGAAACAGCAACAAACTAGTAACAGTAGCTGTAGTTGGAGCTGAGGCAAAGGATGGAGCAAAGGCAAAATGCCCTTCGATAGTGATCGCAAGAGAAGCAAAAGCAAAGACAAGAGTAAGGACAACAGGCTCCCCAGATGGTACGACCTCACCAGACAGGCTGGTGCCATGGGAAGTGTAGCTTCTCTTTTTCCTCTGCACCTTAGTTGGGATAGGTGGCAGACCAGCTCTGGTGGTAGTAGAAAGAGGGAATTCCGAGAGGTCGATGTTCATGACTTCAAAGGACTTGGGTAGAACCTTAGAAGTACGAGCTGGGCCCAGTATGTTGGAGGGGGGGAGCCAAATTATTGGAATACCATCGTAATGGAATTGATGAAGGTGGATCACAACTCTCTTTAGTCCGACCAGCCCGACCAGGTGAAACTCGTCGTGAAGGTGGTTGACGAATGACACCTAGTAGATCATCCACAACCTCCTTCTCAGTAGTTCTGGTTCAGAATTCCATTAGCTCTAGCCTCCGGCCTTCGGATGCTCTGCGTAGTATCTTTCTAGCTTCCGCAGCCGCCAAATTAGAAGAGTCTGTGAAAATAATAAGAAGAACCGTCAGAAAAAGCAGGTAGTGGATGGCTAAAGTTCAGAGCAGAATGTGAGTTAGCAGCGCCAAGAAAACATTACCCTGGAAGTCATGGGGGACTCTGAATCCCTTAGAGGGGGTGCCAAGAGAAAATTCCCAATCTCCGAAAAGGAAGAAGGGGCTTTTATGCCACCTTTTATTAGAACTTGGGAGAGAGGGGTTTAGAGCCATTGCCACACTCTTAGAGGACAGTGAGAAAAATCTTGGCTGACTGGGAATCACCTTCAAGTTGTACAGGGAAAGGAAGTCGTTGGGGGTAACGCCCATTTTCTCCATAGCCTTCACTAGACGGTATAAGTTCCTTGACATTTGTCCCGGGGACCAGTTTATTTTACTCAACACTTCTTTCAGGATGGTAGAGAGAAGAAAACTAAGACCAGTCTTAATTTGGCCGGTATAGACAGAGATTTCCCCCACCCGACAATCATCGGGGGTATCAAAGTCACTGCCAATTCGGAGATGTACTGAAGCAGGAATGTACAAACTTCGTTAGAGTTGGGATTCAGTGATAACCATGAGAAAGCCAAGTGTAGAAAAGAAAATAGACATATAGAGAAAGGAAGAGATTACCTCGAAGCGGAGAGGTAACTATTGTGGCAAAGAAGAATGAGAGAATGAGATAGAGTCTTCACATAAAAGTGCAGAAATAGGTATACAGAGTTTTAGCACGATAGCAGACAAAAAATGTACTAAGTTCCCTATTATAGGGAAAGGCACAGGAACACATACGCTTGAGAGGACAGCTTGAGTCCAGTCGAAGCGTTGTAGATTGGGGGCAGTGTAAGGAGGCTAAGGGACACGTGGGCGTTTACAGATGATGAGGAATTCATCTGAGCCGTTAGTAGAGATTTGAAACGATGTTACATTTAATGCGTCGATTTGGAAACAACAAGTGCAATTATGAAGGGCTTGAATAACCAGTAAAATAACAACATTATGTCTCGAGGAAACAAAAAGGTTTTACACCTCCTCGAGAGGGGGTAGTTGTAAAGGGAAATAATTACGCATCAATTTTAGTCATACACGTGTCCAGGTCGGCTAGGGGGTACCTAACATAGACCAGTTAACAAGACGCTGTCCAGCAAGCAAAGCAGGTCAGAACAGAGACCTCCCTAGTCTGGCTAACAGGACAGCATAGCACTGAGCATGACCTCCCTGCCAGGCAGGGCAGGTAAGGCCTCGAGAAAACCGCAATGCTGTTGCGTGCACATCAGTTCTAAAAACCCCGGATGTAATCATTATAGATAAGTTTGATCAGTCTAGGATATCCTGATTAGGTAAACAACCCCTCAAATCAATAGAGATCCCATGATTATAGCCTATATTGCAGCCTACAAAGGGGGAAACCCTACAAAGAGGGGTGTGTGTGTGTGGGGGGGGGGGTTAAATAACACATATAGCACTATTGATAAAAGGAAGAAGGATCGAGGGCTAACCAGTTCTAATTACTGTTCTTCTATTTATCTAACTTGAGCGTCAGAGTGTCTGTGGCAGGTACTAGGCCTTTGTGAGTAGGGGGACCTCGGGATCAATTGGAGAGCCGTCCATCGGATTTCGACCACACCGTGCCATTACATTTTCTGTTTAGGGTTTTATAATTGAAGCTTGAGTTTGAATTTCTGCATTACCGCTTTTGTGATGCATGACTGTGGTAGAAGAAGAATATGTAAAGCTTTCCACTCGTCGACTTCTAAAAATAATGTCCAGGTATCTATGAATTCTTTATATTCATTTACTTAAGCTATAGTATTAAATCAAGTTTCTACCATTTTTGGCAAATCTGGTCATTTAAACTTGAATTTGTCGTCAGAAAACTAATGACATCTTTTTTAAACATTTGCGTCCTTCACCGATTTTAATTCTGCAATAAAATTTTGTGGAAATTTTATTACATCATTGATGGCATGATGAAAATAATCTCTCTTAAACAATTTTAGTGAAGTGTGTTTTTATACATGACGGTTATAGGAGGAATGAAAACTTAACAAGATTTCTTTAGCAAACCCCAAATCTTTGGAACAAGACTTTGTCATTGTTGTTGTCATGTTGTTGTTATTGCTATTTTTATTTTTGGTAGAAAGAATGAGAATTCTACACTCTAGATTCAATTTTTTCAAGTTTAACTCATTTTCCTACCATGCTTGGATTTATATTTTAGTGTGTAAATTACCTCGCTTTGCCATGGCCTTGAAATAAAACTTATTTGATCTTAGCCAAACACAGTTGGAACTTGGTACCAAAGAACTTATTGGAGTTGTGCCATGATTGCAATGCATTATTTTTATCATCATTTTGTTTCTTATATCATTCTCACAATCAACTAGCTCTCTATTCACTGTTTTGATCCAACTTTAAGTATTTATATGAATTAAGTAGCCTTATATATGAGTAATTTATATTGGCATCTTATTATATGTTTTTTCATTGCTAAAAATTTGAAAATTTTCTATGGTGTTCTATCTATGTATGTAGATGGCATTGGTGCACATGGTAGTTGCACCAATCAGATATATTTTTCCTTCAATTTTTGTCTTAGATTGTAATTTACTAGGAAATCCACTTATTTCAGAAATCCTTAGACTGAAAAATTGTTGAAATGTCTTTATATGAAATATGTACGTGTTTTCTCTTATGTGAATGTGTTCCCCTTATATTACTATTTCAGATTATTGCTCAAAACTCAAATATATTATTACTACTTCAGAATCAGAGGTACCCATCTCTAAGTTTTTTTCTAAATTTTTTTCTATTTAGGTTTGTTGGGTTTTTGTGTTTTCTTTGATGTGAACGTGTTCCACCTTATTTTTTCTTTTGTTTCTTCAAAATTTTTAGTATCGTGCTTACTTTATTGACAAATAATGCTTGGCTTGTTTATTAATTCTTAACTAGATAACACTGGGGATTGTGGCTATCACTCTAAAATACATAGTACTATTCGGATTGAGCTGATTTGTTGTGAAGATGATCTCTATGATGATAAGATCATCCTCACAAAAAATAGCCCAATCTGAACCTTCTAACCCCATCAAAAGTGATTTAGAATGTGGATCATCGATTTTTTTTACCAATAATTAGTAATCACTTTTGATGGATTTCGAAGTTTCAGATTATGTTGATTTTCTGTGAGTTAACTTATCATCTATGTAACAAGGACTTGCTGCATCAGATTCCTTTTCGTATCCATGGGTATCAAACACATGTCAACACACTTTATATATGGTTTGTGGAAGCTAGTGTTTTTATCTCACAAGCTTGCTTATTAATGGAAATAAATGGATTCTGAGATCTTGATCTTGATATGTTTATGGTTCTTTATTGTGAAGAACGTTCTTATGACAATCATTTTAGAGTTATGTGGAACTAAAGATAGTCCTGAAGGATGTTGAAACTTGGCCTGACTTCGAGATGGGGCAACTTGGTCTCACCGATGAACAAAACTTAGGCCAATTAATCTTCGATGAGGTTGGCACTATTGAATGAGATGGAAGAAATCACTCACCAACTACTTGATCTTCAAGATCTAAATGAAGAGACCAAATTGACTCACAACACAAAAGTCTCACGGGGATTGTGACTGAATGGATTCTGACATGGTTACCATCCTTCGAAAGGCCAAAATCATCAAAGCAACATTAGAAATTCTCGATAAGACGACAATCTCAATCAAATTGAGAGATTGAATTGTCTTGGAGTGTAAAAAACGATTGAAGAGGAGTTACATCACAATGTGAAAAAAGCCCAAATTTGATGACATTGGACCATCAAATTTCATAAAATTCAATGGATCTAGGGGTCGAATTTTTCATTGTCAAAATTTTTTTTGACAGGTCGAAACTGTCAAATTTATGAAGGATGGGAGAAATTTGATACCTTTAAGTTGTCAAATCTGGAAACATCAAGAATTTTGACAGTCTTAGATTGTCAAAGTTCAGTTTCTAAAATTTGTGGGCCTTTGCCCATCAATTTTTTCTGTCAAATTTTCCAATTTTCACGTATTGCATCAATGTCACTGGTGAAGAAGTGTGTGAGGAGGGGATAGAGAAGATGGTTTCAGCTGGTGGACAAGTTGATTTCAGCTGTGTTCAAATGTTATGGTTCAGAGTTCATTTGATTTTTCAATTTTTAACCGTTGGTGATCTTATTTTATAATAAATATCAATATTTGTAAAGTAGAAAATTTATTGAAATACTCATTTTTTTCAGATGATTTTTAATATTTTGTGTTCTATAAATATTTTGATGAATCACCTTATGGATGCCTTGTTATCATAATGGGTTTTTTTTTTCCTTCCCTAATTTAAAATTTGTAACGGTTCTTAAATTGTTACAGTTCATATACATATGAAACGGCTTATGGTCGTTTTAATTATGATACATTTGGAATGGGTTTAAGCCGTTCCAGACTCCAAAATTTAAAATGGCCTTAAACCCTTCCAATTCATTTGTGATGCCTCGATAAGGAATGGTCCTAAAGCCGTTTTATACTAATATTAGAACAGTTCAAAACCATTTAAGATAGCCATATTTTGTGTAGTGTTTGGTTCTATACATGTTCCTCTTTGGCTATTCTGTATATCAATTATATATATATAAGAAAGTATGTTTCAATGAAAGTTGAAACATCCTTAACCTCTCTCTAACATTTTTATTCTCAGAAGGTGAGTTTGAATAACCTATTTTCCCCTTAGAAAAACTAGTTCTAGCTGTGTTTTAGATTTGATTGGTCATGGTTTGGATTCTTTACTCTTTATTTATATAGGAAAGTGATCGTCTAGAATCAATAGTGGCAAACCTTTTTGCCTCTTCTATGAGGATTGGTACTTAATTGAGTGGTTATGGTGTTGTTACTAATTGCTTAGAAAATTTACCTTCTAAAGGACAAGTTTGGTTATGTCTTGACTTGTTACACAGTTCTCTATTTTTAAATGTAAAACTTTCACTCCTTGATCAATTGATTTATGAATCTTGAATCCATCCCTCAATAAATAACAAGCTCCAATCTTGGATTGAAGAGACATTTTGTTTATTTATTGATGGACATCCAGGTGCACTACACACACATATAGACATGGACACACACACTTTGCTTTTCAATTGGTTATTTTTTTTTTAGTTATGGAAAATTTATCTTGAAATTGGAATTTCATAGTGGTGGTATCTTTTTTGAAAAAATGCACAATTATTAAACTATATTCAAGTAATATGTATAATTCATTCTTTGCATCCATTTGTGCAGATGACATCAATATGACTAGGTTGTCACAAATTTGTCCTCATACATTTTACTATTGTACCATCAATCTCAAATTTTAAAAGTATTGTAACTCCACTATGCTTGCTACTGTTATCTGAAGCCAAGTTTGGGTTTGAACTGTCATAGGTGATTACTTTCATAATTATAGATAATGTATTGCTGCTATATGTAAGGCTTCAACCTTTTCAATAGGATTTACAAACTTGAAGGTACATATGTTGTTCTTTGTTGTTTTAATTCCTTTAGATGCCCACTTTCTGTGTTTAATTTTAGATAACAAAAGCTTGAAAATACCACATAAATGACTTTTGGTGATTGTTGTTCTAATAAGATTTGTTTTCTTTTTCTTCATTATGTATATCTATTGTAGAATCATTTACTTTGGACTCTTATATCCTGGTCTATTTGTTGTAGGGATGCTATGACAGTAGGTTTAATCAAGTGGCATGATAGTTGCGGTGAGTTGCCATTTTATAACTCAATGAATATGAAGATGTCTATTCCTCTTGGTGTACCCAAATAAATCTCTATCATAGTTCCGAGTCAAATCCAATTCAGTGTGATCATGGTCCGTAGATGTAAACTAGGTGACAGCTCCAAATCAAATTCAAAAGTTCAAAAGCACGAACCTATGGGTCAAAGATGATCTACAAGCGGACCGAGGCACTATAAGGTAGGTTATTATGGTGTCATATTGTAGTTTTTAAGATCCAATTTTAGTTAAATAGGTAAAACTCCTCTGTTATTTTTGGCTTTGATGTGGGTGAAAAGTACAGGAGTTCAAAGGAAGGATAATAAGTTAAACGAGTCAATGGTCCATAATGAAAAAGGTATGCCTTATACAGGGAGCGTCACCACAGATGAGAGAATATTTCAAAGACAGATTTTAGACCAAGACATGTCCACTTGAATCATCAACTAGAAAGATGGACATAACGTGTTGATTATGCAGATGATTTACAATGCTCAATTATATATGAGGATAATTGAGAAATTGGCCAAATGTGCACAAACTCTTCAAAGAGTTGATCAAATTTGATGAATTTTATCATTTTTTCACCATAACCAAAAACCATCTAGAAGAAAGAGAAAATTTACGAGACTTTTGTGTTTTAGCAATGTTTTGGCATATAAATATTTATCAAATTTGAAGATTTGGAAAAAAAAACCTTGCCATTTGAAAGTTGGAATTTTGGATTTTCATTCATTTAGATCTAGGGCTTGGGAACATTTTTTATTGGATGCAAATTGAGGGTATTTCCTTATGTACATTAAATATCATTTAAGTAAATATCATTTATTATTGGATTCTAAATGAGAATCATATTTACCTAAGATATTTAATGCAAGTGTTGAAGCTGATCAACAAGTTAACCAATAAGCAAAACAGGCAGAAACTTGACTGTCAAAAGGCATTGACCAGTGTAAAAATGGTCTGGTTCGTGCCTAGGGACGGATCTCATCATATTTGACAGAATTCTATTATGAAATTTGTTCCACATCTCCACTTTGCACAAATTCTCCGCTTTTCCTCGGACCACCTTTACTTTGGATAGCTTTAGAGACAAATTATCTCCTAAATTGATGGGGAAATTCCATCTCCGTCCCTCCATTAGAGATAAATTAGGCAAAGTCTCACGTTATATATCCCATGCAAATAAAGCAAAAAATTGTGGTGTGTAGACCCTTATACCCTTAAAGCTTCTCAATAAAAATATCTTAGAAGTAAATTACCACCTTAACATGCACTTCTTGGTAATATTGATTGCAAAAGCAAATGAGGTGATAAATTACCATCAAGATCCCTTTATTTATGATCAAATTAGTGCACTCACAAGGAAATTCTTACAAGTAAAATCAACTTGAATAGTATTTAGGCTTTTTTTCTTCTTATCTTTCATAAATTAGTTAAGCTATTAATCTTTTATTTTCTCTTTCTTTCCTCTGTTTATGAAGATCTCTGTGAATTTTGAAGTGCTTTAAGTCCTGTTTTGTAAGGTTTAGTATTTTCTAGCTTGATCTCGGAAATTTCAACTTCTTTTGTGTTCAAGTGATTCAAGATTTGGTAACCTTCAATTAATGATGCTCTGTTCTATCTTATTTGATTGTTTCTCTATTTATTATAGATTTCAAGGGTCATTTCTACTTGTTATTGGGATTTAAATTAGGGTTTGTTTGATTTATGTAAATCTCTTACGTGCATGGTATAATTACTATGCTATCTTATTTGGATTTTCAGCATTTGAAGAGTTATTTAGGTTGATTAGTATTATTTTTTTTAATGGAAAAAATGAAATTTGAGAGATAATAAGGAAAGATAAAGAGAGGATTGGGTCAACATTTTTTTATATAAAAGTTTGAGTTTTCGATTCTGTGATTGTGCAATTTCATAAGCCCATGCTTCTTCTCAACTCCATTCTTGTTAGAGGACGGAAGAGACATTCAGCTCTTGAAGCGAGACTGGTTTTGGTAGTAAGTAATTTCGAAGGATTTGTAATTTGTTTTATCTATTCTAACTTCTAAAACCTCTTGAGGAGAATGGAAACCATAGAAAAAGGAGAAATTTCATAAACCCTAGAGATTGAAATTCAGGTCTAGCAGAGGGACTGATTTGTATTGGTTAATTAGTGATATAACTTGATGTACACTAAATAAAATGTTGGCCCTGATGTTTTAAGTTGTTTTCTTGTTTCTTTATATACATTATTAATTATGTCATGTAGTTGGATGACCGTATATATGCCATCAGACTGTGAAGCTAGGAGAGTTTCTTAAATGGGGTTGCAAGAAGGAGGGCATACATTTGAGGTCTGCATCTATGGGTGTCAAGGAGTTGGTTGTGCCAGCTATAACTACTCATTATCCATATTGAGTTATTGCTATAGTTTTTAAAACAATGTAACATATAAATTACCAAAATACTCACACTAGAAAATTCTTCAATGTTGGTTAACTCCAGATCTTAGTAAAGTTATATATATATATTATATATATATATTATATATATATATATGGTTTTAACTCACAAATCATATTTCAATTTAGTTGCTTTAAAAGTTTGGATGTTTGGCTTCGATTTCTTTTAGATACTTTTGCTAATTTATTTGTATGTTATCCATGCAGACTGTGAAGCTAGGAGAGTTTCTTAAATGGGGTTGCAAGAAGGAGGGCATACATTTGAGGTCTGCATCTATGGGTGTCGAGGAGTTGGTCGTGCCAGCTATAACTATTCATTATCCATATTGAGTTATTGCTATAGTTTTTAAAACAATGTAACATATAAATTACCAAAATACTCCTCACTAGAAGATTCTTCAATGTTGGTTAACTCTAGATCTTAGTAAAGTTAAATATATATATATATATATATATATATGGTTATATATGGTTTTAACTCACAAATCATATTTCAATATATATATATATATATATATATATATATATATATATATTTTGTTGATAAGCTAGGGTTGAAGGGTCCCTCCCTAAAAAGCACTACTAATGAGTGTATTTGCAAGCATTATCTTCTTCAACAATTCTTAGAAGATCATAAGGAACATTAGAATTATCCTAAAATATTAAAAACTCATCCAAATCAGCCCCCAATTTTGCTAAAAAATCTGTTGCCCTGTTTGCTTCTTTCCATTGGAATTCAAAATTACATTCATCAAAGTCTTGGGCTATGACTACAATTTCCATCAACATTTCAGTATACTTCCATGAAGGACTAGTCTCAACATTTATGCACTTAATAGAATACAACGAATCTGATGAGATCAGAATTCGTTTGAATTCTCTCATTTTTGCAAAACGCATAGCTTCAAGTATCGATTGAAGTTCAATTTGAATTATGTCTCCTCCCTCACTATTACTCCAAGCAGCAAAATGAATAACTCCATTTTTATCTCTCCTAATGAATCCAAAACCAGTCCCTTGACTTGATAATGATCCATCGGTATTTATCTTCAACACGTTGTTCACTGGGGGAACCCACGAGAGTCGTTGAACTATATTTGGTACCAAAGAAAACCCACATGACCAGTTCTTCAAGATTTGCAGTGTTACTTCTATATTTTTATTGACAACTTTCATCCCATCAAACCGAAACCTCACTACCTCTTCCACTTATTTTAGAATCACCACTTTTTGAACAAACAATTCAACAAAAAACCGCTGATTTCTTTCTTTCCAGCATAGGTAGATCACTGCACAAAACGTTAAATACAACATCTGTTTAATATGTTTTTTCTAAAACAAAATATTGTTAATAACCTACACTTCTTCCTCAATTTTTCTCATACCAACTCTTATTATTCCAAACCTTTGCAAACATTGTTTCCATATCTATCTAGTATATGGATATTGAAAAAAAATGTGATCATTTATCTCCTGATTGTTACAGCACAATACACACCTAGATACACATTTAAAATCTCTCTTATTAAGGTTTTTCACAGTCAATAATTTCCTCTTGATTGCTAACCAAGCAATAAAAGAATATCGTGGAATGCCCTTATTACTCCATATAATCTTTCTCCACCCCACTGACTCCCGTTATTCATCTAACACTTCATAGGCTGATTTCGAAGAAAATAGACCATTTGTTGTTTATCTCCATACTATTCTATCTTGAAATAACATCTTAGGGACTCGAGTAGCTGAAATAATATCTATTATTTCTACCATACGATCATTATATGGTCTCGGAAACACCTATCTGTTCTCTACAATGAAATCGCGAATCACTGCATTCTTATGGCTATCGAATTGATTAATAATTCGATTTTCAAATCTAGAAATAATACTCCCTTCATGTACCAAGGGTCTCTCCATATTCTAGTGCCTTCACCATCTCCAATCAAGAATCGAACATGCTTCCTCACAAACTCTCTTTCTTTCAAGATACCCCTCCATGCCCAAGAAGCATTATTTGAAGAATGGCATCCCCAAATATCCTCCTCTCCCACATATCGAGCTCTCATCCATTCCGCCCAAAAAGAATTATTTTCCAACAAGCCCCAAAATAATTTAGCCCTGCCAATTTTATTGATATCCCTAAGTCGTCGAATACCAATACCTCCCTTATCAAAGGATTTGCAAAATTTTTCCCAACTAATAGGATGAATATAACGAACCAGGGAAAGACCACTCTATAAGAAATTGTTAAGAATAATCTCAATTTTTTTCAAGACACTCACCGGGATATTGAAAGAAGCCGATCAATATATTTGGAAACTCGATAGAATCGATTTAATGAGCTCTAATCTCCTTGCATAAGATAACAATTTAGATATCCACCTTTCTACCCTTTTGGAAACTTTATCAATCAAAGGTTGACAAAGTGAGTGAGTTAATCTGGAGGAAAATAAGGGGAGACCCAAATATTTAATAGGAAAGTTACCCTTCAAAAAACCAAGAAGCGAAAGAATATGATTCTGATTTTTGCAGGATTCACTAAAAAACACTTGACTCTTATCCTCATTAACTTTAAGACAAGAAACATTATAGAAGAGATTCAAGACATCTTGAATAGATGAAGCTGAAGATACATCATTATTTGCAAAGATCAAGACATCATCCGCAAAAATCAAATGGGACACTCCTGGAACGCTTGAAATAGTAGGAATACACAATTAATTTGAAGCAATTTTTTGATTTAGCTTCGATTTCTTTTAGATACTTTTGCTAATTTATTTGTATCTTATCCATGCAGATATGCCCCCCCCCCCCCTACTGCATATGTTATAGCTACAACATCCTTTAAAAATGCTTTAAATATTTCTGTAGATATTTCTTTTGGTGAACTTTGCAATGGTGGAGGTGGTTTCTGATGTGCATCCATGAATGCCTGCAATGTGAGTAGGTGTCCTACTAAAATTTATCTTTCTTTTTTGCCTGATAAATGAGATTGATTTGATTCACACAAACTTATTGAAATTACTTCTAGAAGTTAAACAAATATGAAACTATACTATTCAAATATAAAAGACTAATTTAATTGAAGTAAAAGATACAAATATTTTTCATAAATGGTAAATTGGGATATGAGATTCACTTGAATTAGAAAATAGGTAAATAATAGATAAACACTAGCAAGTATTGCTTGGCACTTTTCTTCTTTTTTTCACTTGCAAGCCCCTAGTCTGTTGAGAGTTTTGTTGGTGTGTAACCTGGGTGCACTAAAGAATATTGGCTCCTACATCTGCAAACTAGAAGATGCAAGTGAATTCTAGTTGTGGGTTATTAGACATATTTAATGTATTAGAACACGAAGTTAGGAAGCATAGAAAAACCATCAGACACAAGCAACCTCTTGAAAGCATTAAACTGATTAAAATTATGCCTCTAAATTGGAAATTTAAAAATTGGTTATAATAAATTTTTTAAAGTGAAGTCTCATTTCACTATTTAACCAGACATTGTCAAAGCAAAAGGTCAAAGATGGCAACTTTGAAAATTTTGAATGTTTGTTTGGGTAGGGCAGTTGATGGATCGGATCAAACTCGAAATCTGATATCTTCGATCACTTCAAATTTGGATAATGGATATATGAACCATATGTATCCCGATCTCATAAAATGTGAGAAATTATGTAAAATATATTATGTATTTAAAATATTTATATGAAGTTTATTTATATTTTCTATATCAAATAAGATTTTATCCGATCTTGTCCTCATCCGAATGCTATCCAATTGATTTGGATCTTAATATTATGATCCAATTAAAAGTCCAACTGATCTTATTGGACCCAATCCATGACAGCCCCACTGTTATTTAGTTATTTTAAATTTCATTAGAAATTAACAAAATATTCAAATTTTATTCTTTTACAGCTATTCTTATTTTGAGGATGAAGGAATGTCGTTAGACGAGGGTGGGATAGCAATGATGGATTTATACTTGGAGAGGACTCAAATAAAAGATGGATAAAGCATCCTTGATCTGGGGTGCAGGATGGGAGCTTTGACTTTACATATTGCACACAAGTTGCTATGTTACAACAATTTCCGACTCCGTGTCACAGAAAGAGTTCATAGAGGACAAGTGCAAGTAAGTCTAATCTGGGAAGATGCCACCTTCATAATTAAGTTGTTTAATGTCTTCATGTGTGAAACCCACCTTCACCTACTAATTACGGACCACTAATGTTCTTTGCATAACCAAAAGAAATGAAAAATTATTTCACTAATTAAGATTTTTCATTGCATTATTTCTTCATTTTAATACATATTTTATTGGCAGATTTACCAAAACATGCACAACTTTTCGTTTATTTACCAAAACGGTACACTATTCAAAATATTTCCGAAAATGGTAATTTTACCGTTTTCGGAATTAATTTTTTTTATCAAAACGGTAAAAACAGTAAAATGTATTTTTTTTTAACGAAAATACCCTTTTTTATTTTGACTTAAATTAAAAAAATAAAATTGATTTTGGTAAAAAAAAATTGTAAATACATATGATTGTTGGATTACCAAAAGAGAGTGAATCTTTTAACTTGGATTTTCATTTTTTTAAAGTTAAAATTATAAATACATATGTAAAACAAAAAAAGGGTATTTTCGGTATAAAAAAAATACATTTTACTGTTTTTACCGTTTTGGTAAAAAAAATTAATTCCGAAAACGGTAAAATTACCATTTTAGAAAATATTTTGAATAGTGTACCGTTTTGGTAAATAATTTCAAAAACTTTACCGTTTTGGTAAATTATTCTATTTTAGTTTCTACAATTTATGAAATTTATTTATTTAACTTTGTCAAGAAATCACAGGTGGGCATTTGTAAAATAAGGTCTAATCTGGCTTTTGAAAAAAGTCAAAAATAAATTCAGACAATAGACATCGATTTTTAAATAGATGTCTAAAGGCTTGATTTTAGAGATCACCCTGATAGACATCAGTGTTTAAACCGATGTCGATAGTTTTAAACATCACTTAAAAACTGATGTCTAAAGTCTTTTTTGTTGTAGCGAACGTATGGATGAAAATATTTGGACATAACCATTAATCACAAGATGCGACATACTATAATTGTGGATGGGGTAGGGTTTATATAAAAAAGTGTTTCCTTGAATTTAAATGCAACAAAAATATTGTACATTAATTTCAAAAGATATAAGTGTTGTCCAATCTTTATCTATTAATAATTAAATTTTATTTTTTCATGACATACACTGAACCAAAGGTAATAGGTGATTTTGGAAAGATTTTATCAAATCTTTCTCTTTTAATAACTTACTTTCATTTTGTTTATTTATGTAGACTGAACCAATCATATTCTTTTACATAAATGAGTCTGGAAGCTAGATTTTTTTTTAAATTTTCATTATAAATAATCCATTTTATTTTATTTGTAATGTAATTGAACGAAATATATAACATTCAATAAGTGATTATGATAAATAGATAACAGTGGCCCACTTTTTGGAAAAAAAAAATGCTATCATGGCCCACTTTCAAGAAATTATCATTCTCAAACATCTAAAAAGGGTGCATAATATATACAGATTAAAAGACAAGGCAATTAAATATAATTTTGGTCAATTTTATTCTCTACTAATAGGAAAAGAAAAGAAAATTATCCATTGGTTAATGCACAAAATTTACAATTTTGGAAAAGTAAATTGTTTATATGAAAACAATTACTTCTTTGGTAAATATTCCATAAACTTGAGTGACGATTATTTCTCTACCATTTTGATAAATTTATTTATTTTGTTTTACTATGACTTGGGCTGGGGTGAGTTTGGCTTGACTTAGATTTGTCTTTGTTTTTGTCTGGATCAATGTAGGAAATTTAAAACTTGGAGAATAATCACCACCAAACTAATTAGGTCACCTTAATGTTTATATCTTTGCATTATTTGGACTGAAAATTGGAACGATGTAGGTATACATTGGATTATGTGAGTCATCATTATAAGAAAAGCCACTTATTAATTAATGAGAAATGCAATCAGCACTCATCATCATCAATCAATGATAAAAGCATGATTCAATTAAAACACATTACAAACATTTAATGTATAAATTGAACTAATCAAGTTTTTGATGATCATGAAAATAAAATATACTTGATACTATTTTATTATTACAATTATGAAGAGATTGACTTATTATATAACCAACTACGCACATCACACCCTATTCAATAATTAAAATTTAAATCAACAAAGCTATTCTATCCTAAGTAGAATATTTTCCATCACAAAATGGGCAAGGATACTCGTTGTAAGGACACATTCCTTCAATTGTATTAGTTTTTGCGATCGAAAGGTCTGTGGAGAATTTAGAAATGAGATTTGTGAAAGAGTTGACCACTCTTAGTTTTTCTTCTTGTGTGTTCTCCAATTTTTCAATTATTCCATTCTCTGCTCGCATCAAAATGCCCTGATTGTTTGCCAACTTGTAGTTCAGGCTTTCCATTTGCTTTTGATATTCCAGAGCTTCTTCTTCTTTCCTCGCAATTTGAAATTCTAATTGATTTTCCTTGGTGTGCATAGAATCCAATTCCAACTGCAAAGTCACCACAACAGTTTCCCCATCCTGAAGTTCTCTAGAAGACTAGATATTTTATCTTCACTTTCTTTCAATTTTCTTTCCAATTCTGAAATTCGATCTCGCATTTCAGTTTGGAGAAGTTGCAACCTCAAATTTTTGTCTTTAAATTCTTTTTCTTGAACCTTTAGTTCATGAATTGATTTTTGTGCATTTGAGTATTTTGAAGCCAATTTATCATTCTCTTCTTGTAAATATCCATTTTCTACTTCTAACATGAACCTTTCTTCAGCCAATTGTTCAATTTTGTTTCTAAAATGTTCTTCCACGATTTTTGATAGCCTTGTACATTCATACTTTGATGAAGCTTGATTTGGTGGGTCATTTTCATAGCTCTTTTCTATGTTCCATTCTTCCAAACTCACATTGTCGCAATTTTCAAGCATATAAGGTAACAAGTACATACCTTGATGTTTTCCACCTCCCATGGATTTGGAACTTCGAATAGATGGAATGATTAAGAAAAAAGTAGAAGATTCAAGTCCTTCAAATGGAATCTCAACTGGTGACATAAACAAGTTTTTTTGTGTACTTAGGAGGAAAGCTAGTCTAATAATAAATTTTCAAAATTTTAGGAATTATATTAACTTATTAATTTTTAGGAAATGCAATACAATGGATGTATTTCCGTCAAATGTATAATCAATCCAGAAATATCAATCAATATCTTGTCAGAAGACTTGATTTTATCAATTCATGTCAATCTTTAGTGTCTAACTTGAATGTTCCTTGAAGACTAGTCAGATAAAGTAAGGGTGTCAATGGATACCCAATTAGCCGATATACCCAAGATCGATTAGTTACTTTTGGCATCATGAACACGATAATTTTAGGGTTTGATTCTAGGTAGTTAAATTAAAGATATGATAGGAATTGGGTCTCCTTCAGGTAACTACGAGTATCCAATGGGTACATGACTAGTAAATTTATTTTATTCATAACATTTGCAATAAAATTAGTAGTCTAACTAAATACTAAAGGAGAGATATCTTAAAGCAAATGCAATTTAAAATATAAAGAAAATGTGAAGTGTTTAATTTTTTTAATGAATTTAATGTACATGAACATTCATTATTTTCTCAAATTCTTATGCAATTTCAATAACAAATTAATACTTCATGTCATGATTATCTAAGATTTTATTCTCAAAAGTTTAATTTTCTTAAAGATTTCATTGTTGATTTTCATTCTCAATTGAGGAATTATAAGTTACATTATTGTATTTATAAATAATTGTTTAATTTATTGATACTCACCGTTTTTTCCTCACTAAGAAAAGAAGTCAATCTTAATGGGTACCTGATGGTTGGGGTGTTAATGGGTTGGTTCCGGCTCGGTTCCTAAGAAAATTAGAACCATGAACCCTATATTTTTTCGGTTCTGGTTCTGATTCTAGTTCTAAAATAAGTGGAACTGGAACGGCCAAGAATCATGGGTATCCATCGGTTTCAATTCCTTAAGAATCAAATGATTTTTTTTTTCAAAATCATTAGAAAAAATATTCCTTCTAGAAAATAACATATTATCTACAAAGTATCATTAAAAGTATGATTTAATGACTTTTAGAAATATATATTTAAAAGTCATCTTCTTTACAAGTAATAATCTTTAAGAAAAGAAAACCCGTTTTAAGCTCCAATATTTAGTTTGTATGCAAAATTGAAGAATTTAATATAATATTTGCTAAATTTAAAATATAGGAAAACTTTAAATCATGTCTAATTTAAAAATAAATCGGTTTTGGGTATCTGCAGATACTAATCGGATAGATCCTAATGGTTCTGATTCCTATCAGTTCATTTCCATATTAGATCTGTTTCTAATTGGTTCCAATAAAAAGGGATCCGGAACCGGGGTTTTCGATTTCGGGTAAATGGGTACCCATTGGCACCCCTACCTGACGGGTACCTGATAATATTAGAAATTTGTTAGGTAGGTTCTGGTTCCAAAGATCTCACACTCAGAATCGAAATTGAGGCTACATTTATATTTCGATTATGGCTGTTTGTGGAACTGATCCATTGACACACCTAGATAGAAGTGAGATTTATCAAATGATATTGGCCGTTCTATAATTAGAACCTTTATTTATGATCTTATACGGAAAATCTGTTTGGATCTTATACAATTTAGTTGTTTTTTTCCCTTAAAAATCAGGTAGAAAAAGGCCCACAATTCCACAATTGAATATACCTAAAAAATTTGACAAAAAATTGTAATATTCTAACTAACCCAAAATTAGTGATCATTCAATACAGAGAGAACTTACTAGTTAGGAATGATGGACCAAGGTGCAAGCTTGACTTGTTATCATGAAGGCTATAAATGCTTTCAACTACCATGGAAGTTGATGTTAAAAGGAACTTGGAGAGCACTTCCTAGGATTTGACAATCTTCTTTACTAGCACTAAATGAATAATGGAAACCATTTTTGTTTATTGTTTTTGTGTATGTATATTTTGAAAACAAAGTATCCACTCCCTTATAAGACAAAGGAAACTTAAAGTCTATTTAAAAAGGTAGAAGCATATGAAAAATGCCACCACACAGTTCGTTGGCATATAAAATACTCTAACGATTATAAAATAATGTCTATATTGGAGGGTATTTTTCGTAAAATAGTTTTTGGGAGTGAGAAAAATCTAAGAAATAGATATATTACATTTAAAAAAAAAAGATTAGTTGAATTTTGTACAAAAGGAGGCTTGTTCATTAGACAAGATCTGTATGTAGGTGTAAGGACTCATGGTTTATCTGTGCCTAGGGTTCTTGTTGAGGGATAAAATCCTTTCCCATATGGATCATTCATGTTACACCAATTAGCGAGAATCTCGAGATGAATACATGAAATTTTTTGGGTACAACTATGTCTAATTAGGGAAGAATCCAAATTTGAAAGGATTATTCCCTTTTAGATAATTACTATATTTGGATAGGGGTGAATATAAAAAGAGAATTTCTAACGGCACCCCAACTTTTACTTATTACATCCCAGTTTCTTAAATTATATATCACAACCCAATTAAAGATTAAAAGACACCATTCAAACATTGCAAAAGTTTGGCTTAAATTTTATCAAACTTCTAATATGTTTTATGATGTATACTCTAAAATAAGAAAATCCTTTGAGTTATATCGAGTATGTATAACACAAGGAATCAAATCCAACTTGAAATCCATTCGACTCTAGAGAGAGAGAGAGAGAGAGAGAGGCATGTACTTGTTAGGTTGCTTTTCTTTTTCTTCTTTAAAGTTAAGATCAAGAAGTAATTAGTGGCTGAATTTGAGGAAGAAGCTGAGAAGATGATAAAGAGAGTCGTCGTCGAGAGTCAAGACGGGGATTTGTAGCTGCGAGAGTCGTCGTCGAAGGTTGCAGGCTTGCAGCCGCAATCGCAAAGAGGAAATTTTTAGGGCTTCGTCGCTTCGATTCTGTTTAGGTTTCAACAAAGACAATAATGAAAGATGATTTGGGTTTTAATTTTGGAGATAGTTTTATTAATTGCAACTTAACCTTTTCTATTTTATCAAATATTTAAGACATCCTCAAATTTAATAAATTTAAAAAAAAATACCTTTTTTTAAATTTCTTATAAAAAAAACCCCTAGAAAAACTAAACGATTTAATCATGAATATCGTGATTAAATCGCCATTTTTTCAAAATATCATGATTTAATCACCAGTTGAAAAACACAGCGATTTAATCACGATTTATTCAACAAATTTACGACTTTGGTGACTATGCTTATCTCTATTATGCTTTAGATTAGTTTCTTTGTTATAGTTGGTTTCTAATTCCTAGGTAGTTTCCATGTTTTAGATAGTTTTTATTTTCTTATTGTAGCCAAATTAGCAATCTTATGCACCTCTATATATAGTTGCAGATTTCAGCATGAATAAACAAGTATTAGTTTGGAATTCTCTCATGTCTCCTACAAATTCTCCTTAATTCCTCTTCTTCTTTCTAATTCTTCTTCTTTTGGACTTAGTAGGCTAACATCTCTCTCTGAATTTCGCTTGAAGTCTCTCTCTCATGGCGACACCATTCGAAGCTTCAGCTCTTGATCATATTTGACACCACCATTAAATCTCTCATTTCAGAATCAGAAATCAAAATCATTGATTATAAATTTTTGGGTTTCTTCCAATTAGAGCTGCAAATTCTAATTTCAAATTCTCAATAAAGCTTCAACAATCGCAGATCTTTATTGAATCTCTCTCTCTCTCAAACCATTGGATCTAGTTTACAGTTATGAAGAATTTAGGTTGATTATGAAAAACAAAGTTTCTTCTTCTCTAGGTTTGGTTGAATAGGGAAAACAGAATTTCATCTTTCTATTTTTTGATTTTCAGTCTTCCTTGCCGAGTGAAGTTGATTATGGTAAGAAAAATTATTTTATTTGGAATCTGATTTATATAATTTATAGAGATTTACAATGCTCAAGTTTTTCTTATAAGATTGATCTCTTTTTCTGATCTTGTTTCATTTGAATTCTAACATGAAAACTTGATTTTAGTGGCTAAATTAACTTGTTTTTCAGATAATATACTGATCACTAATCAGTTGGCCGTAACGAGAGTTTGAGAAAACTAGAAGTATATCTGCACACAAATCTGCATTTTCGTTGATAACATTTAACTTTGGAAGATATTTTACGTGTTTGCTTCTATTACTATAGCCAATGCATGCATATTCATCAATTCTTTACAATTAAAGATTAACCAAAACACTTCACATCCACACAATTACTTCAGATAAGTTGCACATACACTTACAAAAAGGGGAAATTGCAGTGAAGTTAGAATGGAACACTAGATTTGAATATTGAATCATTGAATGTCGGTACATTGAAAAAAATACAATGCCAATGGGAAAAAATATTGATATTGATAGAAAAAAATAGGATCAAGAACAAGATAATCAACAGAACAATATATGCCTTATCATTTTTAAAGACGCTCATTAAATTGAGATTCAATGGTGGGTGGGTGCATGAGAAGTTCCGCCTAGAATAGGTTCTATGTTTATATATGTATACATAAATATATATGTGCTCTTGGTTTCCCTTTGTTGGTCCTAATTTCTCTTTAGTTTAATCCTGTTTTTGTAATTTGGTCTCTTTTTAATTGGTTATATTATATTGTTATCAATAGATTTTGGCATAGGAGAATAAATCTGTTTTTATGATTGGACAGGTATGTAGCTGCAGGAGCACATTGGTTTAGTGGTGCTTGCAATAAGGTGGCAAAGGTTGGACAAGTTGCAAGTTCGAAATCCAGAGAAAGATTTCAGTTAGTTGTATCCAACTTGACTGCAACGGTGAGTTCTGTTAGTACTTCTTTGTGAATTATTTTCGTTATGATGATGACAAACAACACCTTAGAAACCAGCAAACAAAAAAGTGATGCATCATCATAGCTCTACTTAATTCTATTAAGTGAAAACTCAGTGGATGATCTTAAGCATTGGTCTTTGGATGTTGTTGGATTCTTTGCAAAAGAGAGAGGCCATCTATCAAGTGGGTACCATTTCCTCAAAAAAAAAAAAAAAAAAAAAAACTATTTAGTGATTGGGTAAATTTAGAATAATGCCTTGATTTCAGTATTTTCCATGAAGCTCATCTTATTAGCTTTTAATTAGTCCAAGATGATATAAATGGATGTGCTCATCTAGTAGGATATATCTTGTTGACTGATTAGTTGAAAGAGATGAAGTGAAATTGCACTAGGAATGCATCGTTGGTAAACAATTATTTAGTTTTGCTCTTACTGAGAATCTATTGCATTGTTTGCCCATGTCTCTTAGCTGACCTTATTTCAAGAAATAAGGTTAACTAAAACATTATGTGGAATGTCAGAATATGATTTATGTATTCCATGTATTAAATTTTGAAATGTGTAATAATCCATAATTTTAATATTGTGAATAGTAGTACTATAGCATCTATAAAAAGCAAATATGTTCTTCACCCCATACGTCCAATTGGTTTTACTATTGCTGGTTCAAGTTGGTTGTGTGTAGAAAAAAGGAAGTTCAGTCAGAATAAATGTTGAAATATAAGGAATCAGTTAGGATGTTTTTCTATTCAATAAAACAACCGAATAATCTGGAATAAAATCTCCAGATTCAATCAGTTAATTAGGTCCTAGATTTGTGGGTTTTGTTATGTTTGTTAGGAGGTTGAGATTTTCTGCTCAATGTCTTGCTTATATATTTTGATGTATCTGCTTCATTTTTTAATAATAAGAAGAAAACAATATCTTTTCTTCTCTTTTTTACTGTGCTCATGGTATCAAAGAGGGATCATTTACAACGGTAAAGATAACATTTACTGGTGACAAAAGCACTGCATCCATAAGTGTGCTTCGTGAGGGCCCAGGGAGCTCTATTATGAACCCTAATGGATTTGAACATCCATCTCTACAACTGATAGTTCAAAAATTGAACGGGAAAAACTATTTGGAATGGGCTCAATTCGTGAAGCTCATGATTGATGGTAAGGGATGACTTGGGCACTTGATAGGGGAAGTGAAGAAACCAACTGATGATGATCCCTCCTTCAAAACATGGAGGTCCGGAAACTCCTTGGTGGTTGCATGGTTATTGAATTCGATTGAACCTGCAATACGAAAAACATGTCTCTTTCTACCAACAACCAAAGAGGTTTGGGAATATGAGCATGAAACATATTAAGAAGTGGAAAACTAATCCCAAATTTTTGAATTAAAAACCAAGTTGTGACAGTCTAAACAGGGAGATAGAGATGTGATTGATTATTACAACGAGATGGTTGTTTTGTGGCAAGAGCTTGATTTGTCTTTTGATGAAGAATGGGAGTGTGCTAAGGATAGTGCAAGGCATCTGCAATGAATGGAGAATGTTAGGATCTATGTATTTCTTGCAGGATTAAACAAAGATCTTGATGTGATAAAAGGAAGAATTCTTGGAAGATGACCTTTACCTTCGCTACGAGAGGTATTTTCTGAAGTTAGGAGGAGGCAGGAAGAAGAAAAGTGATGTTGGGGGAAGATAATTAGTCCATTGTTGAAGTTTTTGCTTTAGTCTCCAAAGCTGCACCATATGGCTCATCTGGCCCACCACCGCAGAATAAAAGAGGCGAGAAGATTTGGTGTGACCATAATCACAAGCCACGGCATACCTGTGAGAATAGTTGGGAACTACATAGGAAACCACCAAACTAGAAGCCACATTGTGACTGTAGATACGTGGTTTTCGTCGTTATGACGGCCACACCTACTATGGTTTGGAGTCGCCACCATTCATATTGTAGGTGGGTGTGAATGGTCACCCGATGGACATTTTCTAAAAAATGACATTTTTGGCATTTTAGTGACTCGCGACGAATATGGAGTAGTCAAACCTTGAGATTCGAGGTAAGCGGCTTGGTTGTAGAAAAGGGAAGGTGTTAGGCACCCTTTTCTCCCCTCCAAGTGACGGTAACCTCTACGCAACTCGGTCATTTTAATTTTTTAAAAGGTGAAAAGGGAAGTGTCAAATGTAGTGCATTTTGTACCCTAAGTAGGGATTTAATTTCGGCTCGATTATAGGATCATTCCATTAATGGAAATGATCCTTATAATCCTTTGCCTTGAAGATTACATTCATCCTAAGTCATCTAACATAAAATGAAAATGAAGGGGGTGATAGAAGAGGGAGGAGGAGAGGGTAGAGAAAAAAAGGGGGAGTGCACTTCGAACCCACCTTGAAGCTTCAAAGTCACTTTTTTTTCTTTCTTTCTTCTTCTTCTTCTATGCTTCTTAGATCCTTAATGAGTTATGAGAGTGAAATTCCTTTTTGAGTAGATGGTATGAGAGAGTAGTAGAGATAAGTAGAGAGAGTATATTTTTTCTTAGTGAAACTTGGTAACCATTTTTGGAAGGAGGGGAGGGGTATCTATAAATGTTTGGAGAAGGTTTAGGGGTATAATGGGGTGAAAGTTTGAAATGAAGGATAATGGCATAGGTTTTAGGGGTGGAAGGTATGAAATTTAGAATGAAAGTGTGGGTATTTGTGTAATGAGGAAAGTGAGTTGTGTTTTAACCCAAATGGTTTGGATCTTACTCAAATCCATTTGGGTAGAGTGTTTGGTGGGGTGAGATGAGTGATGGTTGATGGAGAGAATGGGGGGTGTAAGGTGTTAGGTGTTTGATTAAGTGTTGGATTGATGAAAAGAGTAAAGTGTTTAGATTTGGAGGGATGGGTAGTGTAAGAGATTGGTTGGTTGGATTTTGGGAGAATTAAGGGGGGAATGACATGTGGCATATGTGATGAGAGAGTGTGGTGATGAGATTGGTTGATTGGTTGATAGTGGTTGTTTAATTAGAGATAGGGGTATGGGTTAATTAGTTGATGATGAGGGGAGTATGGATTGAGGTGATTTTATTGGAGTGTTTTAAGGAAGATGATGGGTAGAGATATGGGTTGTGATATGGGTGGTTGATGATGTTAGAGAATGATGATAGGTTAGGTTAGGATAGGGTATGGGTTGAGGTGATTTTGGAGGGAAGTGATGTGGATTAGATGGATTGTTTAGAGAATGGTGATGGGGGTAGGTGATTAGATGAGGGAGGTGATGACATGTGTCATCTTTTGATGTTGAGAAGGTGATTGATTGATGTGGGTAATGAATAATGGGTTAACAATACAACATTTTTGATCTATAGCGGCGGATTTTTCCGCCGTTACAAGGTAATTTTTCCACCAGTAAAAGTTATTGCGGCGATGAGCAGCGGAACCAAAGATCCGTCGTTGTTTCCTCCGTCGCTAATTATAACAGCGGATAATGTATTCCGCTGTTGCAGGTAGTACCTTTAGCGGCGGATACCGCTGCAATAAGTCGAATTTTTAACAAATAGAATATAATACATATAATAGCGGATATTAATATCTGCTGTAATAGGTCAATTTTTTAATAAATAGAATATAATACATATAGCGGCGGATATTAAGATCCGTTGCAATAGGTCAATTTTTTTAAAAAAATATAACACATATAGCGACGGATATTAAGATCCGCTGCAATAGGTCAATTTTAAAAAAAAAGTATATATAACACATATAATGGCGGATATTAAGATCCACTGCAATAAGTCAATTTAAAAAAAAAAAAAATATAACACATATAGCGGCGGATATTAAAATCCGCTGCTATACGTTTTTTTATTTTTTTTAAATTGTTATATATCCTTCAAAAACAATATATAAAGACGGAATTTGTATCCACTGCTGTAATTTTTTTTCATATATATATATATACATTTAACCCATGTCCTCCAACCTGTACAGATTGAAATCCTACCATCATTGAGATTGTTCGTAGGTCAATCGACATGTCTACATCAATCCTTAGCACGCCTTGGCATTCTATTGACAAAAATATTTCACACAATTAGTTATCTTTGATTAATATACAATATCCGAACAAACCAAGAAAAATAATAATGAATAACTGTTTTATTTATCTAAAAAAGAAAGAACAACCCATGAAAGATTTTGGTACCTTATAGTTGCTAAATGGCCCACTTGGTGTTTGTTGTAGCATTGTCCATGATAAAGAGCTTGTGAGAAATAATGAAAGAACACTATGTGAAAATTTTCAAAATTCGACGGTCCAAAACCCTCGAATTATGGGACCATTCGACAGTCTCGACCGTCGAATTGGGCCTTGTTGAAAAAATATTCGACAGCCGCTATTGACCGTCACTATAGGGTATTTTATTAAAAATATATATATATATAAAGCCTTTAACTACGGTCGCCGACCGTCGCTATAGGGTATTCTTTTAAAAAAAAATATTAGGCCCCCAACTAGAACTCGCCCAATCTGGAAGTCCAAAAAGTAACACCTTTAATTTCAACCAACCACAAAACACATTAAGGTATGAATGTACTAAGGAATCTGGAATGGTAAGTTTTTAACATGGAGTATGTGAACCAACTATGCAACTCATAGCCGCTAACATCTTAGGAGGTTAGAACTGGAAAATGACATGAAGAAAAAGCCATTCACATTAGAAATAAGCTTATGTTTCACCCAAGTTGGTTATGATTGATGATGGTCCATGGATGATGAAATTCAAGAAGTTTCATCTATGTTTGCTTCAAGTATTTATAAATGAAATCATCCACTTGGCTGGTTTTTGGTTTTGAACGAGTACTTGAACACCAACCAATAAGTCAACTTTGGCGAGTTATATAAATCAATTCAGGAACAACATACCTTCCCACTGCTAGCAGCAGCTACTAATGCAACATGTTGTTCATCGACGTCAAACTCGTAAAAGTAGTAGGTCCTGAAAACAATCAAATACTGGTTTAAAGTAATCATAAAAGAATGTTTCAAGTCTAATAATTTTACATAAATAATTGTTGGAATGCTAAAACCAAAAAAAAAATATAACCAGCAAGAGCCCAAGAAAAAGAGAATAAATGAACAAAATCTTTCTGTTTCTGTTTATGTTTCTGCTTCTGATTCTGTTTCTATAGAGGATTAATGACTTTGACAGCACAGTTTTGTGTCCCACAAGACTCCCATACTAAACATGACTCACCTAAGAACAATATGAAACTTGAGCCTCTTGGATGGGACACAGCTTATCATACTGATTGGACAATTTAACCATATGATCAGAATTGATGCAGTGGAAAGAAAAATCATAGCTCCCAATACTAATAACAATGAGGCCATAAAATTCTTCAATGCCCAAGCCCATGCTCTTCTGTACTGAAGAGCAATGGGAAGGCACTCCTTATATCAATAAGAAATCACTTCATAACACATTAGAACTCATTAAGACCAAGTTTTCTCAGTGACAAGAGAATGAAGAAAACTCCAATGTTTGAATTGTAATAGATCTTCTTTCACAAGTATGGGGCAATAAAATTAAAATGCCCTCAGAAGCAAAAGATGGACACTATAACAATAAAGATTGAATTAGATAAGAATCATCAACCACATTAATGACATTAAAACAGAGAACCCATAGTTCACCAGACCCCAAAACAAAAGAAAAATATAAAATCCACCAATCAGTTTGCTTCACTTCATATTACTACCAACATCAACTTGAACTTAACCATAGTCAACTAATACTATTAATACTAAATATGGAAAACCACAATCCTAGGAAAAATCCAACTTATACATAAAAAGAACAAAATAAAATTGCATGGCTTACCCAACTTTCAAGAGTGTATCCCATTCGGGAAACACTTCAGAATTGCTAGCACTGAAATAGGAAACAATCATTGCCAACTACAGTACAAGAGAATAGAACGAAAACACCAATATAGAGTAAAGTTCCCAACACCTATAAACATATCTGTAATACAAATATAAGATCCAGTAATTGCATCAAAAGAAAAGGATGTTGAAAGTTTATTTCTAATTGTCTCTCCTAGCTTATCCACACATCTATCTAAGTGTATCCCCATCTTTGCTACACACTCAATTTATGCACATTTTGTTTCTTGATTCTCAACATTCAGCTCCATAAAACATAATCGGTCTTCCTAGTCTTATAGAATTGTCATTTTACTCTTGAATTAGGATGGGTCAATCACATAGCAAACCAAAAATACACCTCCCCTTCATCATCCAAAACTATATGGAATGGATTGCATTCAATCTCCCCATCTTTATAGATAATAGATCATTCTAGAAGCAAGCCATGTTTAAAATAAAATAAAAAAAACTCAAGTATTCACATATCATAGTAATGAGTTTGAATGGTGATTGTGGGGTGATAGATCATAAGGTCAACAGAGTCCTACGAGGCATTTATAGAAACCAGATATGGAATCAATTCCCTTGCCAAAAAATGACTAATAATACATTGAAACTATGGTTACTTGTAAGATGATTAATCGCCAATCAGCAATTGTGCCTTATTTGCAAAGGAGGCATCTAGATGTGTATAATACTTTTGAAACGATCAATCGTCAATTAGATTCAAGACATCTATCAGAAAAAGCAGGTCTCCAACCAAGATTGCATTGGGTTTAGGTACTTGCCTTGCTGCTGCATCTGAAGAGGAGCATACAACATTAATAGCTCCGATCCTTTCGGCATAAAGGCACAGATTTTTACTGTACAACTGAGCAACTAAAAGTTCCATACTACGTGAGACAAACCACCACTACGTCAATACATTTTGTGCATTCGTGTGTGTGTGTGTGTGTGGAGAATTGACTGATAAATAATAGCTTTACCATTGCACAAGGTCATGGTTTTAAATATTGGAATGTATCAGTTGATATGAATAGGTATCGGCCAAGACGAATACAAAACGTTGAATGTATCAGAATGTTGGAGGGGGATTGATACAAAATCCATAATCGGAAAGCAAGAAAAATAAAACGAATCTTTTAAGCTATTGAACCATTTTCTAGTTTGCATTATAAATCCAAGAAAGAAGTTATACAGAACTAAGAGAACACTAATTGACGATAAAAAAGTAGAGGAACATATAAGGATGTTATTGATTGTAAGTTTAAATAATCTAATAACATTTAAAGATGTAAATTGATGCTTTACATCTATACATACAAATGTCACTTATAAAAGGAACATCTTAAGCAAGACTGCAAAGCATACAACATAATTGCAGAAAATAAAACTGAAGGCACATAAATAGAACAATGTAAATAAAGGTTTACATAATCACTAAAATTTCCAATTACTTTGCCATCATAAACGTTGACTTCCAACGCAACATCGAGCATTAGATTGGCATGGTTTAATTTAATACAATTGTCTGGACTTGCAAAGCCTGCAATAACCAAAGAAACAATACATCAGATAGCCGGACTGCAAAAGGTAAGAAGTAGAATGAGATAAATAAGCATCATCTCTGTTTTGTACCACCATGACATGTACATGCAAGAACAAACATCAGCTCGTCAGATTGGTTGAAACTATGATAGAATTATTGCTCGCAAATGAAATAAATTTGTAAAATTAAGTAATTATGAGTAATTCAACACAAACTCAGCATCCTTTGACACGAAGGACTAAATTCAAGTGTGATTCAAGGAAACTGTAGTATTTTGGTGTCATGAATCATACACGTCCATGTACTGGACTTCTTCTTATAAGAATGCCTCTCTTTCTCATCTCATCATGCAAAATTGAAATCTCAGTTGCATTATTCTGCTTGAGATAACCTCTAACCAGAACATCATAAACTACAGCATCAGGAGTGATCCCCTTTTTCAACATCTCCTGAAAAACCTGTTTTGCCTCAATCATGGGCCCTTTATTAACTAAACCCCAAATAAGCGAACCATAAGTGAACAAGTCAGATTATGTGCCCTTCCAAACCATTATGTTCTTAAGCTTAAACGCCTCCACCAAATCGCCCTGCTTGCAAAACCCAAGAATCTGAAAATTATATGTATACTTTTCAGGCATTAAGCCTGCAACTGACATCTCCCCAAAAATCATATCAGCTTCAAAATCATGCTTGAACCCTCTTGCCACTTGACACTTCTGGAATCTATGTTAATTGGACACTTCAAAATAGGTTTCATTACATTTCAGTAACCAAGTACAAATGAAACGTCATGCTAATGATGTGCCCTAGCCATGCTTCCACAGTACCAAGGAAGATCGTGAAAAATAAAAAGGGGGTAAGAAAACCTACAAGGCCAAAGTGCAAAGCCTCTAATTATGAGATTTCATGGTTTTTTCACAATTCAGCTCAACATTGAAGAGCCTCATGTCTTATGAGGGTTGGACTATAATTATATTTCATACCCCACACATCACTAATCCAGCCCTACAGTCTAATGGATGTTTTCTTGATTTTGACGAATATGGTGCCCAAAAGTGTTACCTCCTTCTCTTGAACTATCTAGGCAATAGTTAATGCTTGACACATCATGTATATTCGAGAACGTGAATTCCAGATTCACATAGAAACTAGACAACTTGTTTAAAGCAAAACAAAAAACAAACAAAAAAGTTAAAAGAAGATTTTCTACTGGATTTCGAATGTACCCTTAGATATAAGACCTTAAATTTGCTGACAAAATAAATGTAAAAGAGTATCCCATAAGAGTAGGATGCTCAATAAATATAAGAGTATACGATAAGAGTGGGATGATAAAAAATACCTACATATGTAGATATGAAACCAATAGTGTTTCCATTAGCTTTTTGAATGGATACTCTTGGTTGCATTAGTGTCAAGTCTAATTAGTTTGGTGGTTAGTAGAGTTTTTTTTTTTTTTTTTAGTGTTTTATTACTTCATCTTGCATCTAATTCCTAGATATTACTTTAGCATAAGGAAGTTACCTAGATGGATCACACTAAAACATATAAATATTATTGTTTCTAATCAGTGATTCCATGAGGCTGGGAATTTAAGAATGATGGAAAAAAGGATGCAATCAAAGAAAACCATTGGAGCCAACCCCAAAAACAAACACAATTATTGGGTTAATCCACCTAAATTTTCAAGTTGTCAGTAGTAAATCTGTTTCAGAACTTGCACCTTGCATAGAAGTAGCTACACATTAGCATGATTAAACCACCATTGGATAGGTCCCAACAGATAGCTATGCATTAAGTTACAGCTAACTACAACTCTACAAGCACTAACTCTTTTATAGAATTTTTAGACAAATACAAAATTTGCAAATAACAAGAGTGTGACAGTAGTTTCACTAGCTATGCAATTTTCTTGTCTGTGGGCGGGCGGGCAGGCGGGCGTGCGTGTGTTTGGATTCAATTATATATTGCATTTTTTTAATATGTAATAAGGAGATTGGAAATACTTGGACATTGATGGAAACTTTTGCTAACACACCAAAAAGAAGCAATGGAACTCAATATTAAGGAAATGGAAGTAAAAAATCTAGAAAATAAGAATCCGACACAAGAATTTGCATCATTGCACATATGAAAATAAAAAACAGTCCTTATAAAGCAAAGTAACCCATCCAAGTACTCACTTGGAGTTTAGTCTCGTGAACCATAAGGTAATTGGAGTTTGGTTCTGTTATTATGATGTCTTCCTCTTTTCTTTGCTATTTACAATGTCGTTCTCACTGATTAAATATATGGTTCTATTGCTATATTACCTAGAACTAATATAGGTTAGCTGAGCAATGTAGATCAGGCTCTATAAAATAGTTTAGTCAATAAATTTTATAGCAAATTAGACTAAATAAAATTCCAGAATATATTCAATTTTGATCTTCACCTCTTAGAGATTTAAATATAACAATCTTCAAACTTGAGCAATGATTCAGTCCACTTATAAAATGATAAAACTACAAAGCTGAATCCAATTTTAACGAAAAACTTACTTCTTCAACTTAATCGTATAAAAATTGGAAAACAAAGAAAATTGATTGAGAAACAGATGAATTTGTACTGAAAATGAAGCATTTCGCAACAAATTTATATAAGAAGTTAATATTTTTTAACCAAAAACAGAGATTCATGCAAAAAAAAAAAAAAAACTGAGAATTTTGCTTGAAATACCTTTATCCCCAATCACCAACAATGGATTCCTCCAAAACTAAAAAGACACAATCTTACCCTAATAAGAAAATAAAAATGGGAGAAAGCAAACCTTTATAAACAATTCCATAGAGAAAGGAGAAAAACCCTAGGGTTTACTTCTATGGAGGAGCTTAATACCTTTTGAAATCGCAGAAATCCCTTTAATAGAAAGATACCCTTAGAAATTGCGGAGTTTCTGATCGAAAATCTTGAAATCGAAGGGTTTCTACTTGAAATCGCTGAGACATATACCCTATGGAGGCAATGATACCATTTGTAAGAGCTCCAAACGAAAAAACAGAGAGAGAGCAGATTCTTCTCTTCATCAACCTTCAAATCAAATTTCTTTGAAGCGTTGTGACAGGATCGAAGCATTGATCTCATCAAATCGAACGTCCAAAAATTTGACGGCTTATAACACAGACCATGTCATGGAATTTTGAATTTTTCACGTAGAGAGAGCAGATAGCAAAGAGTGTGTGTGTGTGTGTGAGAGAGAGAGAGTGATTGAGCAGAGAGACAAAGAGAGGAAAAAATTGAATTTTTTAGCGGCGGATGCGTTTTTCCGCTGCTCTATGTAGCGTAATTTTTTTTTGCGTGGGAAGCGTATGCGCGGGTCCTGTAGCGACGGATAAACGTATCCGCTCCAACAAATATGCCTATAATGATAAAAATATTTTAATGACAGCAGCGGAAAATATAATCCATTGTAATATTTAATTTTTTTTTAAAATTATAGAGAGAACTTTCTAAATTGAATTTGTTATATAGAAAAAACTGTATTCTATAGCTGCGGAAAATATAATCCGTTGTTATATTCAATTAAAAAAAAAATTATAGAGAGAACTCTTTAAATCGAGTTTTTTTATATAGAAAAATTGTATTTTATAGCTACGAAAAATATAATCCGCTGCTATATTCAATTAAAAAAAAATTATAGAGAGAACTCACTAAATCGAGTTTTTTATATAGAAAAATTGTACTCTATAGCTGCGGAAAATATAATCCGCTGCTATATTCAATTAAAAAAAAAATTATAGAGAGAACTCATTAAATCGAGTTTTTTATATAGAAAAATTGTATTCTATAGCTGTGGAAAATATAATCCGCTGCTATATTCAATTAAAAAAGAGCTCACTAAACCAAATATTTTATATAAAAAAAAATTGATTTTTTAGTGGCGGATATATTTTTCCGCTGTTATATGCACCTGAATAAACAAGTGTGAATTTTCTGCGTATGTGTAGGTCCCTATAGCGGCGAATACAATTATCCGCTGCAAAAAATATATCTATAAAGGCGGATAAAATGATCCGTTGTTATAAATCGTCGCTGTAGACAAAAAATGTTGTAATGTAAGGTTGTGGGTTGGATAATGAATTGGATATGGGTAGGATTTTATGGGCTTTAGGGTGTTGGGCTTGGGTTTTGGAGGTGGTTTTGGGTTTTAAGAATTGATTGGGGTTATTTTAGAAATGATTTTGAGAAGATAGGTTGGTTTTAGATTTTAGATGATGTGGGATTGATTTTTAGGTTAGGGGTAAGGTGAGAAATTAATTTAGAAAAGGGTTGAAGGTTTCTGGGCTTTGGAGTATTTAAGGTGTTTGCAGATTCGGAAGCGGAGTGGTGGAAATAGAGGAGGGGTAGGCATTCCAAGTCTCACATTTTTTAATTTTTTGAGATTTTTACAATTATTGATTTGATCAAAAATGCCACGTGTTGGCAATTTGGGTCTTTTAGGCCCTTTGGAGAATTTTATCAACTTTTTAGATGCAAGTATGGATCGATGAAGGTTGGGACAGCGTAGAATGAGTCCGGTCCCTTTGGTGGGTCCCTTGGACCATTGGGTGGTCTTAGGGGCCTCGGTTCAATCAAAATGTCATTTTTCAATTATTTGGGCCTTCGAGGCCCATTGGCCAATTTTGTCGAAAAAATCGATGTTTTGAAGGGAGCGGGGTAGATGGGGGCATGTTGAGTCCTTTTGGTGGGTCCACTAACCCGTTGGGAGGTTTTAGAGACTTTGATTTTGGCAAAAATGTCATGTTTCTACGATTCGGACCTTCAAGGCCCGTTGGCCAAGTTTATTGAAAATTACTATTTTTGGGCTATTTCGAGTGAGGGCCCTTTCAAATTGGGGTGTCTACAACTGTCCTTCTTTGAAGGAATTGCATGCAAAGAACTGCAAAGAATAGATTAAACCCCTATTTGTACGGGTCAGACGAAAATTTGCAAAACACGACTTCGAATTACCGGTCAAATTGATGACTTTTGTAAAAAATGGTTACTCAAGCACGGGGTCTGACAGAGTTACCTTATTGATTCCTCGGTCTCAATGGCGCGGAGCTCGTGTGAGACCTCAGATTTGATGAAGATTGGTGATCTTTTGAAATTTGGATATTTCTTCGGTCGTGTTTTGACAAATCAGAATTAAGTACAACTCGAAAGGATTTTTGAAAACTTTTTGATTTTCCTGTCTTTTTGATTTTTTTTTTATTTTTGATTTTTATTTGTATTATTATTATTATTTTATTTTTTATTTTTTATTTTTTATTTTTTATTTTTTATTTTTTATTTTTTTTTTTATTTTTTATTTTTTATTTTTTATTTTTTTGGTTTTGATTTTTCCTCTTTTTATTCATTTGACTGATCCGTGTTTGGGATATGGGTGGTTTTGAACTAATGCTGATCCATATTCCGGGTACGGATATCATTTGGTCTTGCTTTATCCGTTCCTGGAGGACGGATTTTACCTTATCTTACTTTATCCGTGCCTGGAACACGGATATGACATAATTCCCTCTATCCGTACTGGTGACACAGACAGAACAAACCCTGCCTTACCCATACTGGTAATACGGACCAGTATAAATTTCAAACATTTTAAGCCTGTGCGCCCTTTTATTTTCGGTTCTTCTTCGTTTTCCTTCGGTTTCCCTTCTCTCTGGCGACTTTTGGCGATTCTTCTCCTTACATTTCGTTTCATCTTCGATTCTCCTTGACTTGGTCACTTGGTGGATTGGCTTAGAAGTTTTGGAGCGTGTGTTGCTCTTGGGACGTCCGTGGAATTGACTTGAAACCTTGAGAAGTTCATCTGTACGAGTGGACCATTCGTATCGAGGTAAGTCTTAATTATTTTCCCTTTCTTTTTCCTGATCATGTTACGTGAAGCTTCATTTTGCACTTACTTTGGACATAGACAATACTTCCTTTTCATATTTTACACATTTTTTTTTCTTTTTTCTTTCTTTTTTGTTTTGTTTTTGGCTTTGGTTCATTCATATTTTCCATGCATGGTGCTTTCGTTTTCCTCCTTTTGAAACCTGTTATGATTTGCATATTGCTTCTTTTATTACTGTTTTTGGGCGACCCTACATCACTGATTTTATTGTTTTTCCCTCATGCTTGATTGTATGGATTGTTGGTTTATAGGATTGATGGATGATTGGATTAATAATGTTTACGGGGGAGGATTTCCCAGGACGTTTGGGGATTCGATTATGGTGGATTGATTGAATGATTGGTGGGATTTTGGGAAAATGGTTGAGATGGAGTGGGGCTGACTTAGGAAGTCGGTGTTTGGACTATTTTGAGATTGGTTCGGGGTTTTGATGATGGTGGGTGGGTGACCGGTGTTTTTAAGAGGCGAATGGTTGGGTTGGGTTGGGTAACTAGATTTTCTGGTTTGGGTTCACATGATGGGATATCAAGGAGTTTGAATGAGGTCTTGATGGTAGGTTGGATGGATTGGTGATGAGTGATGAACTGGGTTGTCGGTTTAAAAAGTTGTATGAAGGTTTAACGGATTGAAATTGGATTACTTAGGGGATTACATGGGGATTGTTGGGCATGTCTAGGGACTGTCGAGAGGTGTGCTTAGATTTAGGTTGTTAAGGAATGGATTGTTTAGAGTGGGTGTTAGGGATGGTTTTAGGGACTAGGTTAGGCGTGGATTAGGGAATCGTTCGGGATTTGTTTTGGGGGCAAAGGTTAGAGGTGGATAAGGAATTGTCTTGGGACTGATTTCGGGGAATGTGGAAATTATTCTTGGGTAAGAAAGGGATGCAGTTAGGGACCGTTTGGGGTTGGTACAGGACTGGGTTTTTAGGGATTGGGTTTGGACTGCTTGGGAATTATTCGAATGAATCTTCGATCATGCTTGTTTTCTCTTCATGTTTCTCACTTTAAAATACAAATATTTTGTTTTGCTTTGAGAACCCATGTTTTTGCTTCTCTTCAAATGATCTCTTTAATGCCAATAGCAAGTGATATTAACATTAGAACATAACCAAATTTGAGCTAGTCTATTCACGGCACAAATATAAATAAGGTGGAGAAAAAACAGTTCCCTTGCAAAGTCAATCATCTGACTGAAGTACATCCAGAAAATATAGTCCCGTTGAGTCAAGGTAATTGGTCCAAGCCAAACTCATCTACTCCTAATTCTGATGATCTCAATGTATCAATTGCCTTTAGAAAAAAAAGAAAGATCATGTACCAAGTGTCCATTGTATCCTATGTTAAAGTATGTGTCTTATAAAAATCTTTCTTCTTCATTTCTTTCATTCAAGTGTTAGGTGTGGATGTTCCTAAGAACATACATGAGGCTTTAGGTGTTCCTGAATGGACGAAGGCTGTCTTTGAAGAAATGGAGGCACTAGAGAAGAATAGTATATGGAAGAAGGCAGACTTACCAAGAGGGGAAATACCAGTTGGATATAAATGAGTATTCACAATGAAATTCAACTCAAATGGGTCCTTAGAACGCTGCAAGTCATGGCTAGTCGCAAAGGGTTTCACTCAAACATATGGGATCGATTATCAAGAGACTTTTGCACTGGTAGCAAAATTGAATACGGTACGATTCTCTTATCTATTGCTGCGAACTTGGAGTGGCCTTTACATCAATTACATGTAAAAAATGCCTTTCTCAATGGAAATTTAGAGGAAGAACTGTACATGGAAGCTCCACTTGGTTTGGAAGATAAATTTGGAACCAAGGTATGTAGATTGAAGAAGTCTTTGTATGAACTGAAACAGTCCTCAAGAGCTTGGTTTGAGAGGTTTACAAAGTTTGTGAAGAACCAAGGATACAACCATGGACAATTCAATCATACAATGTTCATTAAGTATTTCTGTAATGATAAGATAGCAATTCTAATTGTCTATGTGGATGATATCATTTTGATAGGAGATGATGAGACAAAGATAGCTTGATTGAAGCAAGGTCTTGCAGCTAAATTTGAAATTACAGATTTGGGACAGCTGAGATATTTCCTAAGTATGGAAGTTGCTAGATCAAAGAATGTAATAATGATATCCCAAAGAAAATACGTCATGGATTTACTCCAAGAAACCGGGATGACTGGATGTAAACTGAGTGACACTCCTATGAATCCAAATAAGAAGTTGGGGGAGAAAACAGGAGGTGCTCCAGTGGATGTAGGAAGATATCAACGTCTTGTTGGAAAATTGACCTATCTTTCCCACACAAGACCAAATATAGCCTTCGCAATCAATGTAGTAAGTTAGTTCATGCACTCGCCTTGCAAGGAACATTTGGAAGTAGTTTATCACATTTTGAGGTACCTTAAAGGCAATCTAGGAAAATGTCTCTTGTTAAAAAAGGGTGGACAAAGAAGTATAGAGGTGTATACAGATGCAAACTGGGTTGGTTTAGTGACAAACAGAAGATCCACCTCAATCTATTACACGTTTCTTTGGGGGTATTTAGTTACTTAGAGGAGCAAAAAGTATAATGTTGTGGCTCGAAGTAGTGTAGAGGCAAAATATCGAGTTATGGCACATGGAGTTTGAGAAATACTCTAGTTACAGCGGATTCTAAAGGAATTAAGATTGGATGTTGACTCACCTATGAAACTATTTTGTGAAAACAAGGTAACTATTAGTATAGTACACAACCCAGTTCAACATGATTACACGAAGCATATTGAAATTGTTCGAAACTTTATCAAGGAGAAATTGGACCATGGCATAATTTGCATACCATTTCTTCCTACTGTAAACAACCCATTTTTGCAGTTGCCTAATTAATCAACTTGTCAACCTGATTGTGACGGTTCCCAATGATGGATGAATATTCTAATATTTTTTATTTATTACTATATATGTTTCAGAAATTCGAATAAGGTATCTCAAGCAAGTAAAACTTTAGAAATCACGCTACACTAGGAAAATATGACTTAAAACCTAGAAATCATCATTTTAAAACAAAAAGAAGTTTTACGAGAAAAATTGCTAAAAATGACCAAATTACCAAAATACCCCTAATATCAAAACATCCCTAGAGCCTATGTTACGCTTAGGAAAACTCTTTCGAACATATAAAACATCAAATTAAAATCAAATAAACTGTTTCGTCAATTTTCATAAAATTCATCAAAATTACAAAAATACCCCTATTAAATTCCTATGAGGGGTATTTTTATAATTTTAAAGAGACTTAGTTGAATTGAAAGACTTCAAAAAACTCTATAAATATAAGCCTCCACAATCCAATTTTGAAGGTAAAGAGAAACCCTAGGAAAAAGAGGTCAGAAACACCCCCAAGCCTTCCAAAATCCTAAATCCGAAGTCCTAGCTCCCTATCTAACATCGAAACCCTAGTTTGTACTTAAAAAACACCTGGATACCTTCAAAACACCCAAAACATCTAGAAAATACTCAGATCTAGGAGGAAAGTGAAATTACCAGCTTTGACACGATGGTGACCTAGAGGGGGGGGGGTGAATAGGACTAATTTAAAATTCTACTGAATGTGAATGTTGGGATGTGAATAAATTTTAATGTCAGGGAGCATCCACTAAAACATTCATGTAGCAAGATATTCATGCAAGATATGATCAGTCATGATATGCATCCAAATTGACATAAAGATAAGAGAATCTGAGACAGAATATGATACACACGATTTATAGTGGTTCAGCACCCGTGCCTACATCCACTCCCAAGAGAACCCAAATTGATGGTTCTTTGGTATCCACTAATACTGAGGTTTTTGGTTCACCTTAAACCGCACACAGAATTTTTCGGGTTAATTCCGCAACCCTACGATTGAATGGACCACATCCACTCAAAATCCTTGAGTTTTATACTTAGGAAACTCAGTAACCTTTGTCACTCAACTTGAGTCTGCAACTCAATCAAGTGCTTGATTTTGAAGAAGAAATCAAGTGAACTATTACAAGTGTATTTTCAGAATTTAAGATACGAACAATCAAACTCACAGTTATGACAATTGAAGTGAGTGTGTTGTTCTTCGGTTCTTCATTACTCCCTTCAACAATGGCTTCTTGCCTCGCTCGATGTTAGACTGCAACTCTCGAAGGGTGGAGTAAGTAGAGCTTGATCAACTAAGACGTGATGGTTTGGTATGCATGATTTTGATTACCCTTCACGACTCTTCTTCCTTCGTTAAGCCTTTTAAAGTATGCTTATTGGCTTGGGCTGAACTTCGAAGTTGTTGATCAAACACAGAAGAGGCCTAGTGCTTTTCTTTTAAAGGAAGAGCTCTTAACGGCTTTCTGTCGGTGGCACCTGAATTCCAACGGTGGCACCGACCAATCATAACGGTCGAAAATCTTACCGTTCGTTTTTCGGCAGCACTGACGGTGGAACCTCCAAGCTTCATCGGTGGGACCGATGAGTACTTTTACGGTGGAACCGCCGGAGTATGTTTCTGCCACCGAATGAAAACTCCTTCATTAGTTCTGTGGCGGTGGATGACGGTGGGACCGATAAAGTGTTATTCGGTGGAACCGATGCCTAAAATATCGGTGGGACCGGCAGGATTGTTCTTCTGCCACCGATAGAAAGTATCCCATGTTACTTTGTCGGTGGATAATCGGTGGAACCGTCAAGATCTTCATCGGTGGGACCGATGAATATTCTATCGGTGGGACCGACAGATTAGAGCTCCTGCCACCGATAGAAGATATCTCAAAATATTCGGTCGGTGGCTGGCGGTGGATCCTTTACTCCTGCCGACAGCCTCTGATCCCCTTGAGATATACCTGTTCTGATGCTCCACGGGAGATGATGTCCCTTGACCTTGATTGGTTTTGATATATTTTGGATTTGTCGTTGAGTTATGAATACACAACAATGTTTCTAGTAGTTACATCATGACATCACACGACTATCCTTGTAATTGACAACACATGGTACTAACAATCTCCCCCTTGTCAATTACAAGACAAAACCAATCCTAGAATGCCAACTGTGACCCTTTGAAAAAATAATCACCATGAAGAGCCCAAAAGGATTTTACACAATATATATTACTATAAGCATACAGGATATATATTATTCCAAAGCAAGAGAGCTCTTGGAGATTGCACAAACATTTTCAATTACAAGACACGCAGATATCTCCCCTTACTCCTTGCAGTGATCATATATTCCTGCATTCAAACAAGTGTTCACAGGTGGGATTCCTTCTCCCCCTTTTTGTCAGTGGTTGACAAAGGGGGGGGCAACACCCCAAGGCCAACAGTCAAGGCAACTAACAACAGTGGTAGAGAAGCACAACAGTAAAATGCCAAAAAGAAAACATGCATAATCAGAACCACATATTCATTAGAAACCTGAGGAGGTACAAAAGATAGAGAAATACAGGATATGTTATAGACAGCCTGACCAATGTAACCAACAACAAAATAGCAGAGAAATGTAACAAAAAGAACTAAGCACTGCTAGAGCTGTCATCGGAGGTGGTGTGCCCGGGTACACAAGCCCGAATAAGAGTCTTGAGATAGCGGTTCATCTTCTTGAGGCGCGACTCCAGACGAGTTTGCCCTTGGACCAAATGAAGCTGGCCGGCTTCCAAAGCAGCTAACCGAGACTCATAATCGGAGGGGGGAGGCGGAGGTGGAGTGGGTGTCTCCGAAGGAGGTGGAGTGGCAGTCCGACGGGCAGAGCGAGGTGGAGGAGGTGCATCTGGAAGGACAATCCGCATCTTGGAGAGAGTTGCAGCCGTGAACCGGTCTTCATGAATCACTGGACTGGTGTCCGCCGGAAGACCACAATAAACAGCCAATTGGGAAATGAGGTGGCCATAGGGAAGGTTACCGGAGGACCGGCCGGACCGTGCAAAACCGACAATCGTATGAAGAAGATAGGTGGCAAGACACATGGGTTGACTGGTAGCAACACAGTACAGAGTATCAGCCATGTGCATGGCCACGTCGGTCTTGTTCCCAGCACGCGGATAGAGATTCGAGGTAAACAGTTTGTGAAGAAGCCTATACCTTGGTAGAAGATCTGTGCCACGAATTGCACTGTCCTTGACCCACTGGATGTCCCGACGTCCACAGAGTACATCCATATAGGCGTTCCGACGAGACCCTAGGTCGGAAATGGGATCTGGATGGCTGACATAGGTGCAAGTGATACCCAAGATGGAGGCAATGGTGGCAGCCGTAACGTGAGTGCTGATCTGAGTGGGCGTGCCGAATGCCACCACATCCAGAGATGGAGGAAAGTCACGAGAGTCCACAATACTGGCATAGAAGCGACGGACCCGCGAAGGAAACACATCACCTCCAAGGTCCAGAAGGGCCTCCCACCCCATCTGATGTAGTAGATCAGGAAGGCCAAAGGGGTGCACCACGGTGAGATCCACGCGTCGTTCACAGACGATGGGGCGGTCGCGAAGAGATTGCAAGCGCTCGATATATTGGCGTTGGTCATCGTCAATGCCGACATCGGACGAAGGAGGATGTCGAGAGCCCTGTGGAGGAGGCAGATCAGCATCCTCGTCATCTGAGGCGTCGGCCTCAGCAGAGGAAGACGATGAGGAGGATGGCGGGGCAGTGGATGTTGAAGCACGCTTGCTTCGAACATTTCGTTGGGCTGGAGGAGGTCGCGCTTGGCGACGACGCGCCATTAGGGTACTGAGGAGCCCAACGGAGAGCAGGGACAGCAGGGCTAGGAGAAGCAGCATGGTGGCAAGCAACAAGAGAGAGAGAGAAAGGAGAAGGAAGAAGACGAAGCAAGAGGGAGAGGGAACAATGGAACAGGGAGGGAAGTGAAAGGGCGCGAAGGGAGAATAAAAGGAGTAAAGGAAATTTAAAAAAAATGAAGAGTCGCGTTCTGTCGGTGCCACCGATATCTGCCGATGAGTAAGTTGGCGGTGGAACCGACAAAGTGCTCATTCTGCCACCGACAATTGCTCCAGAATTCACACCTTTTTTTATTTTTATTTTTTATTTTATTTTTATTTTTTTTTTTTATTTTTATTTTGGCATCCCGAGAGCACATAGGCCCTGCTCACAATGAGCAGACCCCAATAGATTTCCGAAGGTGATCAAACCGTAAGGAATCGAGGGGCTTGGTGAAGATATCAGCAAGTTGATTTTCAGTCGGGATATATTCCAAGCAGATGGTGTGTGCTTCAACAAGTTCACGAATGAAGTGATGCCGAATGTCAATATGTTTAGTGCGAGAGTGTTGGACCGGATTCTTCGAGATATTGATGGCACTGGTGTTATCGCATAAGAGGCTCATCGTATCTTGAGATATCCCATAGTCCGCGAGCATCTGCTTCATCCAAAGAAGTTGAGCACAGCAGCTGCCAGCGGCAATGTACTCAGCCTCAGCAGTTGAAAGAGATATGGAACTTTGCTTCTTACTATGCCAGGCAACTAAACAGTTCCCGATGTAGAAACAACCACCACTGGTGGATTTTCGATCATCCATGTTGCCGGCCCAGTCAGCATCGGTGTATCCGGCAATGATGGACGAGGAATCAAATGGATACCAGAGGCCATTTTCCGTGGTACCGGCGATGTATCTGATAATCCTCTTAACAGCTAGGAGATGAGATTCCTTAGGATCTGCTTGAAAACGGGCACAAGTGCCTACACTGTAAGAGATATCGGGCCTACTGGCTGTAAGATAGAGAAGGCTACCAATCATACTCCTGTAAAGATGCTCATCTACACTTTTACCTGAAGGATCTTTACAAAGTTTAAGAGTGGTGCTCATAGGAGTATGATGTGTTCTACCAGACTTTAAGCCAAATCGATCTACCAAATCTCGCGCATATTTAGTCTGAGAAATGAACAGGCCATTCTCGAGTTGTTTAATTTGCAATCCCAGGAAAAAGCTGAGTTCACCAACCATGCTCATTTCGAATTCGGATTGCATAAGGTGAGCAAATTTTTGGGCCAAGCCTTCGGCGGTGGATCCGAACACAATGTCGTCTACATAGATTTGAGCAATGAGAGTGTCGCCACCAATTCTTTGAACAAACAGTGTTTTATCAACGCTCCCCCTAACAAATTTATGACTGAGCAGAAACTGAGTCAGTCTTTCATACCAGGCGCGGGGGGCCTGTTTGAGACCATAGAGAGCCTTTTTCAATCTGAATACTTGGTGAGGATGTTTGGGATCAACAAATCCTTTTGGTTGTTCAACATAGACTTCCTCATCTAAGAAGCCATTGAGAAATGCACTCTTAACGTCCATCTGGAATAGTTTGAATTTCAACACACATGCAATGGACATCAAAATCCGAATTGACTCAAGTCTTGCCACCGGGGCAAAGGTTTCATCAAAGTCAATCCCCTCAATCTGAAAGTAGCCCTGTGCAACCAGACGAGCTTTATTGCGGACAACATTGCCAAGTTCATCCGATTTGTTCTTATAAATCCACTTAGTCCCAATGACATTCTTGTCAGATGGCCTTGGTACGAGCTGCCAAACTTGATTCCTATGAAATTGAAGAAGTTCGTCTTGCATGGCTTGGATCCAGTATTCATCAACATTTTTGGGTTCCAACTTGGATGTGAAGCAAAGATGACTATTTAACGTCTCAAGTTGCCGTCGGGTTTTTACTCCGATGTGAGGATCTCCAAGGATTTGACTGGAGGGATGACCCTTGACAACAGGTAGTGTTTCTGGAACTAGAGACGTTGGGGCTGGCAAGGATGTAAGAGGGAACACTCCCTCGTCCTCACCTTCAGTGTCAGAGGAACCATTCTCCTGAATGGGTTGATCATCGATCACCACATTTATGGATTCTTGAAGTGTGGAGGTCCTCTGATTGAATACTCGAAAAGCTCGACTGTTTGAGGAGTATCCCAAAAAAATTGCTGGATCGCTTTTTGAATCAAACTTTCCCAAATGTTCCCTATCTCTAAGGACATAACACTTGCTCCCGAATACCCTAAAGTGCTTAACACTCGGAGTTTTGTTGTTCCATAGTTCATATGCTGTTTTATTCAGGCCTGCTCGGAGATATACTCTATTGATGATGTGACAGGCAGTGTTTACAACTTCGGCCCACAGACTTTTAGGAAGATGTTTACTGTGTAGCATGACTGTGGCCATTTCTTGAAGAACGCGATTCTTTCTCTCGGCAACTCCATTTTGCTGAGGGGTCTTCGGAGCGAAAAATTCATGTCGAATTCCATGATCATCGCAGAATTGTGTGAATCGACTATCCTCAAACTCTCCACCATGATCACTTCTTATTCTACCAACAGCAGATTCCTTTTCTATTTGGATACGCGTTATGATCTTTTTGAATTCATCGAAAGTATCTGATTTTTCTCTTAGAAACGCAACCCAGGTGAATCTAGAGTAATCATCAACGATCACCAAGAAATGTCTCTTTCCTCCTAGACTTTGTACTTTAGTGGGACCTACAAGGTCCATGTGTAAGAGCGCAAGGGATTTCGAGGTTGCGAGAGTGGTTGTCTTTTTATGGGTACTTCGAATTTGTTTACCAATTTGACATTCCCCACAGACATCTCTTGCTTGTTTACCCAATTTGGGTAATCCTCTGACTAACCCTTTCGAGGCAAGTCTAAACAGGTTCTTGTAGTGAACGTGACCCAGACGTTGATGCCATAACTGAACTTCATCAATTTGAGCCATGTTACTAACTGTGGTATCTCTTGAATTCTCGATAACATAGCAGTTATCAGAAGTGCGAAGGCCTCTCATGATAATTTCTCCATTCGGCGTGGAGATCTCGCATACTTCACGATTGAAGCTCACACGGTGATCCTTATCACAAATTTGGGATATGCTAAGAAGGTTATGTTTCAAATCATCTACGTACAATACATTTTCCACCGTGGGCAATCCATGGCCACTGACAGTTCCTCGCCCAATAATCCTAGCGGTGCTGCCATCACCAAAAGTGACTGATCCTCCATCAAAATCAACCAAGTGGCTAAATTGACTTCGGTCCCCGTCATGTGTCGGGAGCAACCACTATCAAGATACCAACGTGAATGATTCCCAGCTTTGAGGGCTGTGTGAATTACAAGGCACTTGTTGTCCCCATTTTTGACTTTCCATTGTAAATTCGTCTTGGGGGGATTGTATTTGGTAGGAGAGTCCTCCTTACTAGGTGAGCTTATCTTAGGGGACCTACCCTTCTTGGGTGACTTTGAGGAAGGATTTTTCATTTTGTACCTTCTTCCACTTTGATTACCCATACTAGATTCAGCAAGAGCTTTAGCTTTTAGATTTAGATAGGCAATCTGTTTGAAGAGTTCCCCAATATTGCTGTTTTGTTTGGGAGAAGATGAATTCTTTGTTCCCTTCCATTTTGGTGACTTTTCTTTCTTTGTTTTTTCAACTTTATTCACCAACGGATTCTTTCCCTTATCATGCTTCTTCTGTTCAACCGATAAAGATTTTCCAATAGAGGTCTGAGAGGTTGCGGTGTAGATAGTTTTGTATTTGATACATTCAAATTTCATGTGGCCCGTTCTACCACAGAAGTTGCATGTGATAATCTTTTTGGAGTCTTTCTGAGTGTTTGATGACTCTCCATGTGCAGAGTAGGAGGAGATGGAGGTGATGCAGAAGTATAACTGTCATAGCCTATTCCTCCTTTATCTCCATAGGATTTTTGCACTCCTAGAAGTTTTTGTAACTCCAAGCTACCATGAGTGTAGTTATACTCAAGTCTAGCATTTTGTTTTTGCAGTCTATCGACGTAACTTTATTTTTTTTCGAAATCACGGAGATTGACTAATTCTAAGTTTAGACGAGCTATTGTGGAGTTGGCCATCGAGAGGAGATTCTTGAGTTGTTGAAGATTTTTTACCATCTCCTCTTTCTCAATCAGGACTGTCTCAGATGTAGAGAGCAAGCTAGACTGTCTTTCTAAGGTTGTAGAGAGCTGAGTCTTAATACCTTCTAATTCAAGTCCTAAGGAGAGTTTTTCCTTGCACATTTCCTCATATTGGGCATGCCACTGTTCTTTTTGGAGTTTTTCTCGACTATGTTTTTTGGTCAGTTTTACATGACTAACGAACAGTTGGTCAAATGCAGATTGGAGTTCAAGTTCATCACTGTCCTCATCTTCTCCTTCTTCATCAGAGGAAGAAGTGACCATGGAGCGATTCTGACTTTCACAGTCCAGATCTCCTTCAAGTTCATCGCCATCTGGAATGTTGACAGTGGTAGAAGCCATAAGGATTCGAAGAGTGTCTTGATCTTCATTATCTGATAGAGACCCTAGTTCTTCTTCGTCTCCAGATTCTTCAGAGTCATCCCATGTGGCCTTAGCAGCCATTGTTGTGCCCTTATTCTTAGGTCTAGGTAGACCTTTGGATTTGGGTTTAGAGGGGCACACATTTGAGTAGTGACCACGACCGCCACATGTGTAGCACTCAGTATCTTCCCTTGGTTTAGACATGGTTCTTCCTACAGGCGCATGTCTATCTATCGGATGATTACGTCTACTAGTGTTACCTGGTCCTCCTCTTTTGAAGAATTTTTGAAATCTTGAGGCTAACAGGGCTAAGTCTTCCTTATCCGAGTCAGTCTCTTTATCCTCTTCAATCGATATCTTCTTATGATCATGGGAGGAGGATTGAGATCCGATATGCGATGTTCGCTTGGATGTAGACTTTGAGGAGGATGTCTTTAGGACCTGAGTCTTCCCTTTTGAGGGAGGCCCCTCGAGATGGAGTTCGAAGGTAGTGAGAGACCCCATAAGTTCCTCAACGGTCATTGCTTCCACATCTCGGTATTCCTCAATTGAGGTGACCTTAGAGGCAAACCTCTTGGGTAGGGATCTTAGGATTTTTGCACAAATTCTACCTTGAGGGATGGTTTCACCTACATAAAACATAGAGTTGCAGATGTCACTTAGACGTGCGTAGAACTCTTGAAGTTTGGATTTTTTCACTATACTTGTGCCTTCGTGAGCGGCTTCTAGAATTTTCCATGCTTGCTTAGCCGACTGACACGTGCATATCCGTTGATATTCATCGTCGGAAATGGCACTCGTAATGGCATTTAGAGCCTTGTAATTGTTGCTACTGTCTATTTTATCCTGTTCTGTCCATTTCCTTGATGGTCTCGAAACAGACGTAGTGACACCATTTACTTCGATGATGTCAACGAGAGGTTCCCAACCTTCCTCAATCATGTCCCACACATCTCTACTTAGTGAGTTGATGTATATCATCATTTTATTCTTCCAGAAGGCATACTTAATGCCTTCGAACATGGGTGGACGAGCCGAGGACCATTTATCGGCTCTAGACATGGTGAAAGGTCACGGATCACTCAGGGTGGTTAGACCTTTATAGAGCAACCCGCTCTGATACCAAATGATATTACCAGCTTTGACACGATGGTGACCTAAAGGGGGGGTGAATAGGACTAATTTAAAATTCTACTGAATGTGAATGTTGGGATGTGAATAAATTTTAATGTCAGGGAGCATCCACTAAAACATTCATGTAGCAAGATATTCATGCAAGATATGATCAGTCATGATATGCATCCAAATTGACATAAAGATAAGAGAATCTGAGACAGAATATGATACACACGATTTATAGTGGTTCAGCACCCGTGCCTACATCCACTCCCAAGAGAACCCAAATTGATGGTTCTTTGGTATCCACTAATACTGAGGTTTTTGGTTCACCTTAAACCGCACACAGAATTTTTCGGGTTAATTCCGCACCCTACGATTGAATGGACCACATCCACTCAAAATCCTTGAGTTTTATACTTAGGAAACTCAGTAACCTTTGTCACTCAACTTGAGTCTGCAACTCAATCAAGTGCTTGATTTTGAAGAAGAAATCAAGTGAACTATTACAAGTGTATTTTCAGAATTTAAGATACGAACAATCAAACTCACAGTTATGACAATTGAAGTGAGTGTGTTGTTCTTCGGTTCTTCATTACTCCCTTCAACAATGGCTTCTTGCCTCGCTCGATGTTAGACTGCAACTCTCGAAGGGTGGAGTAAGTAGAGCTTGATCAACTAAGACGTGATGGTTTGGTATGCATGATTTTGATTACCCTTCACGACTCTTCTTCCTTCGTTAAGCCTTTTAAAGTATGCTTATTGGCTTGGGCTGAACTTCGAAGTTGTTGATCAAACACAGAAGAGGCCTAGTGCTTTTCTTTTAAAGGAAGAGCTCTTAACGGCTTTCTGTCGGTGGCACCTGAATTCCAACGGTGGCACCGACCAATCATAACGGTCGAAAATCTTACCGTTTCGCGTTTTCGGCAGCACTGACGGTGGAACCTCCAAGCTTCATCGGTGGGATCGATGAGTACTTTTACGGTGAAACCGCTCGGAGTATGTTTCTGCCACTGAATGAAAACTCCTTCATTAGTTCTGGCGGTGGATGACGGTGGGACCGATAAAGTGTTATTCGGTGGAACCGATGCCTAAAATATCGGTGGGACCGGCAGGATTGTTCTTCTGCCACCGATAGAAAGTATCCCATGTTACTTTGTCGGTGGATAATCGGTGGAACCGTCAAGATCTTCATCGGTGGGACCGATGAATATTCTATCGGTGGGACCGACAGATTAGAGCTCCTGCCACCAATAGAAGATATCTCAAAATATTCGGTCGGTGGCTGGCGGTGGATCCTTTACTCCTGCCGACAGCCTCTGATCCCCTTGAGATATACCTGTTCTGATGCTCCACGGGAGATGATGTCCCTTGACCTTGATTGGTTTTGATATATTTTGGATTTGTCGTTGAGTTATGAATACACAACAATGTTTCTAGTAGTTACATCATGACATCACACGACTATCCTTGTAATTGACAACACATGGTACTAACAGAAAGTACCTCATCTTGAAGATCGAAAGTGGATCTAGTGATAGAGAAAAAGTAGGAAAACTCACACAAGGACGCTCTCCACCAGCTCTAAGGGAACCAATTGTCGCAATCCCCCGGGTAAGTTAGGTTTTTATTTTATTTTTATTTTGTTTAGGTCGTTTTTAGCAATGTAATAATTTTTGGGAAAAGTAGAGACCGACGTTTGCCGGGCGGGATTGGTGCCTAACACCTTCCAACCCCGTAATATGATCCCCGGATCTGTTCTTTTGTAGATTAATGCTTTTTTTTTTTATTATCTATTTAGAGTCGATGTTTTGGTTCCCAGACCCTAATAACTAGGTGGCGACTCCCAAACACCAAAATGCGGATCCGCAACTTATGGATCGAGGGCGCTTTCACCCACAACACAACAAACAATTGAAGTCTTAACCAAAAGTTTGCCTAGACCTAAGAAGTTCATATATCCCATAGACAAGTTGGGCATGACTAACATCTATGCTCCAACTTGACCACAGGGGGGGTGTTGAAATATTAGGAATCAGTTAGGATGTTAGGATATTTTTCTATTCAATAAAGCAACCGAATAATCTGGAATAAAATCTCCAAATTCAATTGATTAATTAGGTCCTAGATTTGTGGGTTTTGTTATGTTTGTTAGGAGGTTGAGATTTTCTGTTCAACGTCTTGCTTATATATTTTGATGTATCTGCTTCATTTTTTAATAATAAGAACAAAACAATAGCTTTTCTTCTCTCTGTTACTACGCTCAATAAACAATGACACTGTAATCATTGATCAAAAGAGGCAACTAGAGCCATGGATTGTCAATGACAAGAAAAGAATTTTGGAAAAAATAGGTGAATAGTGCGAGGAAAATTTTGAATAGGAGGATTTTTGAAAAAACTTGTAATTTATAATGACCTAGTCTTGAATAGATTCACAAAGCAAGATATACCTTTCTACATGCATGGGTATGAGAAGGTTTATCCTTTAATAGGACCCTGATAGTCAAAGCAAGTAGAATTGGAGCATTAATAGGCACCTAAGTAGATAAATAACTAAAATAAAATATGCCAAAGAAGATTGGCCTCGGGCGCTGTTCGTTTTTGTTACCAGTTAATCTATGGTTAGTAACAGATTATACAAGTCCAAATTAAGGATTTTGAAGTTTCAAATTCTGAATAGAGAAGTCACCTCTTTCAGTCCTAAAGCTAACCAATCCGCATCATCCTGCATTAAAGAGAATGTCTCAATATGTTCGAACAAATTATCTAAAACATAAACTGAGGGCACACAATGAGAATTCTGCACAATTTTCTTGGCCGTATCATATAGAACTCTTCCATACCTTCAATAAGCCCCCTTTAATCATAATCTTTTGTCGGTCAGGGGAAACCCCCGTTAGATCATACAGCCTGCATTTAAAAACAAAAGGGGGATTGGCTCTACGTCATAATGCGCCAAAAACGACTGCCGCTACAGTCGCAGAAGGGGTCGTTTTAAAAAGAGTGGTTTTTTAATTGCGATAGCCCAAAACAGTCGGAAAATACGACAGTTAAAACTATTTGTGACAGTCAGAAAAAATGACTGTTTTTGACAGTCGGAAAAGTGACAGTTAAAACAACTGTCTTTGATAGTCGTTTATTTACAAATGCAATACATCATATACAACAATCACTGACTGTCGTTTTTTATTATTATTTATAAATAAAAATAAAAATTCAATAGCTAAAAAGTGCAAATTGAGGTTGTATCATCGTTTCTATTATCCATTTCAATGTAATAATTTTTTTATTAAAAAGAATATGTGAGATCCAATTGAAGACCCAACAATGTAACAACAAATTAATGGGCACATTGCTGATCTGACAATTCTCTGGCTGCTCCAGACTCAGCAATCCTCCTCCAAATGTGTGCATGTATAACTGAATGCTTCAGATGTCAAAAACAGGCCAACTGAACTACTTGCATCATCAGACATGTTCTCTTCAGTGCTTGTTCTACTTCAGCTAAAGCTCTTTAAATTTCCTTCCAGATCATAATCATCATCTTGAGAATCATCAGGAACCATAGTTGCTTCTTTGAAAATATAATTAATTTTATAATTAATACAACAGTAAAAAATAAGGACACATAATGGGAAGAGGTGCAAGTAAAGATTGATGGTAAGGAAATGCACAACAGAATATAAGTAAGTGGAAATACTAAGCAGGACAAAATCAGAAATGTGCAGATCTGAGATAATCTAAGTAGCCCAAAGAGGGGATAAAATGACTTAATTAAGATAACTTGGGCATGCACGACAGAAACACTTGTTTTTTTTTTGCTAAGTAGGAAATTTTATAGAAAAATTAGTGTACAAGCTGGGAATCTAATGATTGGTTGACCCATTAGATTCTCTAAGAAAGTCCTTGAGATCGAACTAAAAGCTTTATCAGGACTAATCTTAAAAGTAAGTGAGACAATAACATCTTAAACCAATTATGCCATTACTGAGAAAGAGCGCTTTAGTGCAAGTTGAAGGCCCTAAAAAGGATGATAGAAAGATGAAAAGGGGATAAACACACTAGAATTAACATAATACATGAGTTTATACTAAGTTGAATAGAGGAAAACATTTGTTTTGCGGATAGATAATTTTTGCGATGTGGCTTTGATGATGAACAAGTGACACTCTCTCTCAACAAAGTGATTTAAATGGAGGATTAGGATTCTTGTCACCAACCCAAATAGTTGAAGGGCACTTGATGAAAAATAGAGCAGAAAAAATAAACAACAAGTTATTGAATGTGTTTACTGTAACTCACACCTGCCATATACTGTTTGCAAAACCAACCTTGATCTCCAGGAGGAACTGAATTATCATCCATTCACTAAAAAGTAAGTTTCATCAAGCAAGAATAGCAAATCTGAAGTACCAGAGTGACATAATTTAAGGGCATCACATACATCATGATGTTGAACACGAGAATTTAATAGGCCAATAATAGACCCAATCCCTAACAACTGCACCTGAGAAGCTAGCTGAATTGAGAAGAATCACTTACAATTTTCAGTAGCTAATGGAGGTTCCAGACATTTCTGGTGGAAAACACAATTGCAAGTCCCGTCACACAGTATAATGTCAGTTTTTGGAAAAGCATCTCGTAGCTTGCATTTTGCGCAGAAAATCTAAACATAAAACAAAAAGTTGTGAATATTCAACTCTATATATAAAAAAAGGCAGGAATTTAGTAGTTCTATATTCTAAAGTTGTACAAGGGAGTAGTTTGAGAAGTCGTATCTAAAGCTGGAAGACACCACATCCAGAACTACAGACTCAGTAAGTGAACTGACAAATCCCACTTAAAAGAGTTAGATACCAGCCTTTAAAACATTTCTGTTTTGAGGCAAGAAAGGAATCCATATTAAGAAAAGATACTCCATTGAGGGACGTAATGAGAACAAGATAAGAGATCAAAAGTGTTTGAAAGAACAAAAAGAAAAAAAGAAAATTGAATTTGACTCAATCAAAAGTGTTTGTAAGTGTTATTAGTAAGCTAATTGAAAATTTTCAATATGAGCTAAGTTAACTCATTGTTAAGTCAATGCCACCAACAAACCAACTTCACTAAAAGAGAAAGATGCGTCTTGGTACATTGTGACACTTGCTATGCTATTTCTCTTTTAAATTGCAATGTTAATTGTTGCTGCATAAATTACAATCAATGGTACGCTAAGTAAATATTTTTAATTTTATTCCTTTAATTGCCAAGATTGTAAACTCTACTAACCAGGCCTCACAACCCTTTCGAGGTCCCTACTACTTTTGACCATTGTGTATTGCATTAATGAATCACTACTCAAAAAAAAAAAAAAACTTTAGACATCACCCTATTTATTTTAATAGACATTACTTGCAATCACCAATTGGTTTCATATCCAAAGGAAATCATGAGACTGGTATGTTTCTAGACATGATAAAGGCTGACCTCACTTTTCTAGAAACAGGATTATAGGAAAAAATAGTTTCTACCTGAAAATTTTGGACTTTTAATATTTTTTTATATCCCTAATTTGTATTTAATCCTTAATTCTTCCTTGCATCTTAATTTTCAGAGTGGAATTTAGTTGACTCTCAACTCCCAATGTAGAGAGAATGAAGTTCTTAATGATGATTTTCTGACTATCTTCAGCCAAAATCAATCCACAAATTTTGACAATTGTACTCCTCAGCAAGTTGAAAACTCTATTGCTCGTAAGTGTTTGAATGATGACAGTATTCCAATTGAACCACACCAAGAAGATTAACTTAGATATTTCAATGTGCAATTAAACAAAAAACATAGAAAATGTGCAATATCTAATTGGAAATGTTACTAAATTAACAATTCTTTCTTTGAACACTTGGCATACAATATTTAAAAAAAAATTGTACTTCTCCTCTTATCTTTTCTCTGAATAGAGGTTGTCTAGTAAACTATATAAATGTTGTGTGAGGAATGCATACATTTTCTTGAGATAGTAGAGGCCATTAGAAGCTTGGGTCTGACTATCTTAAAAGATGTAACCGAAGTCATGCACTAGTTTGTGGAGTGTCAAAATCCAATACATGGGTGCTTCACCCTTTCATAGAAATACATGCAACATCAAGTTTTGTAATAGTAGTTAACTTTTGGAAGTAGGCTTCTCTCGTTATGTTGACTTCTTGAAAAGGTTCCTTAAAACCACTTTAGATTCATTTCATTATGGGGCAGTTATGTTATGTCATTAGAGCCTAATGAGGAGTTGATTCTTAAGTGTAGCTTTGGATCATGGGTTATTAGATGATTTTCGTATGAGAAATGTGTTATAGTTATCTTTTGGTCCAATAAAATTAAGAATACTGGCTTGATGCACCAATGTTATTCAATATAAGGGACTAGCATCCATTGATAAAGGAAGAAATCTGTAAATACCAAGTGTTTAGCGATGTATTCTGTTTTGGTTGCTTGAAAATCACTATTATAGTTGTTAAATTAAGAATAGCTTAATTACAGATGATAGAGTTGATTTGATGCAAGTAGGTTGGGACCACCTTAGACTGTTTATTGGGTTCAACAGAAAAAATTGATTAATTATTTATCAATAAGGATAGTTTTTTTTTTTTTATTCAAATTTATCTTCCATTTTATTTCATCCCAAATCACTTAAATATGATTCAAAGTTAAAACAAAACCACGGGTGTGACCAATTCAAGAAAATCCACAAAAATGGAAGAAAAAGATACAAACAGATAGATCATATTAATTATGGAGATGTTCTGCTATGAAATTTCAAAGCATAGCATACGTGTAATGGATTTGATTCTCTTAGGAATTTTTACAAACAGTTGGTGCACATTAATTTGAAGGAAAGACAATATGAAGGAAAACCTTCAAAATCAGACAAGAATAATCTAAAATGTTGAATGCAAACCTCAAAGCATTTGAAATCCTAAATTAATTAAGGAAAATCTTAGATTCAATCAAAAACTTTAACATACCTGAAGATTCGATCATAAACAAAGCAAAGGGAGGGAGATCGAACAAAGCCCTAAAACTTGCAAATTAAAATCTGATTGCGTCTTCAAAATCACAGATTCTGTGAGTGAGAGATCGAGCGAAGATCTTTCGATCAATTTCTTTCCAAAAACAAATCCTATCAATTTACTTTCCAAAATTAAAAAAAATTGATCGATTCTGAGTAAGAGAGAATCGAGTGAGAGAGAGAGAGAGAGAAACACTTGATTAAGACTTAGAGAGTTGATTTGAGAAGAGAGATCCGAGAGAGAGAAAGAAAGAGAGAGAGAAGAGAGAGAGCGAAAGAGAAGAGCAGTGGAGTGAGAGGAGAGACAGAGATGAGTAGAGAGTGGGAGTGAGAAAAGAGAGCTCGATAATAACGGAAGTCGAGCTTTTGTCTGAAAATTTTTGTTAGAATGACTATCGGCACCCCAACTTTTACTTATTACATGAAACGACGTTTAAACGACAGCTTCTAGTAGTCGTTTTTAGTGCATTTCTACCATCGCAATAACCGCAATATGATGTAGTGTCATGTCAATTTTAACATCTGGAAACAGCTCCTTCAAATTATCTAAGTCATTGCTACTTTTGTACTCAGATCGGTTTTATGGAGTAGTTGATTGGTTAACATGGTATCTCAGCGCTAGGTTTGTATAGGTCACAAGTTTGATTCTTTCCACCCTTATGGGTGAAGAGGGGTGTTGAGTGTATATTTTCCTCCAATATAGGGTGTGTCATACCCTAATTAAGCCCGTGATCCTCTTATATTCATAGTTCTCCCCTGGTCTAAATGAAAGAATGCACACGCTATAAAAGCAATATGGCGGTTGGATTTATTTGTGGAATGTAGTTAAAAGATTAATGGGATACATGCCATGTTCACTCGGTCCTTGGAATAGAATCGTCCCTGTTGAGGTGTCCTTCACAATGAAACAAGTATGTGTAAATATAAAATGACAATTGTTATCTGTGGCAAATTTCTGAACAAAACTTAAGTTTGCCTTGTATGCGACTTAATAGAGAAGAAGACTTACTCCCTAACAAGGAAAATAGATGTATTCTTTTTAATTGGGTACCCATTTAGCATATAAATGTGCCGGGTAGACTAGGTTTCAAGCTTGGCCAGTATACCAGGGCTGTCAATGGATCGGATTAGACTTGGAATCCAACCCATTCCAGTCTGATAAGTTTGGATCTAGTTCAAGGATTTTTGTTCCAATAAGGATCCAATTTCATAAT